>NW_020837964.1:5960780-6095780 GCF_003676395.1 Aethalodelphis obliquidens | reverse complement strand
GATCTCATTCAGATTTGATAGAGAAATCAAAAGCTTTACAGACAAGCAAAAGCTAAGAGAATTCAGCACCACCAAACCAGCTCTACAACAAATGCTAAAGGAACTTCTCTAAGTGGGAAACACAAGACAAGAAAAGGACCTACAAAAACAAACCCAAAACAATTAAGAAAATGGTCCTAGGAACATACATATCGATAATTACCTTAAATGTGAATGGATTAAATGCTCCAACCAAAAGGCACAGGCTTGCTGAATGGATGCAAAAACAAGACCCATATATATGCTGTCTACAAGAGACCCAGTTCAGACCTAGGGACACATACAGACTGAAAGTGAGGAGATGGAAAAAGATATTCCATGCAAATGGAAATCAAAAGAAAGCTGGAGTAGCAATAGTCATATCAGACAAAATAGACTTTAAAATAAAGAATGTTACAAGAGACAAGGAAGGACACTACATAATGATCAAGGGATCAATCCAAGAAGAAGATATAACAATTATAAATATATATGCACCCAACATAGGAGCACCTCAATACATAAGGCAACTGCTAGCAGCTATAAAAGAGGAAATCGACAGTAACTCAATAACAGTGGGGGACTTTGACACCTCACTTACACCAATGGACAGATCATCCAGACCAAAAATTAATAAGGAAACAGAAGCTTTAAATGACACAATAGACCACATAGATTTAATTGATATTTATAGGACATTCCATCCCAAAACAGCAGATTACACATTCTTCTCAAGTGCTCATGGAATATTCTACAGGATAGATCACATCTTGGGTCACAAATCAAGCCTCAGTAAATTTAAGAAAATTGAAGTCATATCAAGCATCTTTTCTGACCACAACGCTATGATATTAGAAATGAATTACAGGGAATAAAACATAAAAAACACAAACACATGGAGGCTAAACAATACGTTACTAAATAACCAAGAGATCACTGAAGAAATCAAAGAGGGAATCAAAAAATACCGAGAGACAAATGACAATGAAAACACGATGATCCAAAACCTATGGGCCACAGCAAAAGCAGTTCTAAGAGGGAAGTTTATAGCTATACAAGCCTACCTCAAGAAACAAGAAAAATCTCAAGTAAATAATCTAACCTTCCACCTAAAGGAACTAGAGAAGGAAGAACAAACAAAACCCAAAGTTAGCAGAAGGAAAGAAATCATAAACATCACAGCAGAAATAAATAGAAACAAAGAAAACAATAGCAAAGATCAATAAAACTAAAATCTGGTTCTTTTAGAAGATAAAATTGATAAACCATTAGCCAAACTCTTCAAGAAAAAGAGGGAGAGGACTCAAATCAATAAAATTAGAAATGAAAAAGGAGAAGTTACAACAGACGCTGCAGAAATACAAAGCATCCTAAGAGACTACTAAAAGCAACTCTGTGCCAATAAAATGGACAACCTGGAAGAAATGGACAAATTCTTAGAAAGGTATAACCTTCCAAGACTGAACCAGGAAGAAATAGAAAATATGAACAGACCAATCACAAGTAATGAAATTGAAACTGTGATTTAAAATCTTCTAAGAAACAAAAGTCAGGACAGATGGCTTCACAGGTGAATTCTATCAAACATATAGAGAAGAGCTAACCCTCATCCTTCTCAAACTCTTCCAAAGAATTGCAGAGGAAGGAACACTCCCAAATTCATTCTATGAGGCCACCATCACCCTGATAACAAAGCTGGACAAGGATACTACAAAAAAAAAGAAAATTACAGACCAATGTCACTGCTGAATACAGATGCAAAAATCCTCAACAAAATACTAGCAAACAGAATCCAACAACACATTAAAAGGATCATACACCTTGATCAAGTGGGATTTATCCCAGGGATGCAAGGATTCTTCAATATATGCAAATAAATCAATGTGATACAACATATTAACAGACTGAAGAATAAAAACCATACGATCATCTCAATAGATGCAGAAAAAGCTTTTGACAAAATTCAACACCCATTTATGATAAAAACTCTCTAGAAAGTGGGCATAGAGGGAACCTACCTCAACATAATAAAGGCCATATATGACAAAACCACAGCAAACATCATTCTCAGTGGTGAAAAACTGAAAGCATTTCCTCTAAGATCAGGAACATGACAAGGATGTCCACTCTCACCACAATTATTCAACATAGTTTTGGAAGTCCTAGCCACGGCAATCAGAGAAGAAAAGGAAATAAAAGGAATACAAATTGGAAAAGAAGAAGTAAAACTGTCACTGTTTGCAGATGACATGACACTATACATAGAGAATCCTAAAGATGCCACCAGAAAACTACTAGAGCTAATCAATGAATTTGGTAAAGTTGTAGGACACAAAATTAATGCACAGAAATCTCTAGCATTCCTATACATAATGATGAAAAATTTGAAAGAGAAATTAAGGAAACACTCCCATTTACCATTGCAACAAAAAGAATAAAATACCTAGGAATAAACCTACCTAGGGAGACCAAAGACCTGTATGCAGAAAGCTATAAGACACTGATGAAAGAAATTAAAGATGATACCAACAGATGGAGATATATACCATGTTCTTGGATTAGAAGAATCAATATTGTGAAAATGACTATACTACCCAAAGCAATCTACAGATTCAGTGCAATCCCTATCAAATTACCAATGGCATTTTTTTATGGAACTAGAACAAAAAATCATAAAATTTGTAAGGAGACACAAAAGAGCCCGAATAGCCAAAGCAGTCTTGAGGGAAAAAAAACGGAGCTGGAGGAATCAGACTCACTGATTCAGACTATACTACAAAGCTATAGTAATCAAGACAATATGGTACTGGCACAAAAACAGAAACATAGATCAATGGAACAAGATAGAAAGCATAGAGATAAACCCATGCACTTATGGTCAACTAATCTATGACAAAGGAGACAAGGATATACAATGGAGAAAAGACAGTCTTTTGAATAAGTGGTGCTGGGAAAACTGGACAGCTACATGTAAAAGAATAAAATTAGAACACTCCCTAACACCATACACAAAAATAAACTCAAAATGGATTAGAGACCTAAATGTAAGACCGGACACTATAAAACTCTTAGAGCAAAACATAGGAAGAACACTCTTTGACATAAATCACAGCAAGATCTTTTTTGATCCACCTCCTAGAGTAATGGAAATAAAAAGAAAAATAAACAAATGGGACCTAATGAAACTTAAAAGCTTTTTCAAAGCAAAGGAAACCATAAACAAGACGAAAAGACAGCCCTCAGAATGGTAGAAAATATTTGCAAGCGTATCAACGGACAAAGGATTAATCTCCAAAATATATAAACAGCTCATGCAGCTCAATATTAAAAAAACAAACAACCCAATCCAAAAATGGGCAGAAGACCTAAATAGACATTTCTCCAAGAGGACCTACAGATGGCCAAGAAGCACATGAAAAGCTGCTCAACATCACTAATTATTAGAGCAATGCAAATCAAAACTACAATGAGGTATCACCTCACACCAGTTAGAATGGGCATCATCAGAAAATCTGCAAGCAACAATTGCTGGAGAGGGTGTGGAGAAAAGGGAACCCTGTTGCACTGTTGGTGGGAATGTAAATTGATACAGCCACTATGGAGAACAGTACGGTGGTGCCTTAAAAAACTAAAAATAGATTTACCATATGATCCAGCAGTCCAACTACTGGGCATATATCCAGAGAAAACCATAATTCAAAAAGACACATGCACCCCAATGTTCATTGCAGCACTATTTACAATAGCCAGGCCATGGAAGCAACCTAAATGCCCATTGACAGACAAATGGATAAGGAAGGTGTGGTACATATGTACAATGGAATATTACTCAGCCATAAAAAGGAATGAAATTGGGTCATTTGTTGAGACGTGGATGGATCTAGATACTGTCATACAGAGTGAAGTAAGTCAGAAAGAGAAAAACAAATATCGTATATTAATGGATATATGTGGAACCTAGAAAAATGGTACAGATGAACCGGTTTGCAGGGCAGAAATTGAGACACAGATGTAGGGAACAAACGTATGGACAGCAAGGGGGGAAAGCCGTGGGGGGGGGGGTGGGGGTGTGATGAATTGGGCGATTGGGATTGACATGTATACACTGATGTGTATAAAATTGAAGACTAATAAGAACCTGCTGTATAAAAAAATAAACTAAATAAAATTCAAATGTTAAAAAAAAAAAAGAAAACCCCCTCACTATATCCTGTGCATGTCCTTGGTCTCTGAGGTAAGAAAACCCTAAAAACTTTTGACCTCTGTGAAACGAGCACCCTGTTTGAACCTGGAGATGGGACTTGAGGGCTTTTGGTCAAGGCAGAAAGAATCATTAGAGGATATGGCGTATTTCATGCCTCAGCTCGTAATCTCAGAAAATTGACTTTTTCAGCGCAAATTACAGAAAAGAAGATATGAGCATCACAGGCTGGGTTGGGAAATTTCATCTCCCTTTTTACAGATGTTCATTAACATAACAAAACATTAGTGAATGTTTAGCCTGTACCCTTGTTCTAAGCAGAGACTGAATAAAAATATGTCAGAAGTAAGCCAACAAGACTAGGAAGGCATTTTCATCCAGAAAAAAAAATGATGTGAAATATGCAGTCACCAAAGAAGGGCTACCATGTTTTATTTTGTAATTATGAAAATTTGTCTCTTTTGACAAGTGAAATGAATTTAGGCACTCAGGCATGGGAAGAAATTTGAATTGTCTGAAAATTAAATCAAAGTAAAAATGAAAAATATAAATGGGTGTTTCATATTCACCAACATGGGAGTCATCTTTTAGATCTGACATTTTGAAGCACTCCCTGAGAAATTTGATAGCTCATACCTCTGAGTAAATTATGGTCCTGAGCAGTGTGGGAATAATTGAGAATGTTTGTTGTTTTTAAATAAATGCAATAAATCTGAAATGGCATCAGTGGTCTAGAGTATAGAGAGCACCATTTTATACCCTGAGATGTGTGATGTGCTGAGATCTACATCATAGGGAGACACATACATACAGATGCAATGCGTGGGACAGGACCTGGGCATACACCCATGCACATTCATAAAGACAGCTGCATGGAGTTGACCAAAGAGGGAGATGTCCAACAGACAGATCACGTCTGGCTCCACCATGACCTTGAGGTGTGGCTTGAGGCAGGTCATTTCCTTTTAAAACAGGGGAATGATGATAAGACTGTGCCTTCTGTGGGTGCTGGGAAGATTGGTAAGCACTCATTCAGTTGTTGCCGTTATGGCAGGTGCAAAAACACCTTTAACCACAGTGCCTGGCATTGAGTCAGTGAGTAGGACCTCAGTGAATGGTAGTCAAAACTCCACCTGAGTACTTTTCATAATCTGTGTGTGTGTTTTACTGCATGTGCTTTGTGTATATATGTGTACTTTTGTGTGTGTGTGTGTATGTGTGTAATTTGTGTGTGCATGTGTATATGCATACACTGTGTATGTGTACCTTGTGTGTGTATGTATGCACTTTGTGTTCTTTGTGTGTTTGCATGTGTATATATGTTCATGGAGATAATTTGTGTGTCTGTGTGTGCTCTGTGTACTCTGTGTGTGCATTGTGCATGTGTGTGTGCACTTTGGGCATCTTTGAGGAATGAGGCGCCTTCCAGGACCAGCAGTGAACCATTCTTTGTGCCTCATGGGCCTGCAGCTCCTCTGAGGAGAACTCAAGAAATGGACCCAGTGCTTTGGCATTTAAATGAGTGTCTGAACTGACTGCCTCAGTTCCTGTGTATCCTTAAGAACACAAGATACACACACATACACACACACATAGATATAATTATATATATATATATATGTATGTATATAGTTATATATATATAATTATATACATATATATATAATTTTTTTAAAGTGTGGGTACTTTTCAGCCATAACCCAGTAAAAGTTTGGGTATCTTGCATCATTTAAAAATGGACGAGCCCAAAAAATAGTGTCTTGTGGGTGACTAATGAGGTTAGGAGTCTTGACATTTTTAATTAATTCCATAGCCAAGAGTGATTTATTCAAGGCAAAGAAACCCTTTGACCAAACTTGAGTAAGGGGATTCATGATAAGAAGTTGGTAGTATGAGACTAAAAGGAGAAAACGAGCTCTAAGCTCTTTACATCCCTGTCTGTATCCCTCTTCCCTCCTTCCCTCCCCTTCTCTCTGGGAAAATGTGGTCTGTTGGCTTTGCACATCTGTGCCAACCATCTGACTTATCTGGTTTTGCACTTTGAGCTGGTTCTTTCTGGTGTTTTTTTTTTTTTTTTTTTGGCGCATGGGTGTCCAAATTGCCATTCCACTTGGCCTTCTCTGACACCATTATTTCCTATTCTCATCCCTGTTTTCTTCCTTCCCATCAGTTTCCCTCTTCGTATTACCCACCCCATTTATCTGTGTGTTTATTCTTCTTCCCCACTGGACCCAGGCTTCTTAAGAGCAGGTGCTATATCTGGTTTATTCCTCATCAGAGCCTCCCATGGTGTCCAGAACACAGGTGTTGCTAAATAAGTACCTGCAAAGTGATGAACAGCAGCCTCAGACCTACACCCTACCTAACTCTTGTGACCGTCTCTCATTTTTACCCAGCCAGCATCCTAGTGCCTTTTTTTCAGCTAGTCCCTCCATTTTCCTTTGGCTCCAGTCCCAGCTAATCAGCATATTTTACCCTCTAACCACAGAAAACAGAGCTGGGCTTGAGACCCAAACTGATCCAATGGGACTTAATTCTAACTTTCACTGGAACTATTAGAAACAGGGTGGCTAACCTGTCCAGCATCTGCTTTGCTGTGCAAGAATGAAGTCAACACAGAGGAAAGCATGCACAAAAGGTAGAGAGAAACCAAGTCCTGATGAAGTTGTTTCAGTCCCTGGATCCAGCCTTACCTGAAGCAGTATGCCTCTGTACTTTTCAGTTGCAAGAGGCAAAACATTCTTCCCTCTTCTCTCTCAGCTTTTTCTTTTCAGTAAGCCCAGCCGATGTGCGGCCCTCATTCTAACTCTCAATCTTTCCCATCTTGAATTCACTTTATGGAAAGGCAAGCACTCGCTGGGGCAGGCAGCTGAGAACAAAGTTTTCCTTGGGATGAGCTGGGGTCCAGCCCAAGTCTCTTAGGGTCTTAAGGGCACCCTGTGTGCCAAGTGCCTACTACAGAGAACTGGTGGGGTGAGGTTTATTTTGTTCAAATAATATTACTAAGAAAGTTATAAAAAATAAGTTTGAGTTGTGCTTATGTTACTTTCAGCCCAGGCATCTTAGCTGCAAATGCCTTCCAGGAACAAGTTAACTCAGAGTGAACTAAGTTGGTCATGATGTATGCCAGTTTTTTGTGAGGCATCCACCCTGGCCCTGGCAGTTGCGGTCAGAGGGTCAGCATCATGTGGCCTATTCCATGCTCAGCAGAAACATGCAGAAGTTTCTTTCAGGAGGTGTGGGATCAAGGAACATAAAGGGCAGCAGAAACAACAGGCTTTTTCTAGGACAACTGACGGCATTAATTTATGAGACTGTGTGGAAGGCTGAGCTGGAGGTGCAGGAAGGGAGTGGTAAAGTCTGTGGATGCATAAAAGGGTTTTGGTTGAGCTTTCCAGGGAGTCCTGGGAGTACCCCTGAGCCTTCCTGGATGTGGAGGCAGGAAAGTGGGAACTGATGGCTGAACTTTCCTCTAACCTCTTGCAGGATAAAATGGAGGTTGTGCATCTTCACACAGCAGAAGACTAGGGCATCTTTTCCTTGTTAAGTCCTGTTTCCTTCTTGGTGTTTCCACGTCTTTGGTGCATTTGACAGTTTCCCCTGTATAACTGCTTGCTTGGGCTCCATACACAGACAGCTCAGCAGAACTAACGCCCCACCGAGGTCCCAATCTTCCCCTTTCCAATTTTACTTATGGAGAAGGACAGTCTCCCTGCAGCACGTGGCTGAGACCTGGGCCTCCCTGGGGTGGGGCCGAGCCCAAGGGTCTGAGGACCCTCAGCAGAGAGGGTCCAGTGGGGAGCACTGTGGGTAAGGGGCTGTGGGGAGAGGTTCCTGGCAGGTCCATGTCTCGACAGGCATAGTCATTGGAGCTTTTGCCCAAGAGAAAGGACTCCTGTGCCAAGGGATCTGAGTACAGGGCTGGCTGGGAGGGACCTCAGCCAATCTGGGGCCCCACTGCCCTTCTAGAGGAGAGCAGAAGGAGGGGACCACCAAACTGTGACAACTGGCAGCCCAGGTGGAGGCCTCGCCCTGCCTCCTCCTACCCCCACTCACTGTGCAGCTGGGGGCATGTCCCCTAATGTCCCTTTGACTCAGTTTCCTTCTCAGTAAAGTGGGGATGAGGAGACTTGCCTGGCAGACCTGCTGTAATTATTAGAGAGACAAAGCATGTAAAGTGTCATATGGGGTTCCTGGCAGATGTGATGGGCTTGGTCAAGGCCGCTGCTCCTCTGATTTCTCTCCCTACATGTTTTGCATCAGATGTGCATACTTGGACCCAACAGTGCCCAGGAAGACCATCTTTCTCAGCGCTGATTTCCAAGCACTAATGGCAGTTGCTCGGTATTTGCGTTCCTTCCTTTACGGGCTCAGTGAATTTCTATTGAACATGTGCTCTGAGCTATGATCTACGTCAGGGATGAGGCAGATGTTGTCCCTACTCGCGTGCTTTGTGTGTTTAGCCAATACCAGGAGTTGCGCCCTGCTCATCCCTGCCGTGGGCCATGTCCTCTTTTTCCTCCGAGGCACACTGTGAAATAGGTGTTATTATCCCTGCTTTACAGAAAGACAGCTGTGACTTAGGATGATGTGAGCTCTTGGGTAGATGAAGGTATAAAGCAGAATGGACTCTGGGGTAAGAGAGGGCTTCAGGACTCCTGCTGGTCAACAGAACGTGTGCTGGGGGCTCTCCTGTAGGCCAGAGCAAGCCTGAACTTCCCGTATGGAGGAGAGGGGCTAGGTATGGCTCAGTGAGGTGACTGACATCTCTTTTCCAATTCTAGGGTATCTGTGTGTGTGTTTGTGTGTAAGAGAGAGAGAGAGAAAGAGAGAGAGAGAGACAGAGGGACACATGCAGAGACTGCAGGGGTTTTTTTTTTTTTTTTTTTTTTTTTGCGGTACGCGGGCCTCTCACTGTTGTGGCCTCTCCCGTTGCGGAGCACAGGCTCCGGACGCGCAGGCTCAGCGGCCATGGCTCACGGGCCCAGCTGCTCCATGGCATGTGGGATCTTCCCGGACCGGGGCATGAACCCGTGTCCCCTGCATCAGCAGGCGGACTCCCAACCACTGCGCCACCAGGGAAGCCCGAGACTGCAGGGTTTGTACCCTGACTGCTACTTAGTAACTGAGACTTTAGATAATTGACTTCCGGCTTCCTAAGCCTCAGTTTCCCCATCTGAAAAATGAGGATAATGGTTTGACTGCCGTCAGAACTAAATGCAGTGGGGCCTGTGACGTGCTTAGCACAGGACCTGGCACAGGGCACGTGCTGCACAAGTGCTAGCCCTGCCCAAGGCCACTGGGAGTGGGGCAGTGTGATTCCCATCTCACAGCTGGGGAAGCAGAGGCTCAGAGGGCTTTGATAGCTACTGCTCTTCTGAGGGGTCTTGCAGCTGCTGGGGGTACACCAGAATCCGGAGCCTTCTCATCTGACTCCAAAGCCCTCTCTGTGATAGATTATTGGTTTTTCTTCTCTTTTAATAACACTGGCTTCTCGTACACTGTGGCCCAAGAGTTTGCAAGTTAGGGAGTCAGCTGCAGCATGCTGGACTGTTCCTGGGCACTGTCGTGATTTTCTTGGGTTTTGGGGGAGGTCTTTTAGACTCACAGTAATGTCCCCTTCTCCTTCTGATCCCAAGGAGCAGCATTGTCACACACAAAGTGACACTTTAGTTTTATAAAAACATGTTTTAAAATTAAACTAACAAAATCTGCATGTGGTTAAAAAGAAGCAGAACAAGAGGGTACAAAATCAAAAGGGAGTGTCTCTTCAAGTTCAGATTCTTAGGCTCCTCTTCCAGGGACAACCATGGTGTGACAGTTTCATGTTTTTAAAATTTCCAAATTTTCTACCCGTTTGCAAGTATTTATATGTTTGTGTGTGTGCACATGTATGTCTACATATCCCTCATTAATACCAATGGGTGTTTACTATACACACACACACACACACACACACACGCTCACTGTGCCCTTTTGTGCCTCTCAATAACTTAGAGAATATTCTATACCGCCTCTGTTAGATCTAGCTCATTCTTTATTTATCTCATTAAGTGAATTAGGTATAGGCTAAGTGGATTTCTTCTAAGGTAGGTGGTATAAGTCTTGCCTTTTAGACCAGGAGTTGGCAAACATTTCTTAAAGGGCCAGATAGTAATTATTTTAGGCTTTGTGAGTCAGATGGTCTCTCTCAGAACTACTCAACTCTGCCCTTATAGTGCCAAAAGTAGCCAGAGACCATATGTAAATGAATGAGCCTGTCTATATTTGAATACAATTTTATTTACAAAAACAGTCAATGTGCTGTATTTGTCCTGTGGGCTACAGTTTTCAAAACCTTGTTCTACACCTTGCATGAGTGGTTGTCTGGAGAAAGGATTAACACCTCAATTTGCAGGTTCCAAATGGCCTAATTATTGTATATCTGAAACCTTTCAGTTGTAGGCATTAAGATATGCAAAGTAGCTGAAGAAAGAGATAAATACTCATGTATGCAGGTGTTTGGACATTCAACATATTAGACCTTAGGATCATGTCACCTGGAGAGTGAATGAGGCTGGATGTTCTAAAGTTTCCCCATGTGTGTGTATAACTTACCCTCTTAAATGTTAATATAATATCTCCTTACCCTAATATACATTAACTAACCGAATATGCCCTGCTCTGGCCCCCTTCATGGCATGGACATGGCTAAAACCATAGGCCCCAAGGGAGGCACGTCTTAGCCCCACCAGGGAGTGAGCATTGTTGGCCAAAGACTAAAGCAAGCACTCTTGGTGCCCTGGGATGAGGGTGGCAGAGTGTGGAGGAGAATGGAGGATTCGGAGGAGGCAGAGGCAGGCTCTGAGCAGAGAATGGCAGCCTGGGCAGGAACCAAGTGGGGCCTTGGGGTTCCCAGGAGAAATCTTAGAAGGAGATTTTGAGTTACATGTGTCACGGGCACATATGATTTTAATAAAAGCGCTGATTCATTGGTCTGCTTTGGTCTATGGTACTCCTGTGCCTCCAACAGTGCCTGGAACATAATAGGGTTCAATTAATGTTTGTTGGATGAATGAGTGAATGGAGGTAATGAGTACCACGAAATGACTTTTTACAGTCAGTGTGACAATTATCTATTTGCATATCAAGTCTTGTGAACAGTGCCTGGCACATAACAAGTACACAGAGTGTGGTGGCTATTAATGTTATCAGCTATTGTCACAGTGGATTTCAAATGCAAATAATGATGATAATAGCGACACGTTTGTTGATGAGTTATACTATGCAAGTTCCAGTTTTAATACTTTAAATGAATTTCTTCATTTAATTTGTACAATAAATTAAACTACGTACTACCATTATTCCATTTCAGAGATGAGAAAACTGAGTTACAGAAACATTAACTAACTTATGTCAAGCTAGATAGCTAGATGTGAAGCAAAAGTATACCTCTGGTGTTTTGTTTGGAGCAGTGGTTCTCTTAACTCCAGTGAGCATCAGACTCCCCTGGAGGGCATATTAAAACACAGATTGCTGGGCCCTACCCCTGAAGCTTTTGGTTCAGTAGGTCTGAGGAAAGGCCTAAGAATTTGCATTTCTAACAAATTCCCCTTTGATGCCCAGGGGCCCCACTTGATAACTGTTGGTTTAGAGAATTTTGACTATCAAAAAAAAAAATAAAAGGTGATCCCAGTGAAGGCTGATTTAGTTAATTTCTGGCTGTTCTTGGACCCCAAAAGAACCTTTTCAGTCCTGTAGTGGTGCTGCCCCATCCTTTTCTCTCACTCCCTACCCCAATTCTAGTGCTCTGGCCAATTCAGCCAGTGTGGTCATGAACTGAACCCCGGGGTAAAGACACAGAGTTGCTTGCAGAAGTGATGTGTTGAGTTCAAGGTCCAGGCTCCATCTCAGAAATGATGCCCAAAGTTTTTCTGCCGGCGCATATAGTGTGCTTTGGTTCTGCCTGAAACACAAACACAACTCTTCTCTGATTTTAGTGTCTTACCCCTCACAAATGCTAAATTACCCCGTAAACAAAATACATCTGGTGTTTGACTCATGGAAAATATTTCTCTACGGTTGAAAGGAAGTGTGTGGACAGTCTGACTCCATTAATTTCCACTGGAGTGACTCCGAACCATCTGTTCAGGCTCTGCTGCAAGGGGAGGGGTGGGGGCTGGCCACTTGGCAGGTGGCCTGGGAAGTGCAACATGGGCTCCACGGGTCTGTGGGTAGGAGTCTTGATCACTGGTGTCCCTGACAGGCCGGGGAAGGCTTCCTGACATTGCTTTGTGTACTCAGGAGTTTTCTAAGACCCCTCAGACACATGGAGCACTCTGGTCCTGGTGGAGACAGCCTGGACCAAGTGCCTTCTTCTCCCTAGCTGGGGGTTTGCTGGGTGGGCTGCTGTGGCCAGGATCCCTGTGATGTCTGTGTGGCCCAGTACACTGGTCACTTCCTGGTCCCTCCAAGCAGCTCTTCTAGGGCAGTTCTGGGCTCTCCCTTCAAGGCTTGCAGGAAGTGAGAAGGGCTCCCTCTGGGGGCCTCTGGGACCCAGCTATCTGCAGAGAGCAAGACCTTGGGGCAGGTGCAACAGGCTTTGCTACAGGGGCCGCTAGGGGCAGTCTGGGCTTCGAAGTGGCACAGACTTGTGTTCAATCCTGACTTCTTCTCGCCATGATCACATGTCCTTTGCCAAGTTGTTAACCTCTCTGACCTCTGTATCATTTATCTTTAAAATAAAGATTTTTTTTTTACATCCAAGATGACAGTTATCTGGTTGTATATCAAGTCACTTGAAGAGTGCCTGGCATGTAGAAGGTGCTAGAAGGATGATGGCTGTTAATATTATCAGTTATGAATTCTATGATGCCCCACAATGACTGCCCCTCTCCCCCACCTCCAGTGTGCACACCTAGTATAATCCCCTCCCCTTGGGTGAGGGCAGGACCAGTGAATATTTTGGGCTATGACTTTGAGTTAATCCAGAATGAGATTATCTAGCTGGGCCTGAGTTAACTGGTGAGTTTTTAAATGGGACTGAACGCTTCCTGAACCCAAAGAGGTTGAAAATGTGAGAGGATCAATGGAGGGGGCCATGTGGCAAGGGCCTGAGAGCAACTGCTAGTTGCCAAGAGTGGTCCACAGCCAGTAGCCAGCAGGGCTATGGAGACCTCAGTCCTACATCCACTAGGAAATGAATTCTGCTTCCAACCCGAGGCAGCTCGGAAGAAATCTTTTCCCAGTCAAACCACCCGATGAGAACACAGTGTAGCTGACATCTTGATTTCGATTGTGTGAGACCCTGAGCAGAGGACACAGTTAAAACCTGCTTGACTTGTAACCCATGGAAACTATGAGATAAAAAATGTGCACTGTTTTAAGCCACTACATTTGCAGTAATAAAAATAGCAATAGAAAATTGGTGCAGAGGTAATAACATCTACCTCCGTGAAAGATTATGAGAAATAAATGTGATAATTTGCATAGAGCATACAAGACAGTTGCATAGTAGGTACCTGATACAGTTGCCCTGGGTTTCTCATCTCCCCAGCTAAGTAGTACAGCTCTTCCTCCCCCATCAGAAACGTATTCTTGCCTCAAACCCCTAGCTGGGATCCTGCTGACCTGCTCATCCTCTTCTTGGGGGTTGGCTTGTGTCTTACCATGGCTGGGTCTTGATGCCCACCACTGCCCATATGAGGCCTAAATATTGTCCACTGTCTGGATTGCTTTTTTCACTCTATGTTTTTGCTAAAAGCATTTTTCCATCCATTCTTACAAGGCTGGCTCATCCTTCGAGTCTCAGCTCAAGTGTCACCACCGCTGAGAAGGTGACACTTAGGTAACAACTTGGGTGAGCTCTTCTTCGCTCACCAGTCTCTGAGTCCCTGTTCATTTCCTTCACAGCACTTTCACAGTCTGTAACTAAAGTTCTGTTTCGTTGTTTAGTTTGTGCGCTTCCCCCTAGTAGCCTCTTGGGCCCATGAGACCAGATGCCATGTTGGTTTTATTTACTGCTGATCCCAGTGCCAGCTTGGTGCAAAGCTTGAGCAGGAGCTTATTCCACATGTGTGCACAATGCCCAAGTGTGCACACGTGGATCCATGAGGGTACCACCACACCCAGCCCATGTTGACCCCCAGCCCTTCTCTGATTGCCTGAGATTTCTGTTCTGCTCTGGGCACACCGGCTGATTATGAGAAAACTTCTTGTGGGATTGCCCCATATCCAGGCAGCTGGCATTCCTTATCCTCATTGCAGAGAGGGTTCTTGACCCCTGTTCCTCTCCAAGCCACTCCCTTCTCTGTATAGCTGAGCCCTGTTCCCCAGACTTGCACCACTCCTCTCCCCAAATACCATGTTTTAGCCTAAATACAATCAGATGCTTATGTGCATTTCATGACTATATGAGTCTAGAGTGAATCCTGGGTTCTCTGTGTGATGAAGAGGAACAAATATAGGCTTTGCTGAGATACAGACAAGCTGTTCAAATCTAAGCTCTGCCATTGACCAGCTTTCTGACATGGGCAGTAAGTCGTTTTCCTGAGCCTCGGTTTCCTCATCTGTAAAATGGGATAATTATATCCACATGAAAGGGTGGTTGTGAGGGTGATATGAAATATATACACAGCATGTAACCCAGGGCTGGAAGTTGGAAGATGTTCCAAGCATAATTACTCTTCTCCCCAACTTCCCCTTTCCAACTCTAAAAGTGTAAACATTCTATAGCAAGAAAAGACCAAATTCAGTGTAGTGTGAGTGACAGATGAAGAAAGAAAACTGTTGGTAGGACCAGGTTGTGAAGATCCCAGTCAATGTCCTGGGAGTCCTGGGTAGTGGGACCGGTCTGGTCCACACTTCTTTGCATTTCCTCAGGCAAGATTCTCCTTCCTGTGGAGCATGTTATCACCAATGGGACCATTTCTGTTTTCATCCAAAGCTCCTGATTAGAGTCTCATGAATATTCAAATACTTGTCTCCCCTTATTTGCCTGACTATTAACATTCTGTCTCTAGGCCTGTTTTGTGGTTTTTCTCTATTGCACATTTGTTCAGTGATTCATGCTTCATCATCTGATGTGAGCGGTTTTGAGACGATCCCAGCTATTCCCAGCTCTCAGAAAGCCTGGGTTTCCTCTCTGCCCCGGCTGCCACCTTTCCCTTGCTCTTTCTGGTCCCAAAGATGGGTGAGTGGTGGAACAGCCTGCATAGTGCTACTTTGGGAACTCACTTCTGTGTTTTGAAAATTCATATTAATAACAGTAATTCAGTACATATGTCTATCACTTCAAATTTTACAAGAAGATTTCATATCATCCTGTTTACATTCTAACTTTCTGCACATGCAAAATGCTGACATTCTTTTCTGAGTGGGGCCATGTCTCTTTTCCTTCTGAATATTTAACAATAAGATTTGAACAAAACAGAATCTGTTTTAAAGCCCAGCTGTATAATGATTTCTCACAATGGCACAGCATAGAAGGGGATTTGTCCTTCTGTTTTCCTGTGCTGGTTGGAGTTTTGTTTGAAGTATGTTCAGCTTTGTAGGAGATGCAGAGTGTATTAGTTTCCTTTTGCTGCTGCAACGGATTATCACAGACTTAGGAAAACACAAATTTATTCTCTTACAATTCTGGACGTCAGAAGTCTGAAATGGGACAGAAGGATTGTGTTCCTTCTGGAGATTCTGGAGGAAACTTCTTTTCCTTGTCTTTTCAGCTTCTAAAGGCTACTTGCGTTCCTCAGCTCATGGCCCCTTTCTCCATCTTCAAAGCTAGCAATGTAGCATCTTCACATCTTCATATCTCTCCCTTACTTCAGTTTCTTTTTTTTTTTTAACATCTTTATTGGAGTATAATTGCTTTACAATGGTGTGTTAGTTTCTGCTGTATAACAAAGTGAATCAACTATACATAAACATATATCCGCATATCTCCTCCCTCTTGCATCTCCCTCCCACCCTCCCTATCCCAGCCCTCTAGGTGGTCACAAAGCACTGAGCTGATCTCTCTGTGCTATGCGGCTGCTTCCCACCAGCTATCTATTTTACATTTGGTAGTGTTTATATGTCCATGCCACTCTCTCACTTCGTCCCAGCTTACCTTTCCCCCTACCCATGTCCTCTTGACTTCAGTTTCTTTAATCTCATTTCCTTCTCTGACATTGACCCTCCTGCCTCCCTCTTAAAAGGACCTTGTGATGACATTGGGCCCACTTGGATAATCCAGGATAATCTCCTCATCTCAAGATCCTTAATTTAATAATCTGCAAAGTCCCCTTTGCCATGTAAGATAACATGATCACAGGAGGTTAGGACCTGAATATCTTTGGGTGGCCATTGTACCTGCCACACCTTCTTTCTGGTTCAATAAGAAAACTCAGATTGCTTGGGACTGACGCTTGCTTGCTTGTCTAGGATGTGGATCCTCTAGCTCCTTTTCTTCCTCTCTGCAGGGTGGACTCCTAGTAGCTGCCATGAGTTTCTCAGCTGCAGGACCACAGTATCTCCAGTGAGTCCATGGAAGGCTTGGTAGGTTTGACAAAAATATCCAACTTCCTAGCCAGATCTGTGTATGCCCACAGCATCTTCCTTAAATGCAGTACCCAATTTTATCCCCACAATCACCTCTGAAACAGGAATTATCACCTTCAATTAAAGCTGAAGTATAGAGAAGTTAAATAATGTGCTGCCTATTTCTTGTGTAATATGGTGCCAGATGGGCCTGGATTCAAATTCAGATCTGACTTTGTGACTTGGTACATGTTATTTCACCTCGCTGTCTGTAAGTACCCATTTCATAATTGTGAGCATTAAATGAGGTAAGGTTTGTAAAGTCCTTAGTATAGGGTCTAGATCAACACATGTTAAATGTTTTGTCATAATTACTGTTACCATTAGGATTATCATCATTTCTGAGAAATGCACTGTCTGTGCTTGCTGGAAGCACTATTGAAATTTCTGTTATTATTGCTCCTGGGGCATGCACAGAGGTGATTCTCTAAGATTTTTTGGACCCCGGAAAGTCTGCATAGATTGGGCATGTCTTATATAACATGTACAGGGCAAAGGGCCTTGGGCACACTATCACACTTGATCCCTAGGAGGTAAGTACAACTATTACCCCATTTTACATACAAAGAAAACAAGGCTGGGGGAAGTGAAGTGATTTATCTATCATATTACTGATGTTAACCAGTGGAATTATAACCCCTGAGTCTGCCAGAGCCTGGACACCTAATCCCAGGCCCTCTGTGCTTTGCTGAGTCAGTCCCTGGTAGACATCCTAGGCTGTGCAGTCCTCCTCGATCTCTGATGGTTAACACACCCTGCATCCTGGAGGCCTGAAAGAGCCTTGGAAAAGCGGAGAGCCAGCTGTCAATTAGAGCTCATTAGGAGGCCACTGTCTCAGGCAGAAATCAGTACTTCTGACTTAGTCCCCATCTCACTGGGCTCCTGTCCCACGAAACAGTGGGAGCAATGGATCCCCTGGGGCATTTCTTCACACCTGCCCAGAGCTATTTTCTTACACACGTCCTTCTTGATCACCATAAAAGTCAACATTTACATCAAGACTGATATGAATGCCGAAACATAGGGAGAAACCGGGGGAGTTTTATTTAGAACAGAAAATGTCCAATTTCCAAAGATCTGGCTTGAGTGCAAATAAGTGTTGACTTCAGTCCTTCTGGGAGCTGCTGCTGTGCATACCAACAGGGTCCCAGAGCTGCACGGAGACAACCAGGCTTCTATTGGAGTGTTTGTCAACAAGAGGCTCTATGTGGTGCTGGTGGAGTTCTTGAATAATGTATAAAATCCACACGGTAAGGTTGATTAAAATCCTAAGCACATTATCCAACTAGAGCAAAAGGCTCTTGAGTCGCTGCTCGTTGAAAGTCATTGATCTTCAAGGACTTTTATCCTCATGCTGTGCTCCAAGGCAGTGAATTCCAGGACCATTCTATCCACAAGGAGACCAGCATGAACAAAGGAACTCATAGAGACATCTCCATGTCAAGTCATACAGGGTGGGAATACCACGTCATATATTTGATCCTCATAGAGCTAGCAAGGAAGAAAAAAAATTCAGAATTTGTCTCTTTTGCTACTTATTCCCAGACAGAAAGCTAAAAGGAAGGAAGGAGTGAGAATCCAGTTACTAGGGTATTAAGAACAATGTTTGGTGTTTCATCATCTGCCATGTTTCATGATCTGCCATCATCTGTGTTTGATTATCCAGATTTCTTATATCATCAGGACATTAGGGAAGCTTTGACCTCTAATATGACCTGTGGGAAACAGACCTATGAATCTGGATTTCCTTAAAGAGGCTTGATGGTACACAAAGCAGATCCCATCAGGAAACCACTCACCAGAAGGCCCTGATGAAAGCAGATACCAGGATATCCAGACTCTGGAGAGAAAACTTGGTCCTGCCCAGGACACTATGTCTGTCCTATGCCTGTCCTATCATTGTGTTTCAGAAGCTTAAAATAACTCATTGGTTTCGCACATTCACAGATGGAGAGGAATTTTGCTCCAGGATATATCATATCCCAATACCTGATTTAGATAAGATTTACATGAGATTTTGGACTTAGAGTTAATTCCAGAGTGGGGGGGCTGCTGGGATGGGGTGAATGTATTTTGCATGTGAGAAGGACATGAATTTGGGGGACCAGAGGGTAGAGTGTTATGGGTTAAATTGTGTCCTCCCTACATTTACAGGTTGAAATCCTAGACCCCAATACCTCAGAAAATGACTTTATTTGGAGATAAGATCTTCCCAGAGGTAATCAAATTAAAGTGAGGTCATAGGGTGGATCCTAATCTGATATGACTGGTGTTCTTATAAAAAGGGGAAATTTGGATACAGAGAAAATGTACATAGGGAGAATGCCATGCAAAGATAAACGTAGATATTGGAGTTATGCTCCTATAAGCCAAGAAATGTCAAATATTGCCAAGAAACCAGAAGCTAGGAGAAAGACTTGGAACAGATCCTTCCTCACAGCCCTCAGAAGAAACCAAACCTGCCCACACCTTGATCTTGGACTTCTGGCCTCCAGAACTGTGAGACAGTATATTTCTGCTGTTTAAGCCACTCAGTTTGTGGTATTTGGTTTCAGCAGCCCTTGCAAATTTTGGTATGTTATTGAGGCATTACTTTGTTCAAATGAAATTTGATGAGAAGTCCGTTATGTAAAGTAGACAAAAGCTGTGGGTGAAGTAGAGTTTGACAGCCTGGAGAATCTCACTGAGAATCTCTGTCTGTGTGTTTCTCTCTGAATAAATCTGCTTCTTACCTATCACTTTGTCTCTCACTGAATTCTTTCTGCGATGAGACATCAAGAACCTGAGCTTCATTAAGTTCTGAAACCAGGTGTGTGATCTCAGTTGGAAGACTGTGGGTTTTGGCCGGGTTCAAGTCCCGGCCATGTGGGTTCAAGTCCCAGTCTGGGTTTTGGCCGGCTTTGAGTCCTGGCAGCGTGGGTGTGAGTCCCAATCAGGGTTTTGGCTGGGTTTGAGTCCCAGCTGCGTGGGTTCGAGTCCCAATTTGAGTTTTGGCTAGGTTCGAGTCTCGGCCGTGTGGGTTCAGGTCCCATCAGGGTTTTGGCCAGGATCAAGTCCCGGCACGTGGGTTCAAGTCTCAATCTGAGGTGCACTGTTTCACTACTATCTTGTATGCTTGATATTTGCTATGAGAGTAGATCTTAAGTGTTCTTACCACACACACACACACACACACACACACAGAAGAACAAAAAGAAAATAATTATGTGAAGTGGTGGATATGTTAATTAGCTTGATTGTAATGATTATTTCACAATGTATACATACATTAAAACTTCAAGTTTTATACTTTAAAATATATAATTTATATTTGCCAATTATACCTAAATAAATTAAAAAAGAAAAAGGAGAGATGGGGCTGGTAAAATTAGTATTTGGGAAGAGACATCAGGTAAGGAGGCAGGGAGCAGAGGTCGATGCAGGAGGCTATTGCAGTACCCTGGGGAGAGTCGTCCAGACCAGAACAAAAGGAAGACAATGAGAGGGGTAGGTGGCTTGAAGGAAAGAGAGGTTTTAAGGATATACAGGGGCCTGGGAGCTAGGGGCTGAAGAAAATGGAAGTATTTTGGGGAAAAAAACAACAAAGTTAGGAGGTATGGATGTAGGGACAGCAAAATGTTGCATTTATTCTGAGGTGTGTTGAGTTTGAGGCTACTGAGGAACATCTAGAAGGAGATGTTATAAGGTAATAAGGTAATAAGGTAATAATAATAAAGGTAATAAGTCACTTTCAGTATCATGTGGTAGAAACCCATTACAAATAACTTAGGTTTAAAGAAGCATATATTGGCTCATATAACTGAAAAGGATTAGGTGCTACCTTCAGGCGTGATTGGATCCAGGGGTTCAATAAAGATGCCAGGGGTCCAATCCTCTCCATCTCCTCAGCAGACAAACATCATGACTTCCAGAAGCCCCAAACTTATGTCTTACCACTTTGACAACTTCGGGGTAGGAGTGGGAGAAAGAGAATGATCTGGTGGTTTCCAGACTCCCAGACTCTGGCAGTCAGTATCCCCCACTGAGGTAGGGGAGTTAGGGTTCTCCGTGCTGTCAGCCTTTCCAGAGTCACATAGAGTGATAGGTTAGCACTTCATTGTCCACTAGGTTGGTGTTTATCATTCATTCCGCAAGAAGCACATCCTAGAAAGGGGATCTTTCAGAAGGTAGGGTCAGAGGAGAAGTTGTGAGTTTATGACTCTTTTTTAAAAAACACCCTCTGGCTGTTTCTTAAATTCCTTCTTGACTTTCCTGTGAGTCTCTAGGTCATAGGTGCTGCTTGGGAGTAATGAATGCACTTAAGAAGAAGCGCTTATGCCATTAGCACAGGTAACTGAGAGTCAATGCAGCCGCCCTTTTGCAGTTTTACTGCTTGTTTTGTTCAGTTACCTGCAATATGACAGAGCTGCAGCAGGGGGAGAAACGCCTCCCAAAACACAACTGCTCAATGCCAAAAGCAGTCTTTGCGTTTCCTAATCTGTGTCGCTTTCTGAATACAAAGAGACAGATGATTATTGTAGTAATGGACAATTGAGCTGTGGTCAGACACTCAAGAGGTACTTTAAACAGTTGGTCATAAACGTAAAATCAGAGTATTAATGATTCACAGGAGAGGAAGATGAAAGCAGACCCTGGTAACGGCGCCTGAGATGGAGCTTAGAGCTGGGATTCAAAGCTGGACAAATGCAGGTCTTTAAAGCAAAAAGAATGATGGTCTGGGCTGGGTTGAACCTGAATTTTCTGAAGATGTGTGATAGACATGCAGATTTCCCCTGGCCCCCCTTCAGGAAGGACTTGTGGTCCCAGCTTTGTAGTCAGCAGACGGTCTTCAGCTGTCAGTCCCCTTTAGGGATTGCTTCAGAGAATGAGTTATCGAGGGGGTATGTGGCAGGCTGAGAAATAGCCCTGTAAGATGTCCACATTCAGAACCTGTGAACCTGTTATATACCTGATGTGGCAAAAGGGACTTTGCAAATGTGATTACGTTAAGGGCCTTAGATGGGGAGATTATGCTGGATTATCCAGGTGGATTCTAAAGGTCACCACAAGGGACCTTGTAAGAGGGAGGCAGGCGGGTCAGAGTTTGAGAAGGAATGACAATGGAAGCAGAGAGAGAGGAATGTGATGACAGGAGCAGAGGTAGAAGTGATGCATTTTGAAGATAGAGGAAGAGCCACAAGCCAAGGAATGCAGGAGGCCTTCAGAAGCTGGAAACAGCAAGGAAGCAGTTTCTCCCCTAGAGCCTCCAGAAGGAAAACAGCTGTGCCAACACCTTGATCTTAGCCCTGTAAGACCCAACTCAGACTTCTGTCCTCCAGAGCTGTACAAGAATAAATTTGTGTTGTTTTAAACCACTGAGTTTGTGGTTATTTGTTACTTTAGCCATCGGAAACTCATACAGGGTATAAAGACACAGTTGTCCTAGCCCAAGACAGGGCGATGTCACAGGCAGACCCTTCTAGCTCCAGAGCACCCTCTAGGGTGAGCCAGGGCTAAGATTGGTCCTGTGTCTGAGTCTGACTTCCCCTCTGCCCATTCCTGCTTCCTTCCCCTGCCTTCCACAGATTTTGATCCCAAGGACATCCCCTAATATACAGGCTGACCTTCAAACACTGTGTCTGAGTCAGCTTCCTGGGGAGCCCATGCTGTGTTTATAGATAGTGTTCCACAGTGATCCAGAACTTGAGCACTGGGTCAGTTTGTCCTGGCTTCCCAACTTGGTAACCTTGGGCATGTTGCCTTTCCTCTTCAAGACTCAGTCTCCTTGACTGTAAAATGAAGATTAAAAACTCCTACACAGAGGCTTGTTGCAGGGATTGACTGAGACCACATGCGTACCATGTGGTACAGAGCCTGCCTTGGGGTAAGTTCTCAATAATATTCTTGATGCAACTGATGATGGTGAAATTGACACTGATGGATGTCATTGATGGTGAGAAAGATGGTCAGGGTGAAGACAATGACTTAAGAACTCCAGGGGCCTATGGCCAGGTCTATGGCTTATAGAAGGCAATCTGTAGAAAGTTCATATGTTGCTCAGCTATTAGTACCCAGGAGGGTCAGGGAGAAAAGTACAGAGGAAAGGCCTTTTTCAAGCTGATTTTCCATCCCCTCCCACCCCCCTCGTCTGACTCTAGAGAGAGACTGCTAGGTTCTGGGTCGTATTCTAAACTCCATGCTGGAATCCAGATACACACTGAACATCAGGTTTCACCTCAGCATTGGCCCACCTAGGAGCTGTTTCTGGTGGTCATTCTGGCCTTAATTTCTAAGACTTGGCTTTGCTGATCCAAGGCCTGGGCTCTGGGACTGTCTGTCCAAGGAGACGTATGACCTGTGTTGGGGCTGGAGGCATTGCAGATCATGTCCCACCTTCTCCAGGAGGACCTAAAGCCTGAACCTGAGGATGGAAACAAGGGTCATGTGAGGACCATTATAGAGAGAGAAGGTGGAAGATAACTTTTAAATGATTGAGTTAAAATGACATCTTTTTTTTTTAACTTGAAAAGAAGCATAAACTACATTCATGGAATACAACTATAAATCCTCTCCCCTCCCCACAAAAATTAACCCCATGAAGGGCAAAAAAAACGACTCTCCTGCTTTTGTTCCTCACCTTGGATAGCCTGTCAGGAAAGCACAATTTGCAGGTGAGCTACCGAGGATGCTCCAAACAAGAACTGCCACAAAAGTGCCAGAGGACCCAAATCTGGACCTAAGTCATAGCTTGCAAGTCCTCAGCATGGAACTGGCCAAACAATTCCAACTAAATTAAACTCTATAAAGTTCTCCTGGGCTGGGCCTGTGGGTGCTAAGCCCCAGCTGTCAGCCCAGCTTCATGGCTGAAGGTAAATCACTGCAGAAAATGGACTATAATGAAAATACTGACAGACCCTTCAAAGTAATGGAGCTCGAGGTTTTCCCTTTTGTTACATTCCGTATATTATGCAATTACTGCCTTGAAAATAGCCTTTTCTTCATTCTGAGAGTTGAGTCCTGGTTTCAGAAGAGGGGCTGTGGGAGTTGGAAGAGACCTTCATGCTTGGGACTTAGGTGTGTTGGATGCAGCCTGGGCCAGACCTATTGTTGACAATTGCAGCAATTTTCTGTTTCACGAAGGCTGGAATTGGCCACTTCTAATCACTAGAGTAACTGCACCAAAGGCTGGACAGTGCAAACAGGTCAGGAATCCCTCCCATCTGCATTTGAGTTGTTCACACCCAAGAAATTGATTTTATGCTGCTTTCCTGTTCTGTAAGAAGAGGTGTACCTGAACAAAGAACAACTTCTCAAGGATGCTTATTGAGGTGGCCGTGGCCAGGGCCATGGTGGGGTTGGGGTATATTCAGTACCATTAGGGAAAGGGTCCAGGTACAGCAGATATGGGTCAACTCATAGCTGGGATTTTCCTTTAGGACTTGTTAAGTCCTCAAGAAGTTCCTGGCCGTTGCCCCTCTCTGGCCTGCCTCTGGCTTTCGTAAGTACTCCAGCCTCTGGAAGCATCTAAATTAACATGAGGGCTTCCTGTTGGCAGCAAGTGAAAATGTGTCCCTGAGGAAGTACTGTATTGGGAATCTTTCAAAAGACAGACCCCCTCAATCTGTGTTAAGTTCAAAGGGGAAATGTATTGGATAATGTGCACGTAAAGTCCACTCAAGGTTTAGGCATGCTTGGCTGCGGAAGGCCAGCTGGTGTCCTAGGGAGTCCACTTCCTGCCCCTTTTTTGATGACTTCATGCCCGCATGGTAGCCCTGGGTAATTCCAGGCTGACATGCTCCCGATTCCAGGATGAATGGGGTAAAAAAGGATTATGTATTCCCAATAGTTTTAACATGTTTCAAAACTGAGACCCAGTGAACTGACTGGTTCACGGGCACCACCCTGAACCAATCACTGTGGCCAGAGAGATGCAGTGTACTGATTGGCTGGGCTTGAGGCCATGCCTGTTTCTGAGCCAATTGCCAATTTCTGAGCTAAGTCTGGGCCACACCTCCTTCTGGAATAAATGGGGGAGTCAGCCCACTTTGGGACATAGATGGGGTTAGGAAGGGCAGTTTGCTCAGAAAATAGTGTACAGTCACTCAAAGAACTGGGGACTGGATGCTAAGCAGGCAGAGGCAAAATTGCCTCCTATAAGTGACACCACTGTGCAGAAGGAGCTGGATAAATATTTGGATGCTTTCCTCCTCGAGCAGAGTTAGTCACCCTCGGTATTGGACATAATCTTGGCACTTCCCAGATTCCCTAGACTACCTCTCCTTTGCTTAGTCAGCACTTTGCCCATGTTGATGAGCATGAGCTACTGTGGGGCATGGAATATGGATTTCTAGCAGCTGCCAAGGGGCTTTAAGGTGGAAACGGGAAGGGCAGGGAAGTTAGCGCCCTAGAAGCTGAACTTTGCTGGGTCGGAAATGAGAGACATTCGGAAGCAACCATGCAGATATAGTCCTACTCCTTTTCCTTCCCTTCATAAAATCTTTCTAGAAAACTCTTGGGTTCCAAGTGAACACATCTGCTGAGAGACCTGTGCATTAGATTTCTATTGTTGCTGTAACAAATTTTACCACAAACGTAGTGGCTTAAAGCACTGTAAATTTATTCCCTTACAGATCTGGAGGTCGTAAATAGAAAATGAGTTGGCAGGGCTGCATTCCTTCTGGAGGCTCTGGGGAGAATCCATTTCCTGCCTTTTTCAGTTTCTAGAGGCCACCTGCATTCCCTGGCTCATGGCCACATCACTCTGATCTCTGCTTCTGTTGCCACATTGCCTTCTCTGACTCAGACACTCCTGCCTCTCTTTTATAGCGACTCTTGTGATTCCATCAGGCCCACATAGATACTCCATGACACTCTCCCCTTCACAAGATCATTAACTTAATCACACTTATAAAATTGCTTTTCCTTTGTTCGATAACATATTCACAGGTCTGGAGACTAGGATGTGGACGTCTTTGGGGACCATTATTCAGCCAACCACAGCCTGTGATGGCTCTTTGAGGTTCACTGTGTAGCCCTGGCCAGTGTAGGCCTGCATTGCCTCACATTACTTTTTTTCTTGCCTCAGTTCCCTTTTCTTCCTCACCCTTACGCCCTGGGCTTGCACATCTCAAAGAATCTTTTACTTTGATCTTTGCTCCAGGCTCTGTTTTCAGAAGGACCAGGGTGAAGGAAGCTTCAGTGGACTCACATGGTCCCCTTATGTCCCTCTCTTGCAGCATGTCACCCTCTGCTTGACCGCTTGTCCATTTACATGTCTGGACAAGGAGCCACATGCAAAAAGGAGCTGTGTCTTTCTCCTCTATATCCTCAGCCTAGGGAGGAAATTCAGTAGGTGCTCCATGGATCCTCAAATGAGTGAATGATTAATTGGCCTTTTAACTATCGTGGAATTCTTGGTTTGAAGCTTACTTGCTTTGGAAACGTGTCTATTACACTTCCCCACCAATGCTTGGTATGTGTATACACACTTCATGCTTCAGTGAGTTTTGATTGTGCACATTTGTGCTCAAGGGCAGAATCGAGAAAGAATTAGGTGAATAAATATTTTTAAAGATCTAGAATAAGATCCTGGCTATATGACCTTGGACTAGTCACTTTACCTTTTTGTACCTCAATTTCTTTGTCTGTGAAATGGTATAACAATTAAATTTATGCCATAGAGTTGATGAAATGATTAATTTTGATTATATATGAGAAGTACTCAAGGCAATATAACTCTGTAGTTTCCCAAATACCTGATTTCAAGGGCTTCTTATGTATTCATAGAACCTAAATTTCATGAAGACTTTCTTTATGAGTATCCATTTCTTCAGTGATATTTTCCAGATGGACTGCTTGACAGACCCTTTTGCTTAGTTGACTGACTGCATCCACAGTCCTTTCTATTATGCCACCTTCTAGCTAGAGGTAGCCATGTGCCAGTGTTTTGAACAACTAGATATGAGCCAAAACTTGTATGGTAGGACTTTCTAGAAAGCTTTTCCATTCTTTATTGAAAGAGGTTGGAAAGGACCATCAGCCTTTGCATCTCTCTTTTCTTCCTGTGTCCTGTAGAGATAATGCCCGGAGGTCCTTCAGCCATTTTGCAACATGAAGAAGCAATGAGCATAAGAAAAAAAAGTAAGAGGACCTCAGAGAATCCTGACCTTGTCTGGTAGTGACCCCTGAACCAACACTGGCAGCCTCCTGCCTCCAGACTTCCTGTTTGTACCTTTTCAAGGATGATACCAGAAATGTGGAGAAAGGGATAGGAAATGTAAACATAGCCAAAGTGAGAAAAAAGGGAAAAAAAATAGTCAGAGAGGTCAGCATCTCACTTTGGATTTTAGAGAATTACAGAAAGGAAGGGGGCTCAGAACCAAAACAAACCTGTACTCATTTCCCACAGTGGACGGGAAGCGCCTTGAAAGCAGTGAATGTGTATGCCTGGTGCTTGGTGTCATTTGTACCTGGCATCCTGCCTGGCATAGTAGGTGTCTGTTGAACAAACAAAGGAATCTTTATTTTCACCTGTTTTAAGTTTGGCCAAGTCTATCTGGCCCATCTGAGCAGTTGTGATGACAGTTGTTTGGTAGTTTTCCAAACACTATACTATTTAAGTACAGCACAAAGGCTTAGGGGGCCAGGCAGGCAATTGGACAGCTGAAACTGGCTGACCAGACCTGTGTTAGCAAAACTCACACATTTCATGTGAATCTTAAAGAGGAAGGATTTTCTAAATACTTGCTCCAATATGTGGTTCTCCTTGGAGGATTTTGAGTGAGGAGCCAAGTTTAAGGCTGTTCGGAGCAGCTCACTCAAAGTTGTGTGGCTTCTGTCCCAGGGAGGATGCGACCCAGTGGGAGACATACACATGTCAGCATGTTATTTTCAGGATCCTACCTGAGCTTCCATCCTGGACACCAGGAGCAGCTGCCTGCATCTCACCTGCACCACAGAACGCCTCCTTACTGTGGCTTCCCAAAAGACAGGGAAAGGGTCCTGCGGGCCTCGGGACAGCTCATTCCACATCACAGACTCAATACCTCATTCATAACTGGGGTGCACAAACAGTCTGTAAGAGCAAAGATACATCCTTTGACATTTATTTTCATAATCCCTCATGGAGGAGAAGCAAAGCAAGAGAACGTGTTCGTGAGTAATTTGTTCTGTTCCCTGGCATTGATGAAAGGGATAAAAATAAATCAGTGTTTCTAGTCAACTCATTTGAAGGACCAGCCAAAATCACACCATTAAAAATTAACATCTAAAATAGATTGTACATTACTAGGGATGAGTTCAGACCCAAAGTAGAATAATTGGCCAAATGTATCTACAGAACGTTGGATATGACAAATTCACTCTCATTTCCAGTGGTTAAGAAATAAGAGAAGACAGATTGTCTTCATTTCAGGCAAGGAAGATTTGAAGGAACAGCTCAGCACATCTTATGTGAGTTAAAGGAGGGACTAGGAAAAAGGCTAAGGCTTTTTGCTAGTGGGAAAGATGTGGGGCTTTCTGGAGCACCACATTCATCACTGAGCACAGTCCACCAGGTCCTGTGCAATTCGTGTCAAAATTACCAGATTGTTCCCATTCTCGGAACCACCTGAATTCTAGGTTGGAAGGTTAAACCATCGTTTTATTTCTGATGGCCTAAATAACTCATTCAATGCCCATTATATACATCTGTTGATACCATCCAGAGATGTGAGATTCATATACCCATGCATCCATCTATACATCTATCCAGCCAGCCAGTACTCAGGGGGCACCTGCCTTTGCTGGGCCCTGTGCTGGGGCAGAAGATACAATGATGGATTAGATGGAAACTTTACTTTCAAAGAAATTAATCCAGTGTCTGGCTTTAGAGCAGGATTTCTCAGTCTCCACACTATTAACATTTTGGGCTGGATAATCCTTTTTTGTGAGGGCTGTTGTGCATTATAAGACACTTAGTAGTGTGCCTAGCCTCTACCCACTAGATTCCAATAGCACGTGCCCTTCTAGTCATGATTACCAAAAAATGTCTGCAGATATCAACAAATGTCCCCTGTTCAGAGAGGGCAAAATTGCCCCCAGTGGAGGAGCATTGCTTTAGACTCAGAAACATAGCTTCTATTCCTGCCTTGACCTCTTACTAGTTGTTTATTTAACTAATTGTTTTTTAACTTTTCCTTATGCCCAACACCTAACAGTTTCTGGCTCAGAGTAGGTATGTGATAAATATTTATAGGTTAAATGAATGAATGAATGAATGAATGTCTATATCCGTAAGACCAACCTATTCCTAAGGAGCTGACAGGCTGTTAGGAGGACCTTGAGTCTGGGCCATACACAAAGCCAAGCAAGCAATATATTCAATCAAAATATGCCTCAGCTGAGCAGGGAAAAAGCTGCTTATGGGATGTTTAGCTGTGTAGGCCTGACAGATAATTGAGCGGCTGGATTTTTCAGTTTCAACAGATTGGTTTGCCATTCTGTAGCCACAATAACAGAGCAAAGTAACAATCATGTCTATGTTTAATTTTCTGGAGAGTGTTGCATCGCTGAGGCTCACAGTCTGGCCAATTAAATGTGGCCGATTGGTACTCCCACACAAGTTTGGGGGCATTTAAAATAGCTCTCTGCAAAAGAAAAAAAAATCCAAGCTGCAGAGAAAGTTTTAACTCTCTCAGCATTTCATATTTCAGACCAGGCTTGTGATGGTAAAATTGGTCTGGGTGACAGAGAATAGAAAAGCCATCCATTTTGAGTGTATTGGTGTCAACCTGAGCGTTGGCTTTGTGGCTGGTGATTATGTCTCTCGGTGGAGTTGGATAATTTTTTATATTCAAGGAATATAATGAGTGTCACTCATCAAGCTTTCTTTACTATTTAAGCTTCAATGAGGGGTAGCTGATAGAAATGGAGAAAGGCTACCCTACCTTTTTTATTCTTAAGTCTTCCAGACACAACTCATGTAGGTTCTTGTGGAGCAGACTGTTTTTGTTATCTATTGCCACAATAATGCTAAGTAACAAACAACCGTAAAGTATCATTGGCATATGGCAGTAACACTTGTTTAGCCTAGAAATCTGAAGGATTTAGCTCATCTCGGCTGGACTCAGCTGACTCGGGGGTCATGTGTATTTGGGGTCAGTTACAGGTCGGCTAATTGGCTGTGACAATCCTGGCTGGGCATGCTCACCTTCTGGAAGTTGAATGGCTGTTCGTTGATTTAGGATGGTCTTGGCGGGCGTAACTGGGATGACTTTCATTGTCTGGGGGCTAGCTGGGAAATGCGCTTATGGCAGTGGCAGAGGTACAAGAGCTTGCTTTGTGTTTGATAACATTCCATTAGCCAAAGCACATCACATGGCTGAGGCCAGAGTTAAGAAATCAGGCAGAAGACACTGCCCAGAGTAAGAGGGCGCTGCAAAGTTACATGGCCAAGGGTGTGGGTATCAAAGGTGTGACTAATTCAAATCGATTAATACATGGCTGTACTATTGAATACAAAGGCTAGACTCCAGAAAGTGTTGGGGCTACACAATCAAGCTAAATCTGAACAAGAAAGATCCTTACAGAAATGTTCAGAAAAAGATGAAGAGGGAAGAGAGTGATCTATGACTTGGGGGTGGCTCAGCCACCCAGCTGCTATTTGGGTTCTATTTGATCTAGTTAGGAAGAGTGTCTTCACACTGGAAAGGAAAGGGTGGCACAAGTATGAAAAGGAGATAATTCAGGTGGGGAGGCAGCTAGCTCCCTGTAGAGTCCAAATTTGTAGTCCCATGGGATTTCCATCCCAGACTGTTGAAGGACTTGACCATAGAACATGCTGACAGTGATTGTTAGGCATCATGGAAAAATGATAGAGGCTTCCACAGAAGGTAGGTTGGTTTTAAATGGTTGACATTTGAAAGAAATGTCTCCCTAAGACATCTGTAAATTTCTTAATTCACAGGTATACTGGAGTATATAATAACCACACCCCCTCCAACAAATGGCTTTAGAATAACTAAAGATGCTGAATATCAAGGGTTTTATATACCTAGGTCTAAAGTAATTTCTCAATTAGTTACAATAAATTCCTCTCAAATTATGTATGTACCTAGTGTCCCATACTTTTTACTTTGTCTTCTCGTAATAGTATTCAACATAGTAATAAACTAATTTATTTGCTCCTTTGTGTCAGGCATTGTGCTAAGCTATTTACATGCATGGTCTCGTTTTGTTCTCATAGCAATCTCAAGACACGGGCACCATCATTACCGTTTTATAGATGGGAGAATGGGAGCTCAGAGAATCAAAGCTTGTACCCGGGTCTGCCTGATGACTTCCTGTGGTCTTAATTCCCTCACGTGGCTGCCTGTTGAAAGAGGTGAGTTGTAACAGGATGAAATAGAAGTGGGATTCCACATTAAAAAAATCAGCCGTGCAAGTAGAAGATTGGGAAACCCTGACTTGCCAGCAATTGATGTCAATAAACACCTTAGAGCTTTTGTTGACCACAAGTTCGATAGGCGTTAACAGAGCAAGGCTGCTGCCGAGAACCCACAAGGAAGCTTTGATTCTTTCCTAGGGATGTGCATGGCTCTGTCCACAGACTGTGCCATTTAGGGAGTCAGATTTCATTCACTAGTGATTATTAGATTGATTAACTGCATCTGTGGCTTTTAAGGTGGCGCGTTTTAAGAAGGTCATTGACAGTTTGGAGTGTGTCCACTGAAGGAGAATTAGGAGGGTCAGAGTTTGGTGAAAACATGGTATGTGGGAAAGAATTAAAAAGTGGAGTATGTGTAATCTTCTACCAAGAAGACTTAGAGGTTATATGGATAAATTTCTTCAGCTACTTGAAGGGATTCCATGTGGAAGATGACAATCTCATTTAAGACTGATCCAGAAGTAATAGGGTAATGGTTATATGATCTGTTGGGCTGGTGGTTGCAATCTGGGTTGTGAATTGCTTTGAGAGGTGGTAAGCTCCATGACTCTGACGAGTGCCGACAGAGGTGACTTAGAGGGGGCTGCTGCCCTGAGGAGGTCCTTTTCCCCACGTTGTCTTCCGAAACGATGACTTCATTACTTATGACCAGAGTATTTACTGAGGTTTCCTGCGCGCTCAGCCATTACAATACAATGTAGTTGGGAAAGTGGTACACCTGTTCATCAAATAATGCATGAAAATAGTATTTTAAAGGGGGAATGTTTAGTCCTCACTCCTGTTGTTTCCTTTCACTTGGAGGAAACTCCACTAGTGTAACACCCCTGGCTTCTTTCTGCCGCTCTGCTCATTCCACACCATTGAAGGGTGAGAGAGAAGAGACTTATGTGCTATACAGTTTAAGAATAGTAAACTTGACATTCTTGGCTCAGAAACCCCCTCTTCTCTCTTGGGAGTGAGCTGCCCACAGAAAGCATAATTCATCCGTTCTTTTCCAGGCATAAATACCCTGTTCATGTCCTCATATTGGGTGGCTGTCTGAGTTCAGTGTTGCCATTACTATGTGAATAAACCTGTCAAATTCTGAGGTTTAGGATTAAGAATCAGGTTTGCTTTTACCTTAAGTGGCATCTTGAATTTAGGCTTGTTTGGGAGTAAGGGGGCTATGGTAGCTTCCATCTGCAGCTCTCTCGTCTCACGTCTCAATTTTTTTGGAACTCAGGGAAAGAAGGGTAATTGGATGTTTATTCTCTGAGCCTCGGGTCTTTACTCACACTATCTCCTCTGAGCATGCCGACTATATCTCTGTTATTACCATCCCCAGTATATAGATGAGAAAGATGAGTCTCGATCAAGTTAGGAAGTGAGAAAGCAAATTTCAACCCATGTCTGCTTGAACTCAAATCAAGGCTTTCATTTGGTGTTCAGTGAAGAGAAAGGTTTTGAGCTACAGAGGATATTGACAGTCACAGAAGGGAAGACTCTCGGGGCCCCTGAGGGAGTGAGAACTATTATGGGCCTTAGATGGTCAAAGTGATTAATGGAGGAAAAGAAAGGAGTGTGGACCTTCCAAGGATATAAGCAAGAAGCAATCTTCCCTCCCAAGAGTGACAGCTGCAGTAATAATGTCATCGTCACTGCCAACTTCTTCATCTTCAGCACCATCTTCATCATAAGAGCCCCCATTTGTTGACCTTTTACTCTATACCAGAGGCTGCTCTAAGCACTTTACATCTCTTGTCCCATATAGTTTTTAACTGCTTTACTGAGTTAAAATTGACATTCAGTAAACTGCACATATTTAAATGTATAATTTGATAAATTTTGACATATGAAAACGCCCGTGAAACCATTACCACAAATAGTGAACATATCGATCATCCCAAAAAGTTTCCTTAGGCCCCTTTCTAATCCTTCCCTAATTCTCTTTTCCCCTGGGCCCTAGTTCTGTCCCCACACAACCACCGATAAGCCTTCTGTCACTAAATTTGCATTTTCTAGAATGTTATACAAATGAAATCATACAATATGTACTCTTTTGTTGTTGTTTGGCTTCTTTTACCTAATATAAATACATTGAGATTCATCCATGTTGTGATGTATTGATAGAGTTTATTCCTTTCTGTCGCTGAGTAGTATTCCATTGTATGAATATAACACAACTTGTTTATCCATTCGCGTATTGGTGGCTATTTGGATTGTTTCTAGTGTTTGACTGTTACACATAAAATTGTTTTGAACATCTGTGTACAAGTCTTCATGTGCACAAATGCTTTCATTTCACAGCCCATATTTAAACCTTACAATGAACGAATGGCATAGTACTATTACAATCCCAATTTTATAGATGAGGAAGCTGGGGTCCACCAAGATCAATCACACTGCCTGAGGCCAATGGCTAATTTGAGGCCAGATCTGTCTGACAACCCCATGCTCAAAGTTCCTGTGCAATTCTGCATCCCCATGCTGAGAGGAATACCTTCACTTGGAGAAATAAAGACGTTTATTTTTTTCACTATAAGAATATATTTCTCAGCCTATCTCTACTCCCTGTCACGGTTATCCAGATTGGCTGCTGCACCCAGACTCTCAGAGGGCAAGATGAGCATTCCTGCTGAGTTTTTTAGTTTACCCATCAACAAGAGATAAGAAAATGCTACTAGGGGCCAGGACATTTTCCTGTCAAGAATATGAGATTATATCTTCATTTACAGAGTAACTTTTAGACCCTGAAAATGAGAGTTAAAAAAAGAAAGCAGATAGAAGAAACAAAGAGAGTGTGCAAACATCCTTGTGCATATTCGCAATCCAAGAGCTGAGAATTTTGTGGATAAAATTAATCCATAAAGAGAGCTCAGCTGCAGAATTATAGTCAAAAGTCTTAGGAGGTTCACTTGTGGCTGGTACCCTGGGGTTCCAGGGAAGCACTTTGAGGAATCCCTGACCACATTTCTCTGTTTGAATCTGGTCTGGGCCTTTGTCCTGTGCTCCTTCCTCATTCTGATTCTCCAGCTGATTGATTTATTCACATACTGGGCAGGTACTCTGTGCAGGGTGGCAGTGTGAGAGAGAAGACTTGACACAGTCCAAGGAACTTACAGGTTGGTAGGGGAATATTTAGAGGAACCACATGCTTTGCAGGGCAGCATGACAACTGCTCCTGACAGAGGGGTACTTGAAGGACACTGTGGGAACACTAAGCAGGGAGAAACTGAGAGAACCGGTGAAGGCTTCCCTGAGGAGGTGTCATTTAATTATTTAATGTTTTTCTTTTGTTTATGCTTTTTGTAATGCACATGCTTATTATGATAAGTGATACAACTAGTGGTGTGCTGGTAAATGTTTGACAAATAGTTTTCTGGGAAAAAACAATATGTATATACATAAAACATACATACGTACATATATACAAATACTTATTATAAGAGAGTTATGATATAAGGAATGTATAGTATACAATTTACAAATAACAATAAAATATACAATATTCTTTACTGTAAATTTCATATATATGGCCAATTGATTTTTCACAGAATGGTTTCACTGATTTTTGCCGAACTCTTATATCCTTAGCCAGCCTATGGTTGTAGTTAACAAACAAGTATACTTCTACATGACTGCTGATTAATGTTTTCATTTATGTTAACAAAGAAATAAGGTAATGTTATAATGTTATATAAGACCAAAAGCGAAAACAATGGAAACATGTCAGAACTTCACTTGTTCCTCAGTGATGTCAGACACATGTTTGCTGAATCAGATGATAATTTTTGATAACTTGAAGAATAATTTTCTCTATATTTTGTGCTATTCACAATATAACAGCTACAGATACACCCACTTTTGTTACCAAATTGGTGGCCTGGACCCGTGCCAGGGTCCTAGCCCAGCCTTGTCTCAGCCAGGAAGGGTCTTTTTCTGCTCAGATTCACACAGCCCATAACAAAATCAATGCTGAGGTGGAAATAACCGAAGCTTCATTCAATGGCCGAAGAATGGAGAAGCTGGAACTTAGTTCACAAATCAGCTTCTCAACTCAATTTGGACTGACTCACCATACATGTAGGAGGGTCGAGGTAAAAAGGAGGAAATTGGAAAGAGAGGGAGGCATATTCATGAGTTTTCTGAGAATAGGAGTGTGGTTTGAACCCAGAACTGAGGCAACACTCCTTTTCAGTTCTTGTATGGGCTTTTTTGGTTGTTGTTATGGCAGTTGTCAACTGTCATGGCGCTGGTGGGTGTGTCATTTAGCATATGCTAATGTATTGCAGTATGTGTATAATGAGGTTCAAGGTCTACTGGAAGTCACATCTTCTGCCATCTTGGGCCTAGGTGGTTCTAATCAGTTCTTGTTTTTCTGTTTGCAGCTTCCTCCTGAAACTTAGATAAGAGCAGTTGGTTTCCATTCCAGGGAGGGGCAGGGATATGATTCTGGGCCAACAGACTTGGTAGCACTCTGAGGTTTAATCTATGTTATTAACACTTTTCTCCATCAATTTCGTAAATTTAGATAATCATCAGAGCCATAAATTGAGCCCTGGCTTGTAGCGTTTGCCAATTTTTGTGGTGTAAATACTCCCACTGTGGCTGATTTCAAGCTACCAATGTGATGTCACTATACATGGAGCTGGCAAGAAATGTGCAGTCATACCCCATAACATGGTAATTCTATCGTACTGATACTATACGTGGAAATAGCCTCAAGAGCATAGATAATAGTAAAAATAGTAAAATGATTAAGAAATGTTGAGTATTGTCTATTTATCACCTTTTAAAAATATAATTTATTTAATTAAAAGTTTGTATAATTTAATTTTTAATAATGGCTAGGTTTAACAACCATGTTGCAAAATTCCTGAATATTTAACAACGGAAAGTCAGTAGGAACATACAACTAGATACATTTATAAAGGGCAATCATTACCCTCCAGTCAACACTCCCTTCCCTTTGTCCTCCCATCCTGTCCCACTTGAGGTGTATGCTGCCTTCCGTACCCTTCTCTTTATACCAGTAAACAAATACAAACATGTGCATAACATATACAAGACTATAGGGGAGTTGGTTGTCTGTGTTGACTGAGTTGGTTGTCTGTGTTGACATAAATGTTACTCTGTCAGGGATGGAGCTCTAAGAAGTAAGTTTGATCAAGTGCTAGTTTTTTTATTTTCTAACACACATTTCCCAAAACAGTCATGTCATACATACTGCTTTGTTGATGTCATTAGTGTAGTCTTTTTTCTTCTGGGCTGGCTTTGCTCTGCTATCTCTCTCTCCAACTCTACCTTAGTCAGCGCCACCACTCTACCCTAATGACCCTCCCTCCACATCATAAACCCAGGCTAATAGCCTGTTGCATATTTTTTTATACATGTCTCCATTCTTACATAATTACTTATATCTATACATAGATACACATATACATAGGATTTGTTTTTAAATGTTTTGTTCATTAAAACATGGTATTATATTATGCATACTTACTTGTATCTTGTACTCTACGGTTGTTCTAATTTCAACAATTGTTCTAAATCTCATTTTTCATTTATTTGTCTGCATAGTATAATATTTCATGGTATGATTATACTATAATTTAATACATATTCTGCTACTGATGAACACTTCCTGTTTTTAGTATTTTTCTCCTCTCTGAAGAATGCTGTAATAAATATCCTTGAACATCTATCTTTAGATACTGAAGCTTTTATTTTTGTAGGGCAGAATAGGAGGAATGGGGTTTCTGGGTTGAAGGGTATGTGTATTTTTAATATTAATAGATATATCCGTATGGCTTTCAGAAACACTTCACATTTATACCAGTAATAACTGAGAGAACTTTTCCATCAACCCCACCAGCAATAAGTCTTAACTCTCTTTTTAATTTTTGCCTGGGACAGGAGTATAGAGAAATAACTCATTGGTACTTTAATTTGCATTTCTCTGACTACCAGTGAGCTTGAATATATTTTCTTATGTTTATTGGCAATTTGGGTTTGCTCTTCTGTGAATTACCTCTTCATATCCTTTGTTTATCTTTTCTGTGGAATTGTTTCTCTTTGTCAGTCTTTTTGTATAGCATAGATATTAACCTGTTATTTGTCATCTGAATTGAAAATATTTTTCCAAGTCTTTGGTTTCTCTGTTAACTTGTAATTTGTTACTTTTAGCTATGTTTAGATATTTTATGGCTTATAGTGATATAGTATATAGTTTGTAGTTAATGTTTATATAGAATGAACAAAATGAACATAAATGCTTTGTTTTTCCTTTAAAACATAGGGTTCCCCTTTTGGGTATGAAGATCTTCCACCTCTAGACTATAAACAGATATACATTTTCTTGTGATTTTTTTTTTTTTGTATAAAATTTTATATCTAGACTTTTTAAAATCTACGAAAATTTATTTTTTTATATGGTATGAGATAATAGTCCAACTTCATTCTTTTAATTCAGTAGCCATTTGTGCATGGCCATTTGCTAAATAAGCCATTCTTTCCTCATTGAATGGTTTACTGGGATCTATTTTTTGATCCTCTATTCTTTTCCACTGATTAATTTTTCTATTCTTATGCTAATATTATATTGATTTGTTTAGAGTGGTTTGTAGTGTGTGTTGGTGTCTGGTAAGGCAAATCCTCCATCTTTAGTCTTTATACATGTATATATAAATTTTAGTATTCTCAAGCATTTTTTTCATCTATATGAACTGAAGATTATTTTACCTTCAAGGAAAAGGAAAGTAAAATGCTATTCATGTTTAATAGGAGTATCATTAAATTTTATATATTTATATGTATAATTTTGACACTTTTTTATGACATTAGATCTCCCTAATGAAGGACCTAGTTTCTATTTCCATTTGTTCAAAATCTTTTTTATGTCATCCAATAAGATTTTATAGTTTTATTCATAATAGGTCCTATGGCTCTCTTGTTAATTTTTTCATCTATTATAATTTTTTTTTTTTTACTGTTTCCATTTTTAGGTACTTATTGCTAGCATATAGAGGATCTGTTTTCCCCTCAAATTCTTCTTATACTCTTGAATCTTATCAAATACTCTTGTTAATTATAGAATTAAAAAAATAGCTTATGTAGGCATTATAGATATGCAATCAAATCATCAGCCAAAAAAAGAGAGTTTTACCTCTTCTTTTCTGGTTTTAGGTCCATTATTTAATATTCTTATTTTATTGCATTGTTAGAACCATTTAGACAATGCTGACCGATTTATTATTGATGGTAGGCATCTCTATCCAGTGTTCAATTTTTATGGAATTTTTTTCTTATTTTAAAATTTGTTAGTAACTTGTGTTAAAAAGCATTTATCATATTTAAATGTTTCCTTTTGATTCTTATTTTACTTAGAGTATGTATTATAAGTGGCTGCAAGAGTTTATCAAATGTCTTTTCAGTATGTGTTAATATGATCATAGAGTTTTCTCCTTTATTGTTGATGTAATGACTGGTGGGAATAAATTTTCTTATACTACAAATTGAGTCTCTAAGGATGAAGAGGAGTCCCCTTGGAGGGAAGGAGAAGAGCATATTCGACATAGGGGAGAAAACTATTAATTAAGGGAAAACAAGGAAGTTATGGTTAAAGTTAGACATAAAACAAAGCTCTCCAGAGTTTGAAGGCAGGCAGTCTGCCATGCAAAGTGGGTAAATGAGGACACTCAAGTGTGACGGCTGAAGTTCCTGAGAAACATGGTGGCTATTGCATATGTGGTCATGGGGGCGTTTTCTTCTGGAGGCAGGACTGGATGCCATATGTTCAGTAACTGGATAAAGGCTCATGGGTAATGGAGGAGCAGGAAATGCTCCAATGATGAGTTTGAACAAAATATCCAGATATCCGGGGCTTCCCTGGTGGCGCAGTGGTTGAGAGTCTGCCTGCCGATGCAGGAGACACGGGTTCATGACCCGGTCCGGGAGGATCCCACATGCCGCGGAGCGGCTGGGCCCGTGGGCCGTGGCCGCGGGGCCTGCGCGTCCGGAGCCTGTGCTGCGCAACGGGAGAGGCCAGAACAGTGAGAGGCCCACGTACCGCAAAAAAAAAATAAAAAAAAAATCCAGATATCCAGTCAGAAAAATACAAGCCCATGGGGAGAGAAAGTGGAGGCTTTTTTGGCCACCAAGGATGGAAAAATGTACCTACTGCTTATTGTCAGATAGATGGGGGATTAGAAACTGGAGATGTAATCAGATGAAAGACTGAAGTTGATTCTTGTGGGTGAACCTTTTTTTTTTTCTTTTATGGCCATGCCACCTGGCTTGTGGGATCTTAGTTCCCCAACCAGAGATGGAACCAGTCCTCCCTGCAGTGGAAGTATGGGGTCCTAACCAATGGACCGCCAGGGAATTCCCGGAATCTTTTAAACTATATGATTTTTATGGGCAGATACTACCTTTTAACTATTTTCAGGGCTCAGCATAGAACATCCTATCCAGAAGTTGCTGAGTAAGTGCTTGATGGAGGCATGTGAGCCCAATTTGGGCAATAGGAAGACGGAAATGAACTAGAAAGAGTAAACCACTGATCACCAAACATTAGAGTTTGAAGAAACTTTGAAAGTGCAGTCATTCATTTATTCATTTATTTATTATTTCATATTTATTTGATACTTACCATGTATCAGCTGCTAGACACTGGAAATACAATGATAAATAGGATAGACAATGTCTCTGCCTTCATGGATCTTACCTTTCAGTTTGGAGTGAGATAAGTGATGACTAAATAAACAGATTAGACAATTACAGGCTTTGAGAAGTGCTTTAAACAGTGCTTCTCAAACTTTCATGTGCGTATGGGTGACAGGGAATCTTGTTAAAATGCAGATTCTAACTCAGCAGGTCTAGGGTGATGCTGAGACTCTGCATTTCTAACAATTTCCTGGCCAATGCTGCTGCTCCTCATCCAGGGACCACACTTTGAGGATTGGCAAGATCATGAGGATACAGATAGAGAGTGATGGGGAGAGGGGATGCTTTGCAGACACGGTGGTCGGCAGAGGCCTCTCTGGAGAGATGCTTTTGAGCTGAGTTCTACAGGAGCGCTCAGGCCAGGCCAGACACCAGTCCTGCAGACTCCTAGAGAGCGTGTTGTGGGTGTGACTGGTGGAATCCACTGTTGTCCTTGACAGAGGGCCTGAAAACAGAGGAGTGGTGATGAACTGAGGATGATGAGGTTGAGAGGAGATGGGCTTGTTTCTGGGAAGTGATGTGCCCAGGGCCACGGGAGGATGTAAGTGGAGGTGCTTGGAAGGCAAGCCGGGAAGTAACACTCACCAGAGGGAGAAAGAGAAGGAATGGAAAGTTGTGTCTCAGACTCAGATATAGAGGCATTCCAAGGAGAGTGAGAGTCTCATTGGATGAGACTGAAAGGGTGGGTGGGGGCCAATCCAAGAAGAGGCCCAGTGGCTTCTTAAGACTCTATTTATAATGCTGGTGTCGGTAATGGGGCTGGTGTCCACTTACGGGCTGCCTCTGTTGTCCTCAGCTCTTAGGGCCTGCAACTGGCCACCCTTTGGCAATATGGCCCAACTCATTGGCCATGTCAATCCTTGTTGTTTGGCTACAGCAGAAACCTTGATTACTTGGGTGATATGGAACTTATTTTCCCTGGGGGGCAGAGGGCAAAGTCATCCATAGTTAGCTGTAACCAAGATGCATGTGTCTGCCGGCATCGCTGTTGGGATAGTTTGAAGGGTGGGGTGAGCCAGCCTCTCTGTGACTTCTCCACCTCTGCCATCCCAGCTCTTTCTGCCTGACTCTGAGGGCTCCACCAGCAGGCTGGACCCTGCTCCGAGTTCCTTCTTTCTTGTGAGAATAAAGCCAAATTGTACCACTATCTTTACACAGTTTCTCCTTGGGTGCCACAATGAGGAAGGCTCTGATCCTAAAGCTCACTTTACACCGAAGTGAAACTTGCCCAATAATTAGGGCATCCAACCTTTGTTAAGTATGTATCATGTACCAGGTGCAATGCAGTAAGTAATTTCATCAAGAATTAGTTCCCTTAGGGACTTCCCTCGTGGTACAGTGGTTAAGACTTTGCCTTCCAGTGCAGGAGGCGTGGGTTTGATCCCTGGTCAGGGAGCTAAGATCCTACATGCCTTGTGGCCAAAAAACCAAAACATGAAACAGAAGCCATATTGTAACAAAGTCAATGACCTAGAGGGGTGGGATAGGGAGGGTGGGAGGGAGACTCAAGAGGGAGGGGATATGGGGACATGCGTGTACATATGGCCGATTTGCTTTGTTGTGCAACAGAAACTAACACGATATTGTGAAGCAATTATACTCCAATAAAGATCTATTAAAAAATAAGTGGTCCACATCAAAAAAAATCTTAAAAAAAAAAGAATTAGCTCCCTTGGACTTCCTGGCAACTCTATGAGATAGAAAAAGGGGAAGAGAAAGGAAGACTCAAAATAAAGATGTGTAGCTTTAGTTAACAAAAAATTAATCCAACAAATTTAGATTGAGCCCCTACCTCATACCAGGTAAAGCTGACAATACTGGGGAGATATCAGTGGACACACAGACAAAAAACCCTGTTGTCACTGGCTTACATTCTATCAATAGTTAGGAGACGGAGGTTATAAATCAAAGAAGGAAGCAAGATATAAGCCATATCAGAAGGTGATGAGTGCCAACCAAGGCAAAGCAGGCAGAGGGAGAGTCGAGGAGGGGGGTCGCCTAGACAGAGAAAGGCTCCGTGAGACTGAGAGCTTCTAGCTGAGGTTGGAAGAGGGGAGGGAGGGTGAACAAAGGCCTGAAACGAGAGCCCCGCGTGTGTCCAGTGATCTGTAAGAAGCAGCGTGTGGCCGGGGGGAGTGAGAGAAGGAGGCAGAGAGTGAAGTCAGAGGGGTAGGGGATACCCTTGGAGGCCTTGGTCGGGGGCTTTGGCTTTACTCTGAGTGAGGGGAAAGCCACTGAGGGTTTTGAGCAGAGGGGTGATGATGCTGGCATCATTTTTAATGCATCTCTGGCTGTCTCATCAGGATGAGGGTATTAAGGGACCAGGGTCGAGAATAACACATTATGGGAAACAGCTAACTTCCACTTTCCTCCACTCTTTTTTTTTTTTTTTTTTTTGCGGTATGCGGGCCTCTCACTGCTGTGGCCTCTCCCGTTGTGGAGCACAGGCTCCGGACGCTCAGGCTCAGCGGCCATGGCTCACGGGCCCAGCCGCTCCGCGGCATGTGGGATCTTCCCGGACCGGGGCACGAACCCGTGTCCCCTGCATCGGCAGGCAGACTCTCAACCACTGCGCCACCAGGGAAGCCCTCCTCCACTCTTAAAATGCGCTTGAGCTTCATCTTCTGGGATTCTCAGGAGCTCGAGAGAGAGCAAGTCCATAAATAAAAATGGGTACCGGATTCAGGGTGGAGCGGTGGGGGCTGCCCCCTCCCCTCCCGGAATGTGCTCCCCTCCCCTTGGGCTCCCAGCGCCTGCACACCTGGGGCATGTTGATAATGCTCTTGATTATCTTTGTTCTCCCAGCCTCCTCTGAGTTTGTAGAGTTTCCTATTTGCATACTTCCCCTGAGCTTTTTATGATTATCTCCCCAACTTTACAGTCTGCCCCATTATTTAAATGAACGTGAGGTAGATGCAGAACTGCCAGCTGGATGAACATGCTGCTTCGGTGCTGTGAGGAAGGTAGCGTGGAGAGCGTGTGGAGCCACGGACCTTGCTTCTGCCATCTGGGGTCCATGTAGCTACCTGTGTCCCTACATAGCTCCCTGCTGCCCCCTGTATAAGCCCTGCGGTCCTGTGTCTTCAAGTTCATGGACGCATGGGGACTTTAATGGGAATGTGAAACAATGACCACAACTGTCCACATGAACTCTGACTGGCAACTAATTTGTAGATGTACTGATTCTTTTTCCATTGGCTTGAAAAGACTCAATGAACTATCTGGGTTTCACTCTCCTCCCTCTTCCTCCAAATTGTTTGTTTTTTAAATGCACGTAGATGATGCATTCGTCAAATGCCTGGTGTGGTACTGGGTACTTTGTTACTGTGTTCCATCCTCACAACAACTCTAGGGGCAGGAATTATTGTCTTATGTACCAGATGCAAGGAGGCAAAGAGAATCACCATTGCCAAATTTTACAAAGTAGTAAGTGGAGAAGGTGGGATTCAACATGTGGTCTAGCCTGTTCTTGAGCTTGTGGTCTGTTCTGTAGTCCTCCTTCGTGGGTGTGGGGTAGAGGAGGCTGCACATGCACAGGAGGGAGGTGAGGCTGTATCCTGATGCTCCCAACTTGGTCAGCAAGGACAGCGAGGAGGCCAGCAGTGGGAGGGGCTTGCCCACCACCGGCATCTCTGCCTTGAAAACCATGTGGGTAGCAGCTTTATAAAGTTTCTGCAGACAGGCAAAGACAGTGTTATGCTGAATGGCAGAATCAGGATCACGAAGATCTCAGTGGACTAGAATGAGGAGTTGAATCTAGTGCAGTGATATTTAATTAATTTAGTAAATGTAAGATTTGGCCCTGGGGTAAAAATGTTAACCGAAAAAATGTAGGTGCAAGAAAATCCTGCCTTAGCTGGATGGATATCCAACAAATATTTACTGAACACCTGTTCTTTGCCAGACATTAGGGTTACAGCAATAGACAAATCAGGTAGAACCCTTGTCTCAGGAGGCCGATACTCATGTGGGCAGAGAGAAGCAAACCTAAGTCAACAAAAATAGATAGTAAGTCACCAGTGTTGATGAATGCTGGGATGGGATGGGGACATGTATCAGGTGATGTGAGGATGACAAACGGAAGAGGACCATTTAGTTAGTCTTGGGGACTCTGTAATCATGAAGTGCATGTTATTGGCTTCCAAAGCCAGGTCTTCAAAAGGGGGGCCCCATAGTTAGGGAAGGAGTTGTTCATTCTTTCGTTTCATACATATTTGTGCACTACATGGCAGGTGCTCTCCTAAACACTCAGGATAGACACTCTTTTAGGGAACCTGGGCAGGGAAGAGCTCTCTGGGGACATAATATTTGAGCAGAGACCTGAATGAAGAGATGGAACAAACGTGAGAATATATGGAGAAGGATATCTTGGCAGCAAGTACAAAGGCCCTGGGGCATGAAATGAGTTAAGAGTGTTCTAGGTCTAGGACAAAGCTTTGGTCCCTGAAGGGAAGTGCGCAAGACAAAGAAAGTTGGGGAATGAGTCTGGGGAGCAGGCACAGTGGATCCTATGAGGCCAGTGGGCATGGGAGGAAGTTTGGATTTCTTTATAAATGAGAGGGGAAGGACAGCACCATGGTCTCTTGCAGCTTTAAAGGCCACTCTGCGCTGCGGTGTGGAGCATAGGCTCTAGGGGCGAGGAGACCGGAGTGAGGAGGGAGTGGAAGGGGGCTTGGATGCAGCAGTGGATTAACAGCAGCAGCCCTACAGCCCCACCCCGTACCTCACGTGGCCCAGCAGGCCCTCACTGGCACACTAGCTGCTGCATCAGGCTTCCTGAGGCTCCTGGGGTTAAATGTCACTTGAAGAACAACCTTCTTGGTCAAGAGAGGTCTCAAGCTCTTGGCCATAGTGACTAGTTGGTCTCAGCCCACATAGTGCTGATGATTCATAGCAATGCTTACCTCACATGTAGTTTGGCAATTAGACATACTCAAAACAGGCTTTTCTCCTGATGTTCAAGTCTTTGTGTTTTCTGCTTCGTTGTCATTCCTTCTGTTTTCCCACTGGTACCACCGGGCTCCCTACCCCCTGAGCTCAGAACGAAGATGTCTGCTGACAGATTCCTAATCAATACCTTGAGTATGTCCAGGAGTCCCCAGAGGGCGTTCCACATGGGCCCACATGCAGTCTCATGCTGCTGTGTCCAGAGCTGAACATCCTTGCAACATCCTTGCTTCATACTGAGATCCCGTTTTCTTCTGGGAAACAGAGCTCTGCCCTTGAGGCTGCCTGTGTCCCAGGGTGAAGGGCAAGAACTTCGCGTTCTTTGTACAGCTCCCAAGTCCCTGCTGGTTCAGCCACTGTTCTCCATGCAGGCATGGGGAGACCGCCCTTCCCTTGGAGCCTATACCTTATCCCTTTACTTCTAGTTATGCCCTTGTCTCTTAAGCAGGGACACCGCTGATGCTGAGTCCCAGGCGGAGGTGGGCATCATGCCATGCCTTTCTCAGCTGCCTGACTCTCCACCACATGTGTCCCTCCTTCACTCAGGAGACCAACAGCCCTCTTGCATGTCAGTCCATAAGAAATGATTCCTGGGGACTGAGGATTGCCCTGCCTCTGTGTCCAGTTTTCACTTAGCTTCATCTGAAACCCCCCAGCTCGGTGTCTCTCTTTGGAATCTCATTTGGAGTTAAACTCAGATGATTCAGTATTATTGATTATGTTTTTATAGGTCCCTAACTGGACTGCAAACACCTAGAGGGCAGGACCTGTGTCTTATCCATCTTAGTATCCCCTAGAGAGATTAATGCAGTGACTTATTTGTGGTGGGTGTTCAGTAAGTATACACTGACTGACTGGCTGCCGTGCAGGCCCCAGGAGCTCAAGGGCTTCTGGGAGTGTCTGTGCAGGGACTGACCGAGTGTTTGTCTCTCAGCCTATTCAGTTGTAACAATAGATCAAGGCGAGACTTCAATTATCCTTTACTTTCATTCCCAAACTCTCTTCTCTGTTCATTCTGTTGAAAATGCCTGGTGACAGAGAGCAAGACGCTGAGAGAGACAGAATGCTTTCAGAGCCTTAGGAAAGCCATGTAGCAGGAAGGACATATTTAAAATGAAGTTATTTTCCACCAAGGCTAATATTGTGCTTCAATTCTTCAGGCTCTAGTGAGCTTATCAACAATGTTTGCCTTTAATTTTACCATTTGAGCTCAGTCATATGTTACTTGCTATGTTTCTGTCTAGCTTCATTTTATCAAAGGGATCTTAGGGCTTTCATTGTCTTTGAAAAGTTGCTTTAAGATGGACGAGCATGGATATCTATCACGTTTTAACTATCTCCATCACATTCTTCAGTCGTCTCTTAAAGGATAAATTGTTCATATACTCATTAAAAAATGGAACTTTTGTTATTGAATGCAGGAAGGAAATTGCATATTGGGTTGGCGTGTGGGGAACCGTCTGCCTGGTTTCCCTCTGGGAGGACCCTTGGCCTTTCCCTGAAAGAGCACATGGCCAAGGCCCGGGGAGCCTCTTGCTTGCAGGAGAGGAGAACCTGTGTTCTCTCAGAAAGGATTCCATATAGCCTTGTGAGAGGTTCTCAACTCTGGGGTGAGTGTTAGAATCATCTACGGATAGACGCTGGCACCCCACCTACTCTGGCCAGTTAAGTAAAAATCTCTTGTTTGGGGCTTGGAAACTGGCATTGATACAGTTTTAAAAGCTCTCCAGGTGAGTCTCATGTGCAGCCAGAGGGGAAAGCTACTGACCTAGACCAGTGATTCTGGGGCAGTTTTGTCCCTAGCGGACATTTGGCCATATCTGGGATATTTGACTGACATTTTGATCCTTGGGGACTGCTACTGGCATGTAGTGAGTTGTGGCCAGGGATGCTGCTAAACAGCCTACAATGCACAGGGCAGTCCCCCACTGTGAAGCGCAATCCAGTGCAAATTGTCAACAGTGCTGAGGTTGAAAAACCCTTCCCCAGAGTGTTAGCGAAGCAAACACACACACATACACACACACAGCTGTTTGAATGTAGATATTTTTGCAGTTACATTACCTTCTGTTTGTAAATACATTGCGGTTCCCAAAGCAGTTTTAAACACTTCACTGGATTTGATCTTCACTATGACCCTATAAAGGAAATATCGCCATCTTGATTTTACAGATCAGGAAACTGAGGCTGAGGATAGTGAATGACTTCCCTAAGACCACACCACTTCAATTCCTCAGTTAAGACTCCTTTCACTAGCTGAAATGCCAAACGTGTGCACAGACATCTTCCTTGCCCTGTGCCCTTCTCAAGGCAAACAGTGTAAGTCCTATAATCAGTCCTCATTCCCACTGAGCCCAAGTGCAGCCTCAGAATCTTTCTCAACACAGCACTCCAGGCAGTCCCAACTGATTGGGGTCGGCATGTGAGACAAAGCTTGTTTGTCACATAGCCTCTCCAACCTAAGCACGGTACCTCCCCCTGAATTAAGATGATCTTGTTGAAAGAGACACGAAGGAGAGTACTTGGGAGTAGGAGGGTCGTTGAGCGTCTGCAGGTGTTCAGACAATCTGTTTGGAAATTGCAGTGTTAGCAGCATACGCTCCTACCTGAGCCCATGAGGAAGCGGCAGTCTCCCTAACCCTTATATTTCTTTATAACTTTATTAGCGCGTTTTGCTCTCACCATATGCCGCTAATTGATACACAAAGGAAGTGCACACAGTTGTGTTCTTCATTTGGTATAAACGAAATATTTCGCCTTCGTCTTGAGCTCGCTAGGATCTCCCTTTCAAGCCTTCAACATGATATAATTATGAGAACGTGATGAACTATGATTCATGAAGCGGGCAGGGCAGGAGCCGGTGTGTGCTCAGTTTGCAGAGTGAAGAAGCTAGAGGCAGCAGCCCCTGCCTGCACCCTGGGCACAGTGAATTGTGGCATGCACAATTAAATGCCTAATGCCTGTAGGCGCTCTGCAGTGGGAGGGGTGCAAGCAGAGGAAGAAAAGCCAGCACAGTTAGAGACTAACTTCTCCATCTCCCAGGCAGGCAGGTAATGGAGAAGATGCAGGCCACTCAGTGGATCATTTAGCAGCAACCTTGGCAGGCAGAAGTACAAAACAGGGCACTGAGCAGCTGCTCACTGGGCCGTATGCCACCAGTTTCAAAAAGTTGTATGAGTCTCTTCAGAATCAACAGGCCTCCGGCCTGGCTGTGCCACCCACAGGTATCCATGGACTCAGTCTCCAGCATCAAACATGGAGAGCTCATCTTGTAATTCAGATGAAGAGATGGGTTTGACCTGACTGGTCTTATGTTGTGTCTTTGGCTCTCACCATGGGGCTGCCTGGCATGTGGGTCCAAAGGCCCTCCAGTATGAGGCCACACAGGTGCTCTGCTGTTATGTGCTTCCATCATAGTGGGGAAGAGGAAGGGTCAGGACACCCTCTCCTGTTGGGTATGCAGCCACAATGCAGAGGCAATATTCAGGTGGGTCTTGGTAACAGGACAACTCACAGCCTCACCTTCACCAGGAACATGGCAATAGGCTTTCCATGAGTGGCGCCTGCTGTTGCCCTGGAGTTCTGGTGCCCACCCTGGCTGTCCCTTGGAATCACCTAGGGAGCCAGACTCTATAGAAGTTTCTCTCTTGCTCTGCTGGGCTAGAATCTCCTAAGGACAGGGACTTTTGTCTGTTTTGTTGATAGCTCCACCCTCAGATTCTCTATCAGTGCCTGACACTCCATGAATGAAATTTCACCTACTACGTGTCAGACCTTGCTATACCCTTTCAAAGACATCCTCTGCTATCATGTTTCTGTAGTCTATTGTGTATTCATTCTTATTTTTATGGTTGAGAAAATTGAGGCTGAGGTAATTAATCTGCAGAATGTTATACAGCTGCTAAGTAGCGGAGCTGAGACTTGTACGAAGTCAAGCTCACAGCAAAACCCAATCTCTTTTGATTCCGGTGCTTCCGCTCTTAAGAGGAATGGATGAGGTAGTGTGAATGAGTTTGTGCACCATTTTCCATTATGGTAGACCAGTCATTTTTAGCAAACTAAGTGGTTAAGAAAAGGCAAAACTCCTCATGATATGGTATTCTTGAAAACAGCATTTCTAAAACTGTTCCAGGAATAGGCATCCTTTGGGTGTTTCATCAAATATCTAAAATATAGTTTTTTTAAAAAAAATTAATTTATTTTATTTTTTCATTTTTGGCCACATTGGGTCTTCATGGCTATACGTGGGCTTTCTCTAGTTGCAGTGAGCTGGGGTTACTCTTCATTGCGGTGTGTGGGCTTCTCATTGTGGTGGTTTCTCTTGTTGCGGAGCATGGGCTGTAGGCGCACGGGCTTCAGTAGTTGTGGCACACGGGCTCAGTAGTGGTGGCTCGTGGGCTCTAGAGCACAGGCTCAGTAGTTGAGGTGCATGGGCTTATTTTCTCCATGGCATGTGGGATCTTCCCAGACCAGGGCTCGAACCCGTGTTCCCTGCATTGGCAGGCAGATTCTTAACCGTCCTAAAAAATAGGGTTTAAGGGCTTCCCTGGTGGCGCAGTGGTTGAGAGTCCGCCCGCCGATGTGAGGGACGCGGGTTCGTGCCCCGGTGCGGGAAGATCCCACATGCCGCGGAGCGGCTGGGCCCGTGAGCCATGGCCGCTGAGCTTGCGCGTCCGGAGCCTGTGCTCCGCAACGGGGAAGGCCACAGCAGTGAGGGGCCCGCGTACAGAAAGAAAAAAAAAAAAAAAAAAAAAAAAAAAAAAAAAATAGGGTTTAAGCAACAAAGAATGTGGGGATTACCATCTTTTGAGACCCTCTCCCAGGGGAATCACAATTTCATATTAGCATAACAAAGGCTCTGAGCAATCCTGCAGTGAAGAACTCTCTGCTTAATGCAGTATTTGTAAAATCTGTGTCTTCAGAACCTCTCCTTTTTTCTCAAGGAGAACCTACCAGTAGTTCCCAAGGCACTGGTGGCCCATTTACGACAATATCATGATCTGGAGACAGCCTGGAATGTGCTAGTATGTCAAGCTAATAAAAAAAAAAAAGGTCAACAAAATGCAAACATGCTCATATTAGCAAGTAGATGCTCCAGTGACAAATCTGACCTTGATTGAGAAGTTGGAATTGATTCAACACTCTTAAAAACAGGGCTAAAAAAGTCTTAGAGATTGAACTAATACAGAATTTTCACCGAAGACTTGAAGAGTGTTGAGAATCCTAATTCATTTCAAGATAAGTAATATTAGCCTCCATTTCACAGAAAGAATCATTTGTTCCACAATGATTTATTGAGTGCTATTAGGTGCCAGGCTCTGCTGGGCATTGGAAAGACAAGATTAAATGAGATAGGCATGGTATTGATCATCACAGGGTTGGCAGGTTTGGGTCTTTTCCCTTAGGTGGTTCTGAGGGGTAGTGAGGAAACAGCTGCTTTCCTGTCTCTACTCATGTCCAGTTCACATCCCTGCCTTTTATTCAGCCAGCCCTGGTCATTTATCCATTCATTTATTCATCCAAGAGACCTTTGTTTTGAGCACCTACTATATAGCAGGCACAGGTATAGCAGTGAATGGTACAGATCAAAATCCCTCACCTAGGGAAGCTTTTTCCTATTGGAGCTTATATTCAGATTATTCTATATTTACCTAAAGGGTTGCCATCACCCTGAGATCACACCTGTCATCTCCTTAAATGGAAACCCAGAACCATCTCACTTGTTCAGGGTCTTGGATCTCATCTACTGATCCAAACCTTCCTGGTATGACATCCTGTTATGTCCTTGAGACCCACTGATACCCATTACTTGTGTTCTATTTCCTGGCCCTTCAGGCTTAACTTTACCTTCCTACTACTCCTGGCTGATTCATTTATACCTTTGTGGAAATGTCCTAGGCACTGAGCTCCAGACATTGTACAGGACAGGGTATTAATACTTGTATTAGTCAGGTTTCTCTAGAGAAACAGAGCCAATAGGATATACATGGACATCCACAAAGAGATCTATGATGACGGATTGATTCATGCAATTATGGAGGCTGAGAAGTTCCACAATCTGCCATCTGTAAGCTGGAGCCCCAGGAAAGCCAGTGGTGTAGTTCTGGTCCAATCCCAAAGGTCTGAGAACCAGGAGAGCCAATGACCAAAGGCAGGAGAAGATGAATGTTCGGGCTGAAGAAGGGAGAATAAATTTGCCCTTCCTCTGACTTCTTCTTCTGGTCGGGCCCTCAGTAGATTGGATGATTCCCCCTGCACTGGTGAGGGCAGATCTTCTTTTCTCAGTCTGTGGATTCAAATGCTAATCTCTTCTGGAAACAGCTTCACAGACACACCCAGAAACAAAGCAACTTAGTCTAGTCAAGATGACCTGTACATTTAACCATCCCAGTTCTCAAGGGACACAGAGTGTGGTGAGGGTGAGAGACACATGAATGATAGGATGAATTTGGTGATGCAAGTGAAAACAGGGAGTGAGCACAGAAGCAGTGTGGGCTTCCCAGAGGAGGTCACACTGTATCTGAACTTGAAGAGTGGGTAGGATGTGAGGTGGAACGACAGCGGGTGGCTTGAGAGGGAAGGGGAAGACCTGATGGGTCGAAGGAGCAGGAAGAGCAGACGCTGGAAGAGGAGAGAGGAACGGAGAGCAGGCAGGGCAAGACCATGTCTTCCCTCCTCCTTTCAGTCGTTCAGTGATGTGTTGGCTGCTACCTTCTGCTCAGCACTGAGCTGAGCTCAACTTCAGGATGAAAATGGTGACTCTAACAGACTGTGTTCCTCCTAGTCAAATGAAGGAGACAGGAACAAACCTAGACTTTGTGATGAGTGGTGTGAAACACATGAACATTATTTAGTGGAAGCACAAAGCAGCCAACTGGGGGCCTACTTAGGGAAGAGGGGATCTTAGAGCTGAGACCTGAAGGGTGAAAAGGAGCTGACAGGGAGAGCAGCGGGACAGGCAATTCAAATAGAGGGAACCCTGAATGGGCACTGAATGGGGAGGGACTGAGGATGCTGTTTAAGAACTGGGAAAGGGTGCCTGAGTGAGAGTGTGGTGGGCAAAGAGGAGCGGGCAGGCAGGGGCCAGTCGTGCTGTGTGTTTTGGCCTCTGTGAGGCGTGTGGACGTGGTCGTGAAGGAGATGGGGTGATGCTGGAGGGATCCAATCATATTTGCAGTTTCAAAGCATAGTAATAATAATAATAAAAAAAATAATAGCATGGTAGGTGATATTAAAGGAATTACTGATGATTGTTTGGGTGTGATAATGGTGAGGTGGTTAAACAAAAATCCCTTATCACTTAGAGGTTCGTACAGAACTATATGTGGGTGAAATGGTGTGGACTTTGCTTTAATATATTCCAGAAAGATAAGTAGGGGAAGAGATAAAACAGGGTCGGAAAAATGATAATTGCCAAAGTTGGATAAAAGTACATAATGGGTCATAAATTCATTCTATGTTTTAGGTATTTGAAATTTGAAAAATAATCATATGTGGTAAGTGCTCAATAAGTGGGAAGTTTTTAATAATAACAGTTGCTTTTTATTGAGCATCTACTGCATGGCAGTTTTTGAAATAATGACTTTATTATTATATACATTAGCTCAGGGGTCTCCATGCTTTTTATTTTTTTAATTAAAAACTTTCTTTTAATTTTAAAAAAATTTTTTTAAAATTTAAAATTGTTTTTTGGCTGCGTTGGGTGTTCGTTGCTGCGTGTGGGCTTTCTCTAGTTGTGGCAAGAGGGGGCTACTCTTCGTTGTGGTGCCCGGGCTTCTTATCGCGGTGGCTTCTCTTGTTGCGGAGGACAGGCTCTAGGCATGCAGGCTTCAGTAGTTGTGGTGTGTGAGCTCAGTAGTTGCGGTGCACATGCTCTAGGGCCCACGGGCTTCAGTAGTTGTGGCATGCCAGCTTACTAGTTGTGGCTCACGGGCTCAAGATTGCAGGCTCAGTAGTTGTGGTGCATGGGCTTAGTTGCTCCACGGCATGTGAGATCTTCCCAGACCAGGGATCGAACCCATGTCCCCTGAATTGGCAGGCCGATTCTTAACCACTGCACCACCAAGGAAGTCCCTCCATGCTTTTTAAATTGTACACCCCACCAACAAAAAGGATGTTTAGCACATATCACCAGTATAATTACGCTTGATTAGTTGCTTACACAGTGTCAGATGGTGCTTTTTGAGTACCTTATAAAACAAACACAAAATGAGAAATTCTAAAAGAATGAAACTAACTTGGAATAAATAATATTTAAATGTGTTGCTAATTGTGGTAGCCTTGTACTATTATTAGCTAATGTCTCCAAGCACAAGTTAAATGTAGAGAAAAAATTATCAGTAATAGTAGTAGTTGTAAATCCATATTAATAAACCATTTTATGATAATTTCCTTTGGATGGGTGAGGGGCGATGTTTTGTCAGCTCAGATTATATTATCATTTTCTTTACCTATCATGGTATAGCCCATGGGGAAACCTTAGCGAAGTAGAAGAAAGGTGAGTTCTATCATTTTTGGGGTGCTCATTTATACTTACCTTGTTAGCATGTTTTGAAATAGATTCCTAGCAGGACTTTTTAAAAGTCACTTGTTCTTTTTGTGAGTTTGCTTAAAAACTGGTTATTATAATCCTTAAATCCGTTTACCTGGTCTCACATCAATTGCCACACAAGGCAATTTGCTTAAAGCAAATGAATGAACGAATTTGATCAAAGCAAGTGAATGTGTTAGCAGCTAATCTGCGTTGTAGAAGAAAGAAAAGAGCTGACACACAGATTGAATATGGGTGTCAAGCGTCTATTCATACAATAATATGAGTAAAGCTTCATTTCCTTTTTTATTTTGAAGTGAATTAAATAAGCTAGAGATCAAAATTCTGATACCTTCTTCTTGTATCCCACCTCAGAGTGCACACACTCCACTCTGGAGACCTCTGCATTTGTGGAGTTCTCACCACAGCCATGTAAGGCAGACATTACTGTCCTCCACTTGGCACGTGAGGGAACTGAGCCCAGGCAGGTCAAATGATTTGCCTGAGGGACATAGCTTTTTAGAAGCAGAGCAGAATCGTACCTCAGGAATGCCAGACTCAAAGTTCCTTACTTCCTAATAATGGTGCTAGCTGCATAGCTGCCAGCTGTAGCATTGACCATGGGCTAGGCAGTGAGTTGGTTCATCATAATCCTGGTATTACAGAGGACAGAGGGTCAGCAAAGTAACCTCCTACGATCAGGCTGGTCTGTCTGACTCTAGAGTCTACTCGTCCGCTTATGAATCCTAGTTCACCATCATGCAGCTTGGGCAAATGACTTTCTCCAAGTCTCAGTTTCCTCACCTTAAAATGGGCCAATAGGAATGCCCCCCCACATAGAGCTTTTAAAAGATCTGGATGAGACAGTGGATGAAAATGTGACTATTATCTTTAACTTTTTTGTTCTATGTACTCAGGGTGATGTCATAGAATAGACTTAAATGAAAAAGAGCTGGAGTTACTCTCAAATATCAATATATTGAATGAATGAGTGACTGAATGAATGAGCTGCCCCAGTAGTTCCCACATATTCTCAAACAGACTCTATGGCTGGAGTCTGGTCTTGCATTTTACCTGCAGTGAATCTGCCCAGGGCCTCATGTTCTCTTGGGTAGGGGCATGGTGATTTCACTTGCCTTGTTTGAATCTCATCCAACCTTACCCACAGAGGCTGGAGCCAACCTTTCTCCTCCTGTCACCAGCAATAAAAATCAGGCTCATCCATTCTTACTACTGAGTCAGGAAACCGAGAGACAAAAAGGCCAGCATGGACATCGCTTCCAAATTTATGTGATAGGATGACAAATAATGTCTTGCATTCTGAGAGGAGAGACAGGCCTGGAATTTCTGCAAAGGTTTCCCAACTCACAGCATATTTTAATGCCATATTTGAGCTCTGCAGCAGAATAGCTGTCTCTAGACACTAGAGCATAGCTGTAAAAAAAAAAAAAAAAAAGATCTCTTAAGATCCAAGAATGCTGCAAATTAAAAAGGGAGAAAAATTTTCAGGTGGCTCATATGAAGGAAGGGTCATCTGTCCAGAGAACCCAAGGTAACAGCAATGCCCAAAGTGGAACTGTGAGAAGGCTGTAATTTACTGAACATTCACAGCATGCCTCACAGCATGCCAAATGTTTCTGTCTATTATCTCATTGAAATCTTACAATAGCCTTAAGAGGTTGTTATTGATATCACCCAGAATCCCAAAAGGAAACAGATCATCAAACTAAGATAACTTGAAAGGGGACTATTTACAAAGATGTGGCAAGGTGCAAAGGAGCCTCAAAAGGAAGTGTGGTACCCTGGGGCTGGTATCAGCAGAGCTGTTACCACCCTTAGGCGGAAGAAATGAGCACAGGCAGCAGTTGCTAGATCCCAGAAGGAGAAAAGCCTGCTTTGAGTGGAGCAGGGGCCTACGGGGGAGGGACACAGCCAACCCAAGGCAACCCCTTTGAGTTAGAGCAAAGGGAAAGACTAGCGTGCGTGACTTCACACTCCTCTCTCTCCTGATTTCTGCTAGGGCTCCCCATTGGCCGATGCCAGCCAGGAGCCAGAGGAGCAGAGAACCTATTGGTGTAGCCAAGCGTTTCTCACCCTCTGCACGATTGATATTTGGGGTTGGATCATTCTTTGTTGTGAAGAAACCCTCCTGTGCACTGTAGGATGTTTAATAGCATCCCTGGCCTCTACTCACTAGATGATAATAGCAACTTCCTCAGCTGTGATACCCCAAAATGTCTCCATACCTCCAACTGTCCCTTGAGGGGGCAAAACTGTCCCAGTTGAGAACCATTGGTATAGTCCGTATAGGTTGGTCTGCTGTATACGTTGGTTTGGATGTATAGAGAGTGGATCTGGAGAAAATATCCAAGAGAGAACTTACATTAGTCTTAATTCACTGCCAAGGAAACTGTGGCTCAAGCAAAGTAATTAGCTTCCTGAAACACACAGATTGTGAGTGCAGAAGCCAGTCTGGAAACCTAGGTCTGTTTGATCTCAGTGCCAGAACTTATAATCACAAGTTGTATTGCATGTTCACAAATGGGGAATGTATCAGAGGAAGTGAATGGAGATTTGGAAGTGGAGCTCTTGGAAATTCTGGGAGGGTTGGAATGCCAGCATTGTGGGCCCCTTACATTCTGAATCCGAGTGCTTAATAGCCCATGTTGCAGACCTCTCAGCAGAAGGAGACCATCAGACATGTAAGGACATTGGCATCTTGGAAGCAGTCTTTTAAAACTATTATTGCTCATAAGGGAGGAACAAGAAATATGGAGCCTGGGTAGATCAGATCTCTATCCACTGTTAGTCCAGGAGATCATTCCATCTCAGGTTCCATCACTATGGGGTAGACTGTTAGAGGGTGCCCAGCCACATCACTTTGTTTTTCTTTAAAGCCATCTTAACCATTTTTAAGTATAATTCAGTAGTGTTAGGTATATTCCAAGAGATGGAAGCAACCCAAATGTTCATTGAGGAATGAATGGATAAACAAAATATGGCATAATAGACAATGGAATATTACTCAGCCTTAAAAAGGAAGGAAATCCTGTCACATGCTACAACATGGATGGACCCTGAGGACATTATGCTAACTGATATAAAGCACTCACGAAAACACCGAATACTGTAATTCAAGCCACATCAGAATAGGTCGACATGAGGAATACTACCACCAGGGCTAGCCATTAAGACTCTCCATGCATGAGCCTCCTTTCTTTCTCTCCCTTCAGCTGCCAGTCAAATGTAGCAGATCCAGAGAAGGATGTTCATGACCCAGGGATTGGTAGAAACACTAAATGGAAGAAGCCTGGGTTCCTTGGTCACTGTGTGCAAGGCTGCCTCCCAAACACCCAACTACATGTTAACTGAATGAGAAAAAACAAAACAAAAACAAACAAACAAACAAAACTTGTAGTTTCCAAGTAATCCATCTTGGTTTTTGCATCTGTTTGTTTTTCACCCTAATACATTCCTGTCCTCTGGAGCTTACAGTCTAATGGAAGGCATAGACATCTGAGCCACACAAATAATTGTAAAGTTGCAGCTGTGGTAAGTAGCACAAGGAGAGATGCAAGGTGTTATAAAAGTGTAGTGTAATGGGATGCACGTTGGTCAAGGAGGTAAGAGGAAGCAGCTCCAGAGTCCAAGGATCACACCAGTCCCCCCATTCTTGTTATTATCTATCTCATGGCATGCTCTTTCCTACTCTGCCTTTCCACAGAGTGTTCTCTCTAAACTGCTGTGTCCTCCATTTCCATCCCCCTTTCTGCTGTCAATATAAGATAAAAGCTTAGTAATCAAGAAACTCTCAGGGCTTCCCTGATGACCTAGCAGTGGTTGAGAGTCCGCCTGCCAATGCAGGGGATGCGGGTTCATGCCCCGGTCCGGGAAGATCCCACATGCCGCGGAGCGGGTGGGCCCGTGAGCCATGGCTGCAGAGCCTGCGCGTCCACAGCCTGTGATCCGCAACGGGAGAGGCCACAGCAGTGAGAGGCCCGCGTACCACAAAAAAAAAAAAGAAAGAAACTCTCACTTGCTAAAAAGTGGAATATTGCAAACAAATTTGTTATACTGAGGGTTATAAGTGTGAACTCACAGTTTTAAAATAGCATAGTTCTGTCAGTGCTAAAAATGGCTCATTAATGGCAGTAACTGACTCACCTTTGCCCAGCACCAAGAGGTTAAGTGACCTTTTCAAGGTTACACAGCTGGTGAGTGGGGTACCCCAAATTTGAAGCCAGGCCATTTGGCTCCAGGGTCTGTGCTCTTATCACAAAACATTCCATTTCCCATGGAACCAAATATCTTTATATTCTTTGATCAAGTATTTGCATGCAAAATAGAAATCTGTACTTGCTTCTCTCAGTGCAATTAAGAAAGAATAAACTAGACAAGTGTACATAAGTCAAGTAATTCCAAAAATAACGAAGTATATTGTGTTCAAAGTGTAGGCAGGACAAATCATACTGATGGTCATGCATAATGGCCAAGTAGAAGGACGGTTCAAGTCAGTGTTCCAAAATGATTAATTAGCTCAGAGTCCTTGAGAGGCATGCTAAGTACGCAGACCCAATTGCTCATCTCCTAGGAGATGAAACCTCTAGAAAGCTGTAGAAATTATAATAAAATAGAAACAGAAATTTGTACATTTTAAATAATGCTAAAAGACAAGATCAGTAAATTAAAGTGACAGCATTAAGAGGCAAAGAGGAGTAATGCTAGCCAAACACGACATTCAGAGTACACAGTTTGCGAGGCTATCCCCAAGTTGCCAAAAAGTAAGCCCTGTGTGAGAGGGTGGATCTAGAAAGTTCTATCTTGAGGATATAGTGAATGGACTCTACTCAGTCTTATGACCAGGCTTGAATTACTTTAGGTGATCTTTAACCTCAAGTGGCCTGAGAAGTTCTCCTTTTACTTGGGTATAGCATAATAACTACAACCAGGAAATATTGTCAGAATATTACAGCGAAAACCCTAGAAGAAATAAAAGCTACATAGGAGTCACCCTAGAAAGTAAGAAGTACAAAGACAAATATAACGAAGCAATGAATGGAATGCTTGGTGGTGTTGCTGTTTTAGAATAAGTTTTAGTACTTTTGTAAGCATTATATGCCTGTATATTTTGCCTGCTTCTTGAAGGTGTCTGAAATTTTCAAGACTCATACAAAGTACATGTAGCAGCTGCTGCTGGTATTTCACCCATGTGCCCTCAGAACCCCATTTCCATGCTCTCCAGCCCAACTCCAGGCAGAGGCAGACTGCACTACATCTTTGTCATTGGGCTGTCTGCAGGCTTCCAGAACCCGCCCGCACATGTGCATAGGGTAGACTGGAAGTGCCTGGGAATTAACTACCCCTATCACTATCCTGTGACAGTCCCTACCCAGTGACTGACAGGTATGGGAGTATGGATACCTCAGTTCCCTTGCCCCTTGGCCAGGATAATTTCCAGGTATGACTTTACATCCTTTCCCAGCGCTTCCTCATGAGATTGTTTCAGTCACCAGCTATGGTAGCTGGCTTGATAACACATCCCTTCTGGTCTGACTCTCCTTACCTGGACCTATTCTCCAGTTACTGACCCCCGCTTCCATCCCTTACAGCTCCCAACCACATTGTGCACACTTGAACCCTGATCAGGGAGTGCTTCTGCAGAAAACCCAACTAAGAGACTACGCTTGTAATTGTAGTTTAATTTCTTTACTGGAGGTTCATAAAATTTGTAAGCAACATTTACATGACCAAAAGAGTTGTTTTGAAAAATTTACCTATGACCTAATGGATGATTTTAGTAAATGGAACATCAAAACAAAGCACAGTATTTGTGGTTGTTTGTAACCAGGCACAAAAGTCTTTCAGACATTAAACAATGTATCAGCATCTGATAGTAAAACTCTAATCCACTTTGTAGAAATGGCTCAAATGTTAGGGTTTCATGGAATACTTTAGAGTGAATTAGCTGTTTCATTTTCTCTGCTTTCACACATTCGATTCATATTTCTGAAACAGCATATACCATGCTGTATTGTAATTGATCTGTTTACATAAAATGTATCTCCAAGATTATATTCAGAGTTCCTCAAAGGCGAAGACTAAATCTCATTTACCTTTTTCATCCCCACACCCTGATCTGGCCCTGCCACATTGTTGGCTGCAATATTTAGTTTTTGAAAAAACAAATAAGTGATGAATGAATAAAGGGACATCTTCCTTGTCTAATAGATTATATTATGTGTCTTTAAGGACTGAGACTTTTATTTATCATCAAAACCACTCCAACACTATGCATAGGGCCTAGTAAGCAGGTGGGACTTGTTGCTGAAAACTGAAGAAGTGAGTGAATGAATAATAAGTGGAGCATATGGCCGACCCCAGATCATTTTTGAGCAATTTTTGCCAAACCCAGTTTTCTCCCTTCATTGTGTTGATAGATAGAATGTAGCTTATTTTCATTATCGATGATGTTTTGTTAACCAAAGAACAATATACTTTCAGGCATGAACTTGTATCACATTAATTTTGGCTGGTAGTTTTGGTGTCTCTGCCTAATTTAAAATTTTGACTTTGTCATCCATCATGTTGGATATTTCTCCTAGCTTTGTATCACTCATAAATGTAGTCAGCCTATTCTCATATCATTGCAGTAGAGACTGTTTGCCAGTTCAGTCCGTGGCACACTTAGGATTATAGCCATTCCACCATCTAGGCCAGGGATTAGCAAACTACAACCATGGGCCAGATCCAGCCAGTAGCATTTTTTTGTAAATAAAGTTTTATTGGAACACAGCTACACTTTGTTTATATGTTGTTTATGGCTGTCTATTTTTCTCACACTACAATGGCAAAACTGAATAGTTCTGACAGAGACGATATGGCCAGCAAAATTTGAAATATTCACTGTCTGGCTGTTTACAGAAAAAGTTTATTGATCTTTGGTCCAAGTGATAAATCCAACAACCAGTGAACCTACATTTCACTGTCTTACGCATAAAGTCTAAAAGGGGTCTTGTTACATACTCTGTTGAAATCAGGATACATTGTGCTTGGCCTAAAGCTTTCCTCTATTATCACAATAACATTATCAAGGAAGGAAATGCACTTATGTAGTACAAATACCTCCTAGTGAACCAACATGATTTCTAGTGATCACCACATTAGGAATTAAAATGTTCACTGAACATACATCTGATCACTGTTTTTGGAATTCTATCCCTGTGCTAGTCTGGGGCTAACCATCCTTTGCTAGAAAAGGCTTGAAAAAGATGGAATATGAATTCCTTTGTCTCTCTTCTAGCCTTCTTCTCTTTATACTGTTCCCATAAATGAAGCCTCTGATGTTAGATCAAACTAACAACTGGTTTTATCTCTATAAATTATATTTTCCTCAACAGCAAGATGTTATTTTTCAGAGTTAACAGGATCAAATGAGAAAATTAATTGATATAAAAAGCACTATAATTGCCTACATCTATTGACTATTTTTTGCCAGGCACTATGCTGGGTGTCTTTTGCATGCATCATCTCATTTAATATCCATAAAACACAGTGAACATTGTCCCCATTTTACAGACAAGACAGAGGGATGAAGGAACTTCATTCTTCATTCAATAAGTGTTTATTTTATTAAGCACTACAGTGTGCCAGGTACTATTCTAGGCAGTTGGGATATATTTTTGGACAAAATCAGCAAACACCTTAGCCTTATTGTATGTGGTGGGTTGGGTTGCACAATAAACAATACACTACACATAATAATAATAAACTTGTTTAGTATGATAAAAGATGATAAGTCCTGTGGAAAGGGAAGGGTAGAACAGGGAAAGTGAGATTAAAAGTCTTGGAGCTGGGGAGAGGATTTAAATAGGATAGTCAGGGTAGCCTCATTGAAAAGGGAATGGTATGAACCAAGACTTGAAGAAAACAGGATGTTAGCTCCATCTGGAAGAAGAGCCTGTCTAAAGTCACTAGGTTAGTCTAAGACACAAGAAGGATTCCAACTCAGCTACATCAGACTCCAGAAGCCAAACTTATAACAATTAAGGTCAATGAATGTTAGTTCCATTCTTAGTACTCCCCAGGAAATGTGCTGTGCACCCCTGGTCTTTTTTCTTTGGCTGTTGCCTGCATTAATTCTGGGCTTTCCCCTTCCCCAAAGCCTTGCATTCCTCCAGGTCAGTGGGATGTCACAGCTCTGTCTCTCTGATCACATGCCCTGCCTTTGTTACTGAGCCTTTCAAGACATGATGCCTTCAGAGAGCCAGTGTCGCCTTGCTAAAACTTCACCCCTTTTCCTTCTCACTGGAGCTATTTGGGATTTCATCTTTACAATCTTTCTTTAGAATCTTCCATCTATTTTCAAGGCATGTAACTATTTAGCCTACAAAACCCTGTGCCCATGTTTTCTCTGTGTAAAATGAACAGCTATACTTTTATCTTCTTTTGAGCTGTTGTTGTTGTTGTTTGCTAAGGTATCCAGAGTTACTTTCTGTCACTCATAATCACAGAACTGTGATATATAAAGTTAAAAAAAAGTCTATTTCTAAGAATTCAGGGTTTGTACCTGCCAGTGCTAGTTTTTCTCTTTCTGGAAGACTAAGATCCTCAGGAAAACACAGTTACTTTCCTATGGCCTTCTGCCACCTCACCATTGCTAACTCATCTTTCTTCCTTAATGCAGGCTAAGCCCTCAGTGGCAGGTCACCTCATTGCTTCATCAACACTGAAAGAATGAAACCGTCCCCAATGTAGCAACTCGCCAGACCCTCTATTTTTAGCCAGATTCCCAGCAGATGTCTGGATAGTACAAGTCTCCCTTAATTACTATAACTTGTCTGGGTGCCATTTTTGAGCTCTGCAAAATAGGAATTGAAAATAGAACCCACCTCATAGGGTTGTTGTGAAAATCAAATGCAAAAAGTGCACACAGAAATAGCACAGCGCCTAGTCTGGGCCAAAGTCTTCGCTTCTCAGCTATTAATGTTGGGGGAGGCCTTTCATTTGTGGTGGAGAGAGAAAGAGCACGGGGGCCAGACAGGCCTGCATGTCAGCCTTGCTCCAGTGCTTACCAGCTTTTTGATTCTCAGCGATACCTCACACTCCTTGGGCATCAGTACCTTGCGCTGTAAAGCTGGAATGATACTATCAATTTCAGTATCAAATGAGATAAAAGATATAAAAATGTAAAATTATATGTAGACAAATGCTGAAATAATATCTATTTGAGTGTTAAATGTACACAGTGTATACAGTAATATGTGTAAACATGCCGGAATAATAATATCAATTTAAGTATTGAGTGAGATAAGCTGTATGAAGTAAAAATCCTCTTTAATCAGATCAATTTGAGTATTAAATGAGATGTGTATAAAATTAATATTAATCAGATCAATAAAATTTTAAATGAGATTAATATGTATAAAGGGCTGAGTATAATGTCAGGCACTTAGTAGGTACTTGAAAACTGATATGTACCAATGTTACCATTTTTGTTAATACCATCAGCAGCCTCCTCAGTTTAGGCTGCATTACTCTCAAGGTCATACTTTGCTATAAAATCTTCTCCTCGGTGGTACCGAGTGAGTGTTTAATAGTAACAATTCTGATCATACATCATTATCCCTAGGCATGTATATACCATTTTCAGACTGCCTTTTCTTCCACAGTCTCATGAGCTCTCATTTGAAAGTGGCTCTGAACACAGATTGGCAGTCAAATTGGGATTTAACAGGTTTTATCTCCATCAATATTTTCATACCAGAAGGCTAAATATGATCTTTCAGGAATTCCAGAGTTCTCGAAGGGAATAATTTTGCTCCAGAGAACTTGGTCACATAGAAAGAGAAGGGGAGTGAGCATTATATATCCAGAAGCTACACAGGAAGACAAAAACTTCCTATATGGAAAGACAACACTGGTCATATATAATAGATTGGAGGAGATTATTTGATTCAGAATTAAATGAGAGAAAAATTATATACAAAGGACATCATGAGAGTATCCTGGAGGCTGAATGTAGCCAGCTAGAGGGGAGTAGTTTGCTGAGATAACAGTTATTGATCATCGCTGGGTCATGACTGTGTGCTGACTGTCTTCCATTGTCCCTCCAGGTCTTCTCTGCTTGCTTCTCCTGCTCAGTGCCCTCAGTAGCTCATCTGTGTGAACTCTATCAGTGGGGCTCCTTGGTCCTCTGGACTCTGGTTGGGTTGGCCAATGGAGAGCCTTAAGAGGGAATAAAGAGGGTGAAAGTGCCTCAGTCTGGTTGTGTCCCTTGACTAACAACGGTCACATATCTTGTCAGGGTCACGTTCTCTCCATGACTCTCTCCTTCTGGGCCAGGAGTTTTTGAAATGGACTTAGACCCTGAGCTCTGTGGGTATAGAAATGACTTTGCTTACCATTATACCCTAACACTATGGCTGGCCCCAAAGAGACATTCAATTAATATATTTTGATTGAATGAATGCACTGGAGAAGGCTCACTCAGTTGCATTCTAAGAAAAACCACCACCTAAACCTGCCTGTGTACTAGCTGTTAAAAGAAGCCACGCTCTCTGAGCAGTGGTTCTTAGAAATAAAAGCTCTTACAATTCCCATCCACAAGCTGTGACTGCATAAGTGTTTTTCACTGGATTGTGCTTGGTGTCTCAGATGTTTGAGTCTTTTATTTGACAGCATTTGCTTTTCTGTGAGATTCCAATTAATTGAATTGGGAAAAGCTGTAAACCCCCATGACAGAGGAGCTATCTTTTTGACGAAACCCACATGCTGTAAAGTCTAAGATTCCTCTGTCTCCTGTTTTCTTAGGTTCATAAGGATGAATGAAACAGTTTGATTTCCTGTTTTAATATATTTGGCTGAGTAGCTAGAAATTTTGATATCATTCATAGATAGCCCAGAGTGTCATTTGGGGAAACCCTCTTAGGTGACATAGCTTTCTAGAGCATCCAGGGATAGGGCGGGAATCCCAGGATACCTGCTCTTACATTCAAGGTTATTTTTTCCTGGAAACTGAAAATTCATTTTCTCTCTGTTACCTTCTCTCCTCAAAGCATCAACCAACGTTGTTTTCAGCAACAAGCACTCAATTCCACAGTCCTTATACATTTTCCTCCACGCCCATACCTCTCAAATGCCAGAGATACTGCATCAGGTAGGGCCTCCCCTTCCACCTGTAGCCTGTTTCAGTTTATCCCAGGTAAAAGTCTTTGCAGTTGCGTTGTGCCCACACATGAGAGATGATCTCTAATGATGGAAATCTTCGTTGCCCACCAGCAAATGATTCAACATCAGTCGCATTTTTCCCCAGGACCACTCTTGTTTGCCAGATGCCTTAGGTTTGGTTTCCTGGAGGACAAGTCTGATCAGGGATTCAGGTACATGTGATTTACTGAGGCATTGCTCTTAAGAAAAAAAACCCGAGGGCTTCCCTGGTGGTGCAGTGGTTGGGAGTCCGCCTGCCGATGCAGGGGACACAGGTTCGTGCCCCGGTCCGGGAGGATCCCACATGCCACGGAGCGGCTGGGCCCGTGAGCCATGGCTGCTGAGCCTGCGCGTCCGCAGCCTGTGCTCCATGGCAGGAGAGGCCACAACAGTGAGAGGCCTGCGTAACGCCAAAAAAAAAAAAAAAGATTAAAAAAAACCCCCAAAAAACCAAAACTGTGAGGGAGTAAGGGCAGCAGAAGAGGGAAGGGAAAAAAGCTGAGCAGGGAAGTGGCCTCTAGTCTTGGCATGACCCATGGAGGCCTCTGGGATATAAAATGTCTCACAAGGTTGTCCTCTGAATTGAGGCAGCAGGATTGGTCAATTGTCCACCTATATCGGCCAGTCATCGACTATGGAATGCCCCTGGAGAATGGTGTACCCTTCTGGATGACGGATTTCTGGTCCTCCATGGGCTGTTTTCTGGAAAAACGGAGCAGCTGTGAGCAGTTAGCAGCCAAAGCTCATAGCATTTGAGCTAAAATGTTCCAGAATACTCTAATATATTCCAGAACAAATGGCTGGTTACTGTGAATCTAACAGGTTTCTAGGGGTTCACCCAGGCCTCTGATTTAGGCCTTCTTTGGTGAAAATCAGTCCAATGTGCTGCAGTAATTTTGAAGCTGTGCTAGGCAGAGATCTATTCTGACTTTAGCTGTATGGCAGGCTTCCATGTAAGATTTACCTGAAACAACAGACTTCATGGCTAAGAAAAGTTTGAAAGCCACTACAGTCATGTAAAGAGGCTTAGGAGACAGAGATGCCTGAGTTCAAATCCTTGTCTTTCCATTAATGTGCTGTGAGATCACAGACAAGTTAACTGATCCTCAGAGTCACAGATTTACCATCTCTAAAGACTGAGATGAAAATACCCACCTCCTAACGTTGTTAGGAAGGTGACAGGAGTCAGTGTGCAAATAGGCTGTCACAGGACCTGATGCTATTAAATAAGGGCTCAAGAAATGATAGATATCTTCATAGTTATCATCGTAATTGTACAACATTCATCAGTAATTTAAAAGACAAGTAATTGTGGGTGACATGAAACTAGAGGAAACATGGAATTTGACACAATCAGGATTCAGAAGGGTCTTCAAAACGTTGAAATTATGGACTTAGTTTACAAGAGGAAATTTAGTAGGGATAAACATAACACTTCACCTTGGAATCCTGGAATGCAAGTACATAAGAATAAAATAGGAGATGACGTGGCCTAATGGTGGCATGTCAGAGGATAGTAACTTCACTTTTGTTCAACCCTGTAATAGGGCTATATTCAGAAATGTGTGTGTCCTGCACTTATATGACTTGGCAAACCATGCATGGGTGAACTTTAGGTCTTGCTGTTTTAGGAGTGGCCAAGATGAACTGGAGTTTGCTTCTTTCAGTAAATATTTATTAAGCATACCTTATGGTCCAGGTACTCAGGCTACAATAGCAAACACAAAGAGATTGGCCATTGATTTCTGAGAGCTCACAGTCTAGGGGAGGAGAGAGATATTAAGTAACCACCCAAAACAAACATAAAATTAAAATCGTGATATGTGCCAGGAAGGAGAAGTCCATGATATTCAAAGAAACTTTATTGGGAGAACTTCTATTCAGGGAGACCAGGTAAATTTTCCCTGGGAATAGAAGATAAAGCTAAGACCTGGGAAAAATAAAGGTGAATTGGGAGAAGGAGAGGAGTGGTCCAGGAGAAAGGATCACAGTCGAAAAGGCTGGGATGAGAGGGAATGAGGAACACTGTGCAGAGAGGAAGGCTCTTATTGATGTAGGACAGATACTGGGACATGAAGTTCAGGGGGAGACAGTGGCCAGACCATAGAGGATCATGTAGGCTGTGCTATGATTTAGATCTTTTTTCTAGAAGCAACTAGAAGTCCCTGAAGGGATTTAGATAAGGAAGTAGCCTGGTCATATTTGCTCTTTGAAAAGATTACTCTGACTGTAGTGTTGAGAATAGATTAGAAGTGGGAGAAAAGTAGATTTCAACATTTGACTTTCAACAATTATTCTCCTGCTATCAGTAAGTAAGAGAACCTGCTTCATTCCACCTCAAAAGCCTAGAGCGTGATCGTTAAAAAGAAAAGTTTTGAAATAAAATTCTATTTTATTGTTTTGTTTTGCATTTTTCATTGAATGAATTTTGTTTATTTGGACACTTGCTTTTCTTTTGTAATTTGTTTTTTTGTGACTTGAAATTTAAAAAATTTGGCTTAAGAGTTTTTATTACAGACATAAGTATTCTTGAAATATTGAGGCATTATCAATTTGTTTTATTTTTGAAACGTTTATTGACGCATAATTGATATATACACAAACACACACACACGCTTTGTGGGGGTTTTAAAACAATTTTTCCTGTATTTTGTTACTTTTAAAAGTTAAGAAAAGCTTTAATTTTTGTAGGAAAAATATATGTCTTTTTCATTGCTTTGATGCTTGGATATTTTGAGAAAAATCAGCTAATTTTACACTTGTAAAAAACTTTAAAAAGTGTCCTAGATATACATTTAACTCTTTATGCCATCTGGAACTCACTCAATGGACTGGAACTCCTAGAAAAAATTTAAAAATAACTTTGGATATTATGGACTCTTATCTAATTTTCAATTTTAGGAGGAATGTTGCTAGTGTTTCACTATTAAATATAATGACACTCGATTTAACTTAGTGTTCATTTCACATTAAGTCAATTCTCTTTTATTCCTAATATGGTAAATTTTTGCTTTTAATTATGACTAGTTACATTTTATTGATTTATTTTTCAATTTACCTTTAAAATTTACCTATAAATATGATGCATTGTGTTATAGATTTCCTATTATTAAACTATCCTGTTCTGAAATAGTAAACTATGTTTGGTTGTAGTAAATTTTTCTTCGCCTGATTTATTCATGCATTCATATAATAAATACTCATTAAATGCCTCCTACATGCCCAGCACTCCTTTGGGGGTAGCGGCTCAGCAGTGGGCAGATAAGGACTCTGTCCCCATGGGGTTCCCAGTCTGGGAGATAGTAAACATATATTAAAAATAAATGTGAAGAAAACCACAACATAGTGAGTAAACAGTGGGCAAATGGGCGAATCTATTTTAGATCATCGGGGGGGGTATCTCCATGGAAGTGACTAAGTGATGAGATAGAGAGAACCGTATAGAAGCAGTCCCAGCTTCCTTGTCCATCTGGGAGTTTCTCAGCTGTCAAATGCACATATCTGATTTAATTTCCATGTTGTCCCTTCTGCTCTTCTATTCCTCCAGTGAGGACTTAGGTTCTGCTATTGAGTATTTGAATTCTCAGTGAGTCTCAGTAGTGAGCTCTCCGTGTGCTGTCTCTCTCATCCTCTCCACCTGTTTGTCCCTGTGGCTCCTGGCCTGGCTGTGCAAAAATCCATGGTCTGCCCATTTCTTAAAGAGCATAATTTCTAGAGACATGTTCTTCTTTTTCCTGAAACCCGTTATCCCTTTTTGTTCATTTTATCATCTCTTCATTTAGTCATTCTTTTATTCATTTGCTCCACACGTCATTTTGTTAGTGTCCTCTTTGCACTGGGTATGATATTGCTGCAATCCTGTTAGCACTTCCTTAGAAGGTTGGGGGTGTCTTGTCAACAGATTAGGCAAACGCCCTTAGTTAGCCCAGCTGGGCGTTGACTTTTCTCTCTGATGAGATCTCAGTGCTGTGTACTTGGACAAGATCATGTCTGCAGGCCTACTGGAGTGAGGGAGGAGCCTTTCTTACCCCATCCTGGTTTCTCAGATGATGTGCACAGTTCTTCATTGTATAGTGTGGGCACGGGAGACTACATTTTTAGTAACAGGGTATTTTCTTAGGTTGCCAAGCATCTCAGAATCAAAACTAATTATCACCACAGTACATGTCAAATGTTACTGTCTTAGAATGAATGGAGATTAAGAGGAGCCATTGATGGGGAGAGAAGGACTCTCCTATAATCCTAGTTCTGGATCTCTTAGCAGGATGTTCCTGTGGATTGCCTTCCATTTCTTTCCTGGGCACTGTAGAAATAAAGGACATAAAGTGAAATTTAATGGAGTAAGGATATGTGTTACCTATGTTCCTTGGGGGCATTTATGCTGCTATGAATTAAAGGGTAGGATTTATGGCATGTATTCCAAAAATGTGCTCTCCCTTCAGTCCCTGTCATCAATGCAATTAGAGAAAATTCCCCTTGGATTTTTGTCATTTTTTTTTTTTTTTGCAAGGGCCAGCTGCTGTCTGTTATTTGTATTTTCAAGTGTATTTTAATAAAAATTTGGAAAGAGGCAAGCATAGAAGACATGGGTGTTCTGTCTCTTTGTTCACTAGAAGTATCCCTAAGAAAGGTTTTCTAACAGAATTCTGAAGATGGAATATGCTTTTGTTATGAGAATGTATTACCAGTCTATGGAGGTGTTCAGACATGAGCTGGGTCATTGCTTGGCTGTGATGCTGAATTGGTCATTCCAAAGGTCTTGAGTCAGGAAAATAAATGGGTTTTACCTTGTGGATCCAGCCTGATGGATTGTTACTGGCCATCGGGCTCAGTTGGAAGAGTGTCATGATCTATTAACAAGGTCTGTCCTGGGCATGGGGAGTGGGGAGGGTAGAGACGCACATGCTAAGTATTTGTCATCCCTGGAAAAGGAATTGAATTAGAAAATCTATAATGCACTTCAAACACTGAGAATTCCCAGAAGAACAGCTTTGGTACCCCTGTTAGATTAGTTTATGGGAACACAGTGAGCAATATTAGCTGGAGCAGCCCTTCTAGAAGGATCCAAAAGTTAAGTGTCATAGGAGTTCCAAAGTGGACTATTTTAGAGATGATAAGATTCTGAGTTTACATTGGTGTGTTACCTGTAGAACGTCAACCACCTGTGGAGTCTGTTGGTTTTCTTGATTCCATTTACTTGTCATTGAGTCATTGGCTTACGTGGGTTGATTAATGTATATATTCATCACTTATTGAGAACTTACTTTACACCATGCTCTGTGCTAGATCTAGATAGAGATGGACTAAGGGGTGAACAATTCCTAATTTTATGGTTTCCTGAGAAATTGGGTTACCTTGAGGTTTGCTGTTGAGGATAAAACCCTTGGGCTGCATGCAGATTTTCAAGACTTAACCTCTAACAAAGCCATCTACTTTTTAACCCAGGAATTTTGTTGGGTTAAGGTCAGGAGCTGGCTGGTGGAGGAAGAGAGGCTTTTGCAGGGTTTAAGCACACTTATTTTTCACAACTTTTGATGAGGCATAGATATAGCAACACTGAGTTAGCAACATCTCAGTTACTGTTGGTGGCTAAGGAGTTGGTGTTTTCTTCTCACATTATGCAAGAGATGCCTGCCACGAGGTATAGCACAGTGGTTATGAGTGTGGGCTTTGGCGTCTGAAGTTGGCTCAGATCCCAGCTCTGTCACTCACTAGTTGGTAACTTGGAGCAATTCATTTGACTCTCTGAGCCTCAGTTTCGTCATCTGTAAAATGGAGATGGCAACAGGACCTACCCACATAGAGGTGAAGATTAAATAAGATAATGCATGTAAAGCATTTAGCATCATGAAGCTGGGCTATAGTAATCACTGTATTTTAAATACGTGTGTGTGTGTGTTTCTGCTTCAGATCATAAAATCTTGAAGTTCCATGAAGGAGTCAGTTTCACTCTGTAGCCACCCTTTATTTTAGAATCTTGTTAATCTGTGAGTTTGAGAACAGGAAGCAATAAAGGCTATAACTATAATCCTATGACCTACCCCCGTCCAAATGGCACACTCAAATTTATTGTAAACCTGTTTCTTCAAGTGTGCTGTGCACTTCCTAATGTATTAATAGTGCCCTCTGCTGCCCACAGTGCGACAACTTAATGGGAGATCCTGGGGCAGACGGGTGGGATGTGGTCTGAGCATCTGGCTCTTCCATCTCTCCCTCTCATCCTCAGACATATTTTCCTCCCAGTACGCAGATCCATTTTCTCGCCTGCAATTCCAGCTAAGCTCTGAGTCATCAATTTCAACCTTTAATTCAGGTTTGTGCCTGGACCTCAACCAAACCATAGATAAATACCCATAAAGGTTGTGCAGATGAGAATATACGGTTCTCTCACTTTGATCCTCAGCAGGCCGAGATAGGTTCCATGGTGGCAGAAACCAAATCTATTTTCTTGTGCTATAACGCGGGACTTAAGTCATGCCCAGAGCTGGCTGAGTGATCATCTAAATCGGAGCTGTGTGCAAAGTGGCTCGCTGTGTTTATCAACTGATTTCATTCTAGTCCCCTTTTCACAGCCAAATGCAGTCATGGTTCCATAGGATGGTGCTCCAAATCTGCTCACTTTGTCTTTTGTGGTGGTCCGGTGGTGTGGAGAAATTACGATGGAAGCAAGAGTAAGGACTTCTGACAAAGTTAGGCTCCATTTGAACTCCGCCTCATTTAGACCTTTTAGTGTAATTATAACTCCTCTCACAGGAATGCAATGTGGAGACGTTGGTGATAAAATGATCAGTACGCAGAAAATCCTGTATAGTACACCTCATAGTGTGCAGGTTAGACATAGGGAGACGGTGGAGAAATGTGAGGCAATGAATTGCCTTCTGTAATGGAGTGTGTACTTTGAGTAGTGAGGCAAGAGGCTGAGATGTATTTGCCCTGCATCAGTCACTCTCCCTGTACTCCCACTGGTGCCAGTGTCAGTCAGGCAGGTGCCTAGGATGGCACAGCCTGAGCCTCCTGGGTGAAAAATCTAATTAACTTCTACCACATCAGAAATGGCCATCCTGGTGTCCCCAACTCATGATCCCAAACACTGGACCTAGCCATCCAAGTTAAAGAGAGATGCAGAGTCTACAACACTGTATATAATTTTCACACCCAAAATTTCTATTTGCTTCCACATAGCTATACAATATACCATAGCACGGCAGTTATGAACACAAGCTTTGGAATCATACTGACCTGGGTTTGAATCCCAACCATGCCACTCACTAGCTCTGCAACTTTGGTAGAGTTACCTGTTGATTTCCTTATCCCCTCCACTGCAGGAATACCTAAACTTACCCAACAGAGCTATTGTGAGAATTAAAGTTGGTAGTGCATGCAGGCACTTTGCACAATGCCTGACACAATTAATGTTAGCTGCTGTTTCAGTGATAGTGTCATGCTGGAAAGAAGCTGGTCCAACCCATTTCAAAAAAGGAACCAAGTGATGAGCCCAAGGAAGTGGCAGAGCTGAGTTACCCTCCTCTCTTGCTGCCTCACAAACAGGTTGCTCATCTGGGTATTTCTCATTAGTCTTCAAGGGTTTCCAGATCTCATGCCATTAGGCGAGTATCAGATCTGTAATTCCCAGACATGGAGATTTTATAGATCTATATACTACCTACTTTGCAGAATAGTTTTAAGGACTAAATACAGTACTGTGTGTGAGTTTATATACATATATACATATATATATATATATATATATATATATATATATATATATATATATGACTCTAGAAAACTTAAATAGGCTCATCAACTTCTTATGCCAGGTAAGGACATTGAAAAACAAATGTACACCACCATCTACTCTCACCACCATTTCATAGAGGAAATTAAAATTATATACAGTGTTGTGGATTTTTCTTTTCTCTTTAACTTGCGTGATTAGTTTCAGTGTTTAGGGTACATGCTTCTGGGACTCCAGGTTGCCCAGTTATGATGTGATAAAAATTAATTAGAGTTTTCAACCCAAGGGACACAGGCTGTAGTATCCGGGGCCCTACCCCTAACCAATACTCATCACAGTGGTCGTAGAGAGAGTGGCTGGAAACCAACAAAGGTCGCCTTTTATATTGGATAAATTTAGCTCTGTGACAAAACTTAAAATGTTGCTCATTTTTCAAGAACAAGGGAAAATTTGATCTCCAGCCAGCTCTTGGGCATTGTTGGCACAGAGGGCAGGAAGTCCTCTCCTTTCAGAATAGCTCAGGGCTCTGCAGTGGCCTCTGAGAGGGTGGAAGGGAAGGATGAAGAGAGACCATCAGTGCTGCTCTTCTAAAGGGCACCTCAGGCTGGCAGACATGCTTTCTAAAATGTCTCAAGGATCGGGGAGCATGAGGGGTGGGATAGAGATGCGTGGATTTAAGCCAAGCAATTCAAAGTGATTTGAAGAGATTACTGAGGCTTCTGTGTCCTTCACTGTGGTGAATAAGCAAGTAGTGTACTGTCCCCAGAGACCAGCACCAATTAGTCATCCCACTCCCTAAGGACACCTCAGGCTTGCCAAGGTCTGGTCTGAAGTAGAAAGGACATATGAACTTCTGGAAATAGGTTACCTCTGGGAGGGAAGGGAGGTGAGAAACGCAGCTGTATTTATATCTTAACAGAACAAGATAGAGAGAGGTCCCCCCACTGCCCACAAGAAAGTATGTGCGGGGGCTTCCCTGGTGGCACAGTGGTTAAGAATCCACCTGCCAATGCAGCGGACACGGGTTTGAGCCTTGCGTCGGGAAGATCCCACATGCCTTGAAGCAACTAAGCCCGTGCACCACAACTACTGACCTTGCGCTCTAGAGCCCACGTGCCACAACTACTGAGGCCCGCGCACCTAGAGCCCGTGCTCCGCAACAAGAGAAGCCACTGCAGTGAGAAGCCCACGCACCACAACCAAGTGTAGCCCCCCACTCACCACAACTAGAGAAAGCCCACATGTAGCAAAAAAGACCCAAAACAGCCAAAAATAAATAAATAAAATAAATAAATTTAAAGAAAAAAGAATGTATATGCACATTAATGTGACAGCAGCAGTTAGAGAGATGGAGGGCAACCTGCCAGCCTAAAGGGTTGGGTTTCCAGTCCCACTTAGAGCATAATAATCATTCCACGTGGCGACCTAGAGGAAATAAAACTAGGCCCTTGAGCCACTATCTAACTGTTTATGTGACTATCACAAAATCATGGCAGGCTTTGGAGCTAGACAGGCATGGTTTGAATCCTGGTCATACCACTTCTGAGCCATGTGGGCCGGGACAGATGACTTACCCTCTTTATCTATCTCCATCTTCTTTGTCTGTCACTGCCCTGTTCAGTAGCATAGCCACCAGCTACATGTAAGTTTTGAGTCCTTGAAATGTCGCTGCTGTGACCCAAGATGTGCTGCAGGTGTCAAGTCCCTGCTGGATGACACTGAGTATTAAAAAAATGACTGTAAATATGTGATTAATGATTTTTATACTGGTTGACATGTTGAAATGAAAATATTTTGGATATAGGGTTAGATAGAATTTGTTGTTAGAGTTAATTTTACTTGTTTCTTTTTGCCTTTTTTAAAAAAAAATGTGGCCACTAGGAAATTTAGTTATGTCTGTGGCTTACATACACAATTGGAGGCATCCATTGTTCTGTTGGACAGTTTTAGTCTATAGAATTAGGGGCAGAAGAAGAGGATGGGGAGAGAGAGAGGGCAGCTACACAGAGAGTCCTACTATGTGCCAGATGCTGTACCCTGACCTTAAACCGCTCAGCAGCCCATCGCAGTAGCTACTATATTTACTTCACCATTTTACAGATGAGGCTCCCAGAGACGAAATTCTTTGCTCAGGGACCAACAGTTAATAAGTGCCAGGTGGTGATTAGAACCCAGGTATTTGGACTGAACAGCCCAACATCTCACTGTTAATTAATGCCTTTGCTGCAGTCAGGGGCACTCAGTAATGTCCACCTTGCAGACAACCGTTATAGGGATTAAATGAAATGCTGTGGGTGAACTCTTAGCTTAGGACCTGACCCTTAGTAAGAGCATCAGAAAATGACAGCTGCTATTAGTGTTAAAATAATAATAGAAAAGAGGAAGAGGAGGAGGGGGATGAGGGAGAAGAAAGAAGGAGAAGGAGAGGAGGGAGAAGAGGAGGAAAGGGTCTTGTGGTCACCACCACCACCAGGTGCCACGTGCTATCTTGGGCACTTTACGTACATTATGTAATTTAACGCTCACAGCAAGCCTGGCCCATGTTCACCCACCCTTTCAGTCTTTAATTTCTGCTGGTACGAGTGTAGGCAAAGTCTGCTTGGCACATGAGTGCTCACTTTCACTTCATGGGCCTTTCCCGTGATCTGTTGTGGGGTAGGAAGCCTGAGATGGCAAAGGAGGGTGCTGGTGGGGACTGGCAGCCAGTGAGCACACAGTGGAGCCAGGAGGGTGGACAAGGTGTGGCTTTATAAGAGAAGAGTGGGTGCTGTATTTTTAGCATCTGATTCACACAGGGAAATTTGGAGCACTGTCCCCAGCACTCAGAAACTGTGAATACTAAGGAAGGAATGACCAGTTGTTGAAGATGTCAGTGAGGGTGGGGGAAGGAAACAGAAAGAAAGATGATGGAACCTTACTAGTAAGGATCATAATTCTAACCTAGTCCAATGCCAGTAGGAATGGAAGAGTGGCATTTTCCTTTAAGGAATTCTAGAAACTTATTTCACATAATTGGCCTTGCCCCAAAAGATGAGGCAAGAAAGTGAACTTTAATGGGACTAAATAAAGGATCAATCTTAAGTGGGTTGGAAGGCAATTGCCTTGAAGTGAGAAAGATGTGAAGGTAATGTGTATTTACCGGGTCCTTGGAAAATTTTGGTAACAGAATCTATACCCAGCCTTGTCCCTGGTCAAGGGACATGGGGTACAGAGTTAATAGGTCAGCCATTCCTGCTGCTCTTGCTGCCTTTGCCAGCTCAAAGCACATGGACTCTCGTCATCAAGACAGACTTCCCCCACTTTCCAAAAACTGTGAGTGGATGGCAAGGGGCAGCCTTTGCTCTGTCAGATTCCATGCCAGGCCCAGTTCTAGCTGCACATTTGCTATATTTACCTCCTTGAATCCTCACTCTAACCCTCTGAAGCATTTATTTTTATCCTTCATTTTACAGGTGAGATTGAATTATTCTGCCAGGCCATTTAATTACAAGTTGGCAGAACCAGAATTCTAAACTAGGTCGATGTGACTCCCAGAGCCTTGATGATTCTGCTACGTCACACAGCCTTTTCTTTTAACCCCATGGTCAGGACCAGACATTTCTCTACCTACACACATTGCATGAAGGAGGTCTTGCTGCTGTGACTTCTCGGAGTAAAGAGCTGGTTCACTTCAACCACATCCAGGGGTAATGCTAGAGAGTCAAGGTGGAAGGGGGAGTAGGGAATTGCTCTTTTGTTAAATGCACCTTGTTTTTGTTTGGAAGTGAGGGAGAGAGAGAGGGTAGGGGGAGATAGGGAAAAGGAAAGAAGAGAAGAAGAAGGTTCTGAAAAAGAATCAGGTTGATCAATGTATTTTGTAAAATGAAATTAGATAGTTAATAAATTCATACTATACATACATGATCACATACACACATATATATCTACACACATTTATGTGTATATATACACATATGTGTGTGAATAGCTAGCTAGCTAGATACTTGTTTGGATAACCAAATTTTTTTAGTGTCTACTATTTTTTATAAAACCTAACTATTCCTTTATGGCCTTTAAAACAATCCAGAAATTACCCTTCAAAATATAAAATAGTTAATTGACATTATTATTTGAAATGTTCAAGTGGCAAGAGAATACGTCCTAATCATCAGAAATCAAAACGATTCCACAAATGTGAACCCCCCATTCACTTGTTTCCCTCTGCTTCCAAGCCATCTCTTCTTCCCGGAGGCGACCACTGCCATCAGCTTACTATGAATATTCGTAGCCTTTTTTTCTTAGCATTTTCGTGTATAGGAACATAAAGAAATATATGGTTTCTTTCTTGTATCAAAAATGGGATCCCCTATTTTGTATTATTCTGCAACCTCTGCTTTTACATAATGTGTCTTTCTTTCTTGGTGGCTATGTACTACCCCAGAATACAAAAGTACCAGAATTTATTTAATTTATTTATCCTCTACTGATAGACATTCAGGTGGTTTCTTTTTTTTCACTATTAGGAGGGTAATTCTTTATTCTTTCATTCTGGAGAATTCTTGATGTTTTACAGTCAACATATGGCTAAGTAAATATTTAAAATTTTATGTTGACATTTTGCTGTCAAGTTCAGAAATTTTACTATGCAATTCACCTCTTGAATTATATAATATATATTATCACTTTCTAAGTTTTAATTTACAAGGCTACAGCTATAAATGTTGATTGTCTTTTTCAGACAATCTTCAGTTTCCATAGCTAAGAGCCAGTAAACAATACTGACACCTGCCTTGGATATTCGAACCATGGTTAGGGATGTATACACGGGACACAATAGAAAAGTGGAGATTTGAGGGTTCTAATCCTGCCTCCTTTCTCCCTGTGGAAGAACCAGGTGATTATCAAGTGAAACCTCAGATGCATTAATGAGCAAGGCCAGTGGCAAACCCTTAAAATTCAGGGTCTTTGATTAACTGTGCTGGAGAACACAGCTTGGACCTGAGGTCAAAGTGCGTGTTTTTGCAGTTAACTCCTATATCTAGACCTTGGACCTATCTGAAGTGAAGCCGGGTTTTCATTTCCAGCGAGCTCCCAGCCAGCCAAGCATTTCTGGCTGCCCACTTACCCATTATTTGTGGGGGAATAGAATTATGCTGCCTGCTTATCTATTCTTATCCTTGGTAAGTAAGGGGCCAGAGGATGTCAAACCTTCCACAGTTTCCACAGAAAAAGTAGTCTCTGACCTTCCCATAAGAATGAGTAAGTGAGGAGGTGCTAAGGGGGCCAGAACAACTCCAGTCCCACTCTCTTCTGGGGAATGGGATAGAAGTGCACTCATGGAAACATGCAAGGAGGTGAACTGGGTCTCCCCCCAACAGAGCACGTGAAAAATTACAGATTTTCCAAAAAATGATGATATTAATTTTTGTTTGCAAGAGTCATAAACAAAAATTTCATAGGGTTGACTAGTGGCCCCCTGTTCCAAATAGGACCATATCCTAATATCTGCCCCCTTGTGAATGTTATCTTATTTGGAAGAAAAGAAAGGTCTTTGCAGATGTAGTTAAGTTAAAGCTCCTGAGATGAAATGATCCTGGATTAGCCAGATGCGTCCTAAATCTAATGACAAGTGTCATGAGAGACAAAGATACAGAGTGTGTGACATTGGAGGTAGAAATTGTAGGGATGTTGCCACAGCTAAGGAACATCTGGAGTCTTGAAGCTGGAAGAGGTGAGAAAGGACGCTTCCCTAGAGCCTTCAGAGGGAGTATGGCCCTGCTGACACCTTGACTTCAGACTTCTGGCCTCCGAAACTGTGACGGGATAAATTCCCTTTGTTTCAAGACAGCCAGTTTTTGGTTATTTGTTATAGCAGCTCTAGGAAATGCGCACATTTACTATAAGAATAAAATAAGGAAGTGGTGCTCTAGTCCAAGGTAGAATATCTAGGTAAGGCTGGTTGCCTCTTTAGAGCAGAAGTTGTTTTTCCCCCATTCATGACCCATTTATAATTATTTTTCCACCTAGAGCATTTCACCTGAGCTTATTCACGGCTCCTGCCTGCTGATGGCTTGCTCCAACTTGTGCCAGGAGGCAGGCAGACCTCTTGTAAATGGTGCTTACCTCAGCTCTCTTCTGCTTACCAGCTCTTCTAGGGGGATCTGACTTTTCTGTGTCATTGCTTTGGTTGCCCAATAGTCTAACTCCCAGCTTCAACTCTTCATACATCTTGGTTAAAGCAAAGTGAGAAGAAGATAACAAAGGCTCTCTACTGCTGCTGGTAGCCTGAGTCCTCCAAGACAGGCTCTTTATGTTCAGGAGGAATTTACCTGGGAAATTTTATATGTCAACTAATTCAATTCTCAGTTCACCCACGTTGACCCTTCTGTCATTGTACCAAATAGCTTTACTAAGAGCAAGGTTCTTCAGAATCTTTACCCTCTTTGGTCCTTTGTTACCAACTGGTGCTTTCAAAAAGGGATCAGATCCTTCACTTTCTTGGTGGGAAGTATATTGAACAACAAATTGAACAAAACAGAACAGTTTGGGAACAGTTTGTTCAATGTTTAGCTTATCGAACTTGTACCAGGCCACCGGTGAGCCTAACAGTACTGGGAGAGATAACAGGCAGAGAATCCTTTAGGGTAGATCTTCCCAACCAGCGAGGATTCCTTCAGTGGGGATTCTCAGAGTGGCTGGCAGCACCAGCTTCATGAATGTGCCCCTGGTATAGTTACATGGTGCTTACTTTAGCCCTCTGCTGGTACTGTCTTGAAATTCTCAATAATTTCTGAGTAAGGGGCCCCACATTTTTATTTTGCAGTGGGCCCTGTAAATTATGTAGCTGGTCCTGGTGGCTAGCACTGGCCTGGGGCAGCTGAAGTCCTTCCTACAGCAAGCTACCTCCTCCATTGTCCAGCATACTGTGGGTGCATGTTGGTTTTCCTTTTTGCTATATGCTGTGGCCTGAAAGACATCAGGAAGCAGTGCCCTAAGGTAAAGCATGTAGGCTTGAGAAGTGGTTCTCAAATGGAGCGATTTTTGTACACCTCCCCACCATTGGAGATACTTGGCAACATCTGGAGACATTTTTCTTTCTTTTTTTTTTTTTTTGGTACGCGGGCCTCTCACTGCTGTGTCCTCACCCGTTGCGGAGCACAGGCTCCGGACGCGCAGGCTCAGCGGCCATGGCTCACGGGCCCAGCCTCTCCGCGGCATGTGGGATCTTCCCGGACCGGGGCACGAACCCGCGTCCCCTGCATCAGCAGGCGGACTCTCAACCACTGCACCACCAGGGAAGCCCTCTGGAGACATTTTTGGTTGTCACAACCGGGGAATGCTGTTAGCCTCTGGTGGGTTGAGGCCAGAGATGCTGCTAAACATTTTATAGTGCTCAGGACAACACCCACCACAAAGGATTATCTGGCCCCAAATCTCAACATTGCCAAGGTTGGAAAACCGTGTGTTAGAGCCCGGCCACTCAGAAGTTATCTTCTCACCAGCAGCCTCAGAAACACCCAGGAGCCTGTTGGAAATTCAGACTCTCAGGCTATACCCAGACCTACCTGAGTCATAATCAGCCTTTTAACCAGATCCCCAGGTGACTCATACACACATCAAAGTCTGAGAAGCAATGCGCCAGAACAAAACTTACCTGGTTTAGGCTTAAGTGTCTGCAGAGTTTCTGACTGGAGGGCTATCCTTGGCATTGAAGATCATGAATTTGGATCAAACAGGGAGAGTATGGCCTGAGGGAGGAAAACCTGAAAACCAGCCCAGTATAGAGCAATAGGTTCAAAAGGCAAAGCAGGAAAGGAAATAGGGGAAGAGTCCTCAGGGCGAGCCACCAGTGGTTCCTCAGATCATGAAGAACTAAGGATGGCTTGAATCCCCCTTGCATGTAGCCCATTGCGTGAGGTGGGTAAGAAGCTTCTAAAGGAACCACAACTGTGAACACACACATTTGTGACCATCAGAGACCACTCTGTCTAGCGGTGTGTCTACTGGATTTGGGATATGGACACGAACAGAGTCTGCCTATATTACTTTGCTAGGATCCATAACAAAGTGCCACAGGCTGAGTGGCTTAAACAACAGAAATGTATTTTCTCACAGCTCTATAGGTTGGAAGTCCAAGATCAAGGTGTCATCAGGGTTGGTTTCTTCTGAGATTTCTTTCCTTGGCTTGCAGATGGCTGTCTTCTCCCTGTGTCTACACATGGTGTTCCTCTGTGTTTGTCTGTGTCCCAGTCTCCTTTATTACAAGGACACCAGTCGTGTTGGGTTAGAGACCACTCATATAACCCCATTTCAACTTAACTACCTCTTTAAAGACTTATCTCCAAATACAGTCATGTTCTGAGATACTGGCAGTTAGGACCTCAACATATGAATTTGGGGAGGGGACACAGTTCAACCCACTGTCCTCTCTTCCCACACGCTCCTCAACATCACAGTCTCCCATTCATCTCCACTGGGCTCTCTTAGCCACCAACTTTGGGCCTTTTCCCATATGACCCGCCCCATTGAGAGTTGAAGTTCACTAGCTTCTGGGAAGTCTGGTGCCCTGCTGAATATTAAACATATGGGCTCTAAGCTCTTGAAACACAAAGTGAGTTGTGAACCAAGACTCTGCCCTTCTCTCTAGAAGGAGTTTGGCATTTCCTTCTCTTTGTGGATACACCACACCATATCCATGACCCTCAGGTTAACTAGGGCAATTATTAATAAATGGTTAGAGTGTGATTGCCTCAAGGTTCTGATAGATAGGTCAAAGGAATATGAATGCAAATGCATTTTTTAAAGCACACTGCAGCTATTGTTGGGTATAATGGAAAGTCATTAAGCACATTAGCTACTGATTCTATAATTAAGTGCTAGCATTTTCTGGATGCTAACCTAAGTAACAGGAGATATTGGCCATTTGCAAAACATGTTTAAACAAAAAAGATTCAGGGACAAGAAGTGCCTCTCATCTTAATTATTTTTTTTTTGCATCGTAAAAACCTCATGAACAGTGCTATTGCAAAGCATAATGGATGTGGAGCAGCTGTAAAAAACATCTCACTTCCTTTGTTTGGAAACAACATTTTACATTTGGAAAGAAAAATTCTGTCCAGCTGATGTTACTCCAAGGAGAGGGTGATTCTCTGCTGTCTGAGGAGTATCTATCCATGTCCATCAAATACTGGTAAAACTTTAGAGGGAATGGTTTGAAATTGTGCTTGTTTTCTGTCAATGCTCCTTCTTCAAGGTCTCCAGGTGGCTGCTAAGTCTGCAGGGGAAGGCAGAATGTTGAGCATCACGTCCTGACCTTGATTGCCAAGGAGCAGACTTTCATGCTTTCATGAGTGGAGAGAGCAGTTCTTGTTCTCTTTTTCGGAGCCATTCACAAGCCATCAGCATCAGCCCAGACTTGTTTTTCCAGATGGATAAAACAAAATTACTGATCACATCATATCAGGAGCAGAACGTCCCCAGTGTGTCAGCTGATTGTGCTTAGGCAGGCAGCACATCTTGCCTTTCCAAGTTCTTAGATGTGAATCTGTGGCCAATGAACTCTGTGTCCAGTGTGCCCAGCAATGGCCAACATAACCATGGATCCTCTGAGTCACAGCATTCTCTTCCTCTCTGAGTTGACCCCCTTCAGGGGACAAGCCATCTATCTACTCTATACCGGTTAGCAGTTGCCATGTAACAAACCATCCCAAAATTTAGTGGCTTAAACCACAGCCATATGCTACTTCTCATGAGTAACTGGTGACTGGGTGGTTCAGCTGATCTGGGTCAGGTGTGGTTGATCTGGACTGGACTTGCTAATAAATCTGTGGGCAGTTAGCAGGTCTACTTGAGGCTAATTAGCCTAGGATGATCTTTGTTGGGATAAGTTAGTTTTTTCCCGAGTGTCTCTCCTCATCCAGGTGAGACTGGGCATGTGCTCATGGTGGTGGCATGGGTCCAAGAGAGGAAACATAATTTCTGAAGTACTTTATCAGGCCTCTGGCCCCATTAGCCAAAGCAAGTCACTGTCCAGTGACCATATTGAATTACCCACTTTAATTGAGGTCCAACTGGCCTGAGTCAGACTAACTAACATCACTGTGCTCAGCTTCCCTCCTTTTCATGGAGGGATGAGATCTTACCCTTTGTGACCCCCGCTCCTGACTGGGGTACTGGCATGAATAGGGTCATAAGACCATGGGCACCTAAGGGGAACAGGTCGAAACTGCATCATGAAACATGGTAGAATATGAATGCATGATACAGTGGAAAAAGACAAATTCTGTATTCCCAAGATACAACTTAAATTCAGTTTTATCATTGCCCAAAGTCTCCCACCAGAAAGGCCCTTGCTCCTCACTCAGTGTGGATATTTGCCTCAATCACACCTGAGTTCTTTTGCCTGCCTTATTTGGTGCTGAAAAACAGCCCTGGGTGAACTGGAGAAAACTGAATTGTCAACCAGCAAGTACCTGAACAATAGATGTGGCTCAAGATAAGGAGTCTTCTGGTAACTTTCCTTGAAGTAAGAGAGTTTTTGGACTTCTTGGTCCACAAATTCAATCTACTCCATTCACCCAGGGAGTATTAGATCTGAGAAAGCTTGTTAGGTGTTTTGTTTACTTGCTAGATGTGTATTTATCCATCAAATTTTTGCCTTAAGTGTTCTCTTCTCTATTAAGTCTTCCTTGAACAGGTAGAATTAGCCAGTCCCCTGTGTGTGAACCATTGCACTTATGCAATAGACTCTTTATTCTTCTTTCATTCATATGTTCACCAAAAATGTATTGAATGCTTCCTATGTGCCAGGCACTGAGTAAAAACCTTTGAACAAAAGCGAGGTCCCCACCCTCATGGAGCTTACATTTGGAAGGGAGGGTTCCATAATTAATAAGTAACCAAATAAATATATACTATATCAGATGCTAAGAAAAAAAATAAGATTGGGTAAGGAACAGACAATGATGGTGTTTGTGTGTGTGTGTGTGTATGTGTGTTTGGGGTCTGTGTTAGGTGGTCAGGAAGCCCTTTCTAAAAGTTGCGTTTGGGCAAAGGTCTGAACCACGTGAGGGAGTGGGCTACGTGGGCATTTAGGGGATAGCTTCCTAGGGAGAAGTTTCAGCACATGGAGCAAGCTTGGCTCTTTTGAAGAACAGCAAGGGAGCTGGTGGGGTTTGATTGAACAAGGAGAGAATGGTAGGGCATGAGATCAGAGAGACAGTAGGGTTCCTGATTGCATGAGGCCTTATAGGCCAGGGAAACAACTTTTAATTTTGTTCTAAGTGGGATCGTAAGTATGGTAGATAGAATAGTGGCCTCCAAATATGACCATGTCCTAATCCTTGGAACCTGTGACTATGTTATCCTTACATGACAAAAGAGACTTTCCAGATGAGAGTAAGCCAAGACTCTTGAGATGGGGAGATGATCCTGGGTTATCAGGGTGGGCCCAATGGAATTACTAGGGTCCTTATAGAAGGGAAGCAGGAGGGTCAGATACAGAGAAGGAGATGGGATGACAGAAGCAGAGGCTAAGGTCATGCAGGGCCATGAGCCAAGGAATGGAGACATCCTCTAGAAGTTAGAAAAGGCAAGAAATAGTTCCTCTCCTGAAGCCTCTAGAAAGGAACAAAATCTGCTGACACGTTGATTTTAGCCCATTAAGACCCTTTTCAAACTTCTGACCTCCAGAACTGTAAGATAATCAGTTTGTGTCACTTTAAGTCACTAAGTTTGTGGTAATATTTTACAACAGGAAGTCACTGGAGCATTTTGAAGAGAAATGTGATATAGAATGCCTTACATTTAAGAAAAAAATCACTGACTGATTATGTGGAGGATGCAATGAGGAAGGCCAAGTAGAAGCATTTGCAGGAGTTCAGAGAAGAGATTATGATGCTTGGTCTAAGGTGATGATGGTGGAGAGAAGTGATGGAATCTTCATGTGTTTGGAAAATAGACTCTAGGACTCAGTATGTAAGAAATTGGTTGAAGGGGCTGAAGGAGACAGAGGAGCATGGATGACTCCCATATTCTCAATTTAAGTCCTAGAAAAGATGAAAATGTTATTTATTGAGTATGGTCAGAGGAAAATCAGTTTTGGAGGTTTGGTGTCTATGTGTGGAGGGAGAGAGTGAACTGAGAATTCCATTTGGATATATTATGTTTAAAATGTCTGTAAACCATCAAATAGGCAGGTTTTTTTTTTAAATGAATTTGGAACTCAGGAGTATTCTGGGCTAGAGGTCTAAATGGAAGAGTTGTCAGTGTAAAATGATGCTTAAAGCCATGGGGACAGATGAGATTGAGGTGTAGATTGAGAAGAGCACAGGCTGGGGAGGGGAAGTGGCAGCATTCCATGCAGAACTTCCGAATGTTAGCAATACTCACTCTTGTCTGGTACTTAGGCTGGAAAAGAACTCTGCTAGAATGTTGGGGTGGGGAATACACAGCTAAGGAGATTTCTTAGTTACCCATTGCCCTCTACAATGTAGAACATGACTGGACTCAAACTGATATTCCCTAGCACTTATTCATAATGGAAAGATGATACTTTCTTAAATAGATAAATAAAACCACATATTTAAGCAAAGGCAGCCATCATAGCATGTGTACTATGATACCCTTTGACTGAGTATACCCATGAAAGTGCTTTAATATGGGTTCATCAGATAAATAATGATTGTAAGAAAAGGGTAAATACTTGGGGGAAGCAGAAGGAACAATACTATGTGGAGGGCAACATGGCTTCCCAGGTTGATTCATTTGCTCTTGTTGACTATTTCCATGCTATAAATCTCAGTGGAAGGGTCTCGCTGTATCCAAAATGAGGGCCCAGAAACCCCAAACAAGAATACAATAGCTCACCAGGGAAGGCAGTCACCAACCTAAATGCTGCTTTCCTTCCCTGAAGAAATCTCCTCCAACTGTGCCAGAGTCGTCATCTCTGCCTTCCTTGGAAAAGAGGAAATTTGCACTATCAAAAACAGGATTTGTGTGTCCAACCTGACTTCAAAGATATTAAATGATAAACTTGCCAAATCAAGAACAGAATGAACTCAAAGCTCCCACTCCACTTGCTGGGTAAATGAAGATGGAGCCTCAAGCAAAACTCTCTGTGGGAAGGAAAGCAGGTTTCTTGGTATCCTACCCATAGGCAGGCTCTGACAAGAGCTCTATTTCAAAGACCTTGTCCTATATTAGGGCCTCTACGTAACTCATGATAATTCCTTGGTTATTTTCTGTGTAAGTTATCTCCTATTAAAAACTGCTCCTGCTGCTATATTCTTGCTGTATGAAGAGTGTATCAGTTAGATATTGCCACCATAATGCTGCATAACAAGCCATCCCCAAACTCAGTGGCACATAACAATAGGTATTTATTTATACCCATATATCTGTGGGGCAGCTGAGGTTGGCTCAGGTGGCTCTGCTCCACATATTTTCACTCCTGGGCCCAGGATAAAGGGGTAGCAGTTACCTGGGGGGAGGTCTTGTATGGTAGAGGTTGGAAGCTCTCAAAGGGGTGAGCAGAATGACATAATATCTCTTAAGGCCTAGGTTCAGAAGTGATACATTTCATTGGCCAGAGCAAGTCATATGACCAAATCCAATATCAGTAGGGCAAGGAATTGTACTCCTCCCATGATGTTTGGGTAAAGGGAGTGAATATTTACCAAATAATAAGCTAATCTATATAGGGAGGAATACTAATATTTCTGGTTTTTAGATGGGAAAACTGAAATACTGAGAGATCAACGCCATGTCTGTGAAATAGTTCTCAGTTGAAACTTAGAGAAATCATTTTGTATTGATTACCAAAATGGTTATTAACTAGGCTATTTTTGCATCTTCATGTACTTAGCCACCAGATATAGTTATTTTCTAGAAGGGACCCGAGTGACTCTCCTGCTATTCATGGAATGCCTGGATGGCAATGACTATGCAGTGACCTGGTCAGGTAGTTGAAAGTTGATCAGAATGACCCTCAGGTAATTTGGATGATGGCGTTGGAGGACGGAGGGAACAAAAAGTGCCCACCAAACTGAGAAGGCATTCTGAGACAGAAAAATGAGGCAGGCAGCTCCATGTAATCAATGGGTCAGTCTATTACAGGGTAACTTACTCACAGGGTGGGGTCTGGATCAGGCTGACAGTGACCTGAAAGAGTTTGTGGCTGCACTCTGCACCGCCGAGGGGCCGCTGGGACAATTTTATGGTTGACCTAGAGCAAGGGGGTAGGTGTTTGGAAACAGGACGTGCATTCCTAAGTTAAAATTTATGAATGGATAACCAGTCTTGTGGGCACCAGGAGTATGTCAGGGAAGGTTTTCATCACTGGGGACTAACAGAGTATAGTGGCTACCTGGTCCTAACGATCATTAGACAATATCTATTAACTACAAAGCCCTTGACAACAGAGGAGTGATTCACTGCACCGTACAGTTCTGGGTAGGGTCAGCAAAAGGACAAGAGAAACTGTAAGGGCCCAACATAGCATCAGTTATACTAACGACAGTCGTACAAATGGCTTATGATCGGATTGCAGGGCATGGTTTTGAATATCTTCTCTTTCCAAAATCAGTGAGCTGTTAGTTAAAATTCTTGTTCCTGGGAGATCAACCTTGACCATATTATGGCTTGAAGTTATGACAGTGTGGCACACATAATTAATCATTCAAGCATCGATTCATATTTTCCCAGCTGTCAAGATAACTAAGAGTCCAGTAGTGGCATAGTCTTAAAGCCAGTATGGTTTGGTCAGCTTGCCCAAAATAATGGAGGCATGTGTCACCTCATGGCCTCACAGTGAAGACTGAGGATCTTTGTGCCTAAGAGAGTTTCTCAAAGCCTAGTCTTAGACACCAGATCCCTCTTTCTAACTTCATCCTTAAGAAAAACCGAGGTCAGCTTCTCCTACCTCTTTTTGATATCATGTGTTGGCAGTGCGCTACTCTTTCAGGAAAGGACCTGTCCCACATTATTTTTCCTGCCATGTGCATGGTGTTGGAATCCAAAGGCATGCCAAAAGAGAAGGAAGAATTGGCGGTCACATGACTGTGAGGAATTCCAGGGCACAGGACTCAGCAGTGCCTTTCCATGCAGAACCCCCCCCCACCCCGAACCTTGAAGACAAGGCTCCAGGAATGAGCCTGGCCTCTTGAGAAGAGGCATTAATTGAAGTTCATTTTTATTCATCAAATGTGTTCACCAAAACTCATTTCCTTTTCCTCCTGAGCAGACAAATAGATAATTCCCAGCCTTCCTTGCAGCTCGATGGAGTCATGTGACTGAGTTCCAGCCAACAGGCTAGTTGTGATCTGCACCACTCCCTGGCCTGCTTGATGCATACCTCCCTCGTGCATTCCCCATGCTCTCTCCCTTTCCTCCAGCTGCTTGTCCTCACGCAGCGCAACTTTGGGGCCACACGTTAAAGATGGCAGAGATGCCTTCCAACCAGAAACACCTACTGTGGCCTGCTACATGAGCGAAAAGTAAACTTCTGTTTTGTTAAGCCACTGGTATTTGGTAGTTTATATGTTAGAAGTTAGTGTTACACTAATTAATATGTTTTTAAATTTTTTTTAGACTCATAAAAGTCTCTCACTTTCCTTTGTCTCCAAGGCCCTGCTTGGACACAGTGGACCATCTGAAGACCCAAACATGTGCGTCCCATCTCTAAGTCCTAGCAGGTGTCCCTATCATTGAGCCTTACATTCTGTCCATGATGAGGCTGATGACAACTAAAATGTATTGTCAATTTATTATATGCCAGGCATTTTATGGACTTTATCACATTTTAACCTCACAAATCCACTGATATTTATCATGTCCATTTTACTGTTTGGTAAATTTAGGCTCAGGGTGGATAAGTCACGTGTCCAAGACTGCACAACTAGAAAAGTGGGGAAGTCAGGAATGAAGCCCAGGGTAGGGGACTCTAGAGCGCGTGTCCCTAACAGCTGTGCTGAGTTCCCAGCCAAGCAGATTATTAGGTCTGCTGGCAGCCCTTTCTCCAGGCAGCCTCACACTCCCGCTTCTCATGGCCATCCTGGAAACCAGTGACTGCTTTCTCGACACCCCTGAGTGACTGACTAAGCTTTCCGTGCATGGTCCAGCCCTGGTGCATCCCTGACTCTCCTGAGATCTGAGCAGAACTACACTCCCTGTGCTCCATGCTACAACACCATGTATCTTCAAGCTGCCTCTGTTTAGAAACAGGCCTCCCTGAGCCAGCCCTTTCATTAAAAAACCTCTGCCTGCCCTTTTGCTCACCCACACTGGGAGGCCATGTCCACAGAAGACTCTCCTATTTGCCCTAATGACGAAGAGAACGATTACCCATCGCCCCGTTTTCCAGATTACTGAAGCCGGTAGCGGTGGGAAAAATACAATCAAGGCTACTGCGTCAGAGCATGGACTTAGCGGATCAATGATGAATGGGCTTAAAGAGGCCTGCGCGGACTCTCGCAGCATAATAAGGTGCTGGCTAGCAGGCTCTCACCAAGAAGGGAATAGACACTCCCTTGCTGGAATCAGGGCTCCTTTTTCTCTTTCTGGAGGAGGTCTGAGCTCCTGTCACTGTCACTCAACCTTGGTGTCAGTTTCCAGGAAGTAGTCAAAGGCAGCTCAGAGAACTGGGAGGCTCTGGGAGGTGACTTGGGGTGACAGGGCAGAATGGCAGTGAGCATGGAGCAGGGCTCCTGACCAGCTGAACCTGGACTCCTCAGCATTTCCAGGGTGGCCATGGTCTGAGCCTGGAGCTGATCCTATAGTTATAACTGAGGCAGTGTGTGAAGTAGTGATCAGGAGTCCGTTGGCCTTGCTTGGAATGTTTGCTCCATCATTTCCTTATTGCGAGACCATGAGTTAATTTCTTAACTCCTGCAGGGTTAAGTTTTCTTACGTGTGCGGTGGAGATTTTCGAAATAGTACTGCTCCAAAAGGGGAGGACTTATGCAGTAGGCAGAGAAAGCACTTAGTAGAGTCTCAACTTTTATGAAGTCCATCCTGGCCGCCACATCCTAAGCATAGCTTGCTTGGTCAAAAATAATTTTCAAGAGAACATTAGGGCCCTGGAAGAAAATTACAGAGAAATCCATTGTGTTCTTGTGGTCATACTTCGGGGTTGGGGTTCTGAAGGAGAGGCAGGAATAACCCTTTAAGCTGCCCCCCCTAGTTCTCTCTGCCGGTGAGAGGCTGTCTGGAGCTGAGGGTGAAGAAGTGAGGTTGATGCATTTTTCCCCAGTAAATGAGCTGTCAGCTGGCCCCGTTCAACCTCAGTGGCATGTGTCCATCGGCTTTCCATCTGGAGGTGGCACCTTACTTCTAAGGTGGGAAGTGTATTACTGTAGATGAGACCGGGGTCGGGGTAGGGGCTGACCACCAAGGCAGTGGAGAGATCACCACTATGGCTTAGGTCCTGAGAAGGTGAAGGAGAGCAGAGTCTTCAGTGAAACCAGAGGGACTGACTTTTGCTCTGAGGAAGAACTCTTCTTTCATCGCCAGAACACTTATAGAGCCCTGGTCTAGTCCCATGGCAAGTTTGTATTTTAAAAAGTCTAGTATAGGCTTTCTTCATGTTCTCAAACAATTCAGGGCGTTGTCTTGGTTTGGGTTTCCCCAAAAGCAGGCCCTGAGATTAGGATTAGAGTGCAAGGATTTTATCTGGGAAATGATCCCAGGAGTTCCCGTCGGGGGAGGGGAATAGGGAAGAGACACAGGATGGTAGATTAAAAAATGGCACCCAGTCGATTTCCCTGTCCTAATCCCTGGAACCTGTGGATGTTAAGTTATGTGGCAAAGTCACTGCAGATGTAATTATTAAAGATCTTGAGATGGGGCAGATGATCCTGGATTATCCGGGTGGGCGATTACATGTATCCTTATAAGGAGGCAGAGGGAGATTGGAAGCACACAGAGAAGGCAATGTGACCACAGAGCCAGAGATTGGGGTGATGTGACTACAAATCAAGGAGTCCCAGCAGCCACCAGAAGCTGTAAGGTTTTTCCCCTAGAACCTCTAGAGGGAGCATGACCCTGCTGACACCTTGATCTTGGGCTTCCGGCCTCCAGACCAGTGAGGGGATAAAGTTCTTTGTTTTAACCCACCAAGTTAATGATAATTTGTTAGAGCAGACCTAGGAAACTCATACAACAGGGAAGGAAGGATATTTTCAGGGTGTTAATAAACTGGTCTTCCCTCTGGGCAACTGATGTCCAATCCCACTGGGGCTTTCTTGGAGTTTTGCAGCAGTATCTTCCAGTTGCATCCCCTGAGGATCAAAGAAATTGGAGTATTTATTCACTAAATCTTTTAGTCAATGCTCGGTGGCTACTCCTGGGGGCATCAACTCCCTGGCGCCACTGGCTTGCTCTGTGTACCAGAGCTTTCCACACCAGAGAACACTGTCAGGCAGAGTAGCTGTTGCAGTTTTCTATAGTAAGAATTTGCCAGCGTGCTTGGAATGAGGGGACAGGGTCTGCTCTGGAGGTCACAGTGGACTCTACCCATGTACATAATCCAGGTGAACTTGTTTTTTTTCTCCTAGTGTCTGAAACCCTCACAGAGCCAGCAGCCTCTTGCTCTCCTAGCCCAGGACTTCCCCCTCACCAACAGCATCCCTGTTGTGTCATCTTTGATACCTGAAAGCTCTGAATCAGGGAAGGGGAAAGTTGGTGAATCCCTACTGGTGAATAATTTTGGTCCCATCCTAAGTACAGTAAGAGGCAAAAAGAGAAATGGATTTGAACACAGGATTGTAGAAATGAATTTCCTCCAAGACCCCTAATTGTGGGAGAGAGACATCATCTGGACGTTCTGGTGGCCTCCCCACACCCCCACCTATGCTTCTCTAGAACATGTTTCTCTGGATTTCAGGTGTGTTTGGGCAATGCACCACAGACATCTGGAAATTAATTACCTATGTAGGGTGTTTTGTAGGCTACAACTAAGTTTTTTTTTTTTTAACATCTTTATTGGAGTATAATTGCTTTACAATGGTGTATTAGTTTCTGCTGTATAACAAAATGAATCAGCTATACATTTACATATATCCCCATATCTCCTCCTTCTTGCATCTCTCTCCCACCCTCCCTATCCCACCCTTCTAGGTGGTCGCAAAGCACCGAGCTGATCTCCCTGTGCTATGCGGCTGCTTCCCACTAGCTATCTACTTTACATTTGGTAGTGTATATAAGTCCATGCCACTCTCTTACTTCATCCCAGCTTACCCTTCCCCCTCCCCATGTCCTCAAGTCCATTCTCTATGTCTGCGTCTTTATTCCTGTCCTGCCCCTGAGTTTTTCATAACCATTTTTTTTTTAGATTCCATATATATGTGTTAGCATACGGTATTTGTTTTTCTCTTTCTGACTTACTTCACTCTGTATGACAGACTCTAGGTCCATCCACCTCACTAGAAAATAACTCAATTTCGTTTCTTTTTATGGCTGAGTAATATTCCATTGTATATATGTGCCACATCTTCTTTATCCATTCATCTGTCGATGGACACTTAGGTTGCTTCCATGTCCTGGCTATTGTAAATAAAGCTGCAGTGAACACTGTGGTACATGACCCTTTTTGAATTATGGTTTTCTCGGGGTATATGCCCAGTAGTGGGATTGTTGGGTCATATGGTAGTTCTATTTTTAGCTTTTTAAGGAATGTCCATACTGTTCTCCATAGTGGCTGTATCAATTTACATTCCCACCAACAGTGCAACAGGGTTCCCTTTTCTCCACACCCTCTCCAGCCTTTGTTGTTTGTAGATTTTTTGATGATGGCCATTCTAACTGGTGTGAGGTGATACCTCATTGTAGTTTTGATTTGCATTTTTCTAATGATTAGTGATGTTAAGCATTCTTTCATGTGTTTGTTGGCAATCTGTATATCTTCTTTGGAGCAATGTCTATTTAGGTCTTTTGCCCATTTTTGGATTGGGTTGTTTGTTTTTTTTGATATTGAGCTGCATGAGCTGCTTGTAAATTTTGGAGATTAATCCTTTGTCAGTTACTTCATTTGCAACTATTTTCTCCCATTCTGAGGGTTTTCTTTTCATCTTGTTTATGGTTTCCTTTGCTGTGCAAAAGCTTTTAAGTTTCATTAGGTCCCATTTGTTTATTTTTGTTTTTATTTCCATTTCAAATTTATTTTTCTGTATGGTATTAGTGAGTGCTCTAATTTCATTCTTTTACATGTAGCTGTCCAGTTTTCCCAGCACCACTTATTGAAGAGGCTGTCTTGTGTCCATTGTGTATTCTTGCCTCCTTTATCAAAAATAAGGTGACCATATGTGCGTGGGTTTATCTCTGGGCTTTCTGTCCTGTTCCATTGATCTATATTTCTGTTTTTGTGCCAGTACCATACTGTCTTGATTACTGTCGTTTTGTAGTATAGTCTGAAGTCACAGACCCTGATTCCTCCAGCTCTGTTTTTCGTTCTCAAGATTGCTCTGGCTATTCGGGGTCTTTTGTGTTTCTATACAAATTGTGCAATTTTTTGTTCTAGTTCTGTGAAAAATGTCACTGGTAGTTTGATAGGGATTCTATTGAATCTGTATATTGCTTTGGGTAGTATAGTCATTTTCACAATGTTGATTCTTCCAATCCAGAAACATGGTGTATCTCTCCATCTGTTTGTATCATCTTTAGTTTCTTTCATCAGTGTCTTATAGTTTTATTACATGCAGGTCTTTTTTTCTCCTTAGGTAGGCTTATTCTTAGGTATTTTATTCTTTTTATTGCAGTGGTAAATGGGAGTGTTTCCTTAATTTCTCTTTCAGATTTTTCATCATTAGTGTATAGGAATGCAAGAGATTTCTGTGCATTAATTTCGTATCCTGCTACTTTACCAAATTAATTGATTAGCTCTAGTAGTTTCCTCGTAGCATCTTTCAGATTCTCTATGTATAGTATCATGTCATCTGCAAACATACAACTCAGTTTTGAAACCAGTGTTTTAGTTACTTATGATGATGAGATGGTAAGGATGGTAGTATATCATATTGACCATTTCTAACCATTAGCCATTATCACCCAAATCCATTTTGAAAACTTAAGCTTATGTCTTTGCTACTCAAAGTGTGGTCTGTGGAGCAGCAGTAGCAGCGACACCTGGGAGCTTGTTAGAAATGCAGAATCTCAGGCTGCTCTTTGGATCCACTGAACTTGCATTTTGCCCAGTTCCCAGGTGGCTCATTAACTTTGAGAATTGCTAACTTATACATCTTAACTGAGACCTGGGCCTCTCCTGTGGCTCTGTCGACCTGCGGTCTTCTTTGCAGGCTTGAAGAGAAGGAATGGGGTGAGCAGAAGTAGACACTCAGGAGGCCTTTTCTGGGGGATGCCCTAGGGTCTGAGGACCCCGTGATGCAGCAGGCAAGTCTTTGTGACCTTCCCCCCTTCTCTTCCTCCACGTTGGTAGACCAGGCCTTTTTTTGTTTGTTTGTTTTTTACTGCTGACCCCCAGTTTCCTGCCCTCTGCAAGTATTGGCATTGTGGGGGTGGAGAAGGACAAAGCCGCTTCTACTTTTTCCTGGGAAGCCAAGAATTTTGGGTAATTTTCTAAGTTGCTTCCTCTGGCAACCTCCTGTCGCCCTCTTGCCCTCTGTTCTGAGTCGCTGGGGGTAGGGGCTATGCTTTGCTGTGCTTAAATTTGGAATCCCCTTGTTACCCCTCTCAGCCCCCAGCTCTGATAGTGCCTGTCAGATTCTGCTCCCTAAACCTTCCCAGGCTCCAAATAATCTCCTGTGTCTTTCCTATAAGCTCCTTTGAATTCGCTCACTCATGTAACATCGAGGAGAAGAACTGCGTTGTTATGCCAAAGCCAGCTTCTCTCATGAGCCTTTGTCGCACAAATAAAATAGATGTTTGCTTTGTTCCTCCTGCTCCACGTTTTTACACTCCCAGGCACAGGCTTTTAACAGAGTTTATTAGGAATGGAAAAGAAAGCCTCTAAAGGCAGCAAAGGGCGTCTGTGCATTCTTCTGATTCTAACTCCTGCCCTTCCTTGTGCCTGTGATTTTGATAATGAATGTCATAGGGGGACGGGGAGATGAATGGAGACTGATGAGTGCAAACCGTTATTGTGTTCAGCTCTGTGGAGCCTGCGAGGGGTGCCACCACCAAGCTCCGTGCTGCGACAGCAGAAAGCACTTTCCTGCCGTCCTCCCGTGTCCTCCACCCCGACCCGAAGGAGGACTTTTTTGTAATGGTGCAGAGGGGGAAAAACACTGGGTGTCCCAATACTCCGGTTACTGGTTCTGGCTTTGCCAGCAACATGCCGGGAAACCGTGGCTGTGTGACTGAAGCTTTCTGGGCTATAAACGGAAACTGAACCTATAAACTTGTTCCTGCTTCATGAGCTTGCACAACTATATATGTTAAAATATTCTTACTTGGATTAAGGAAGAAATATAGGCCGCTCCATGCACCCCGAAGTGCCTACCACTGGTTGCTTTCCTGTGGGGCTCCAGAGACCAAGGCTAGCCTGACGTGATGGGATAATAGACAGATGTGGAAGCACTTGGTAAACTGTAAAGTGCTATGCCTGAGAGCAGTGTTGCCATTGCCATTATCCTTGAGTCTGCTGGGGCAGTGTGGGCCCATTGTGGGGTGCTGAGATGGAAAAAGTGAAGGAAGCTATGAGGGTTGGGTAGGCCTGGTGAAAGGCTATTGATGGGGGAATCTAAGGTGAGACGAAAGCTGGATAATGTGGGAAGGGAAGACTGAGGGAAGTGATGGATGGTAAGAAAACAGGTCAGACAGTGCACTGGAGATAATGATTGTCTTAGTGCATTCAGGCTGCTGTAACAGACCAAGAGGTCTACAAACAATAGAAATTAATTTCGCACAGCTCTGGAGGCTGGAAGCCCGAGATCAGGGACCAGGATGTTTAGATGTGGTGTGGACCCTCCTCTGGGTCACAGTGGTGAGGGAGCCCTGTGACATTTTTTTTTTTTTTTGCCTGTAACAGTTATAGTTGCAGTATTGTTGCAAACTCTTTTTTTTTAATATATAAATTTATTTATTTATTTATTTATTTTTGTCCGTGTTGGGTCTCCGTTGCTGCAGGCTTTCTCTAGTTGCGGAGAGCAGGGGCTACTCTTCGTTGCAGTTCGCGGGCTTCTCATTGCGGTGGCTTCTCTTGTTGCGGAGCACAGGCTCTAGACGTGCGGGCTTCAGTAGTTGTGGCACGTGGGCCTAGAACGCAGGCTCAGTAGTTGTGGCGCACGGGCTTAGTTGCTCTGCGGCATGTGAGATCTTCCCGGTCCAGGGCTCGAACCTGCGTCCCCCTCGTGGGCAGGCGGATTCTCAACCACTGCACCACCAGGGAAGCCCAGATTTCTTTCATAGGGACACTAATCTCATTTGTGAGGGTTCCACTCAAAGGCTCCACCTCCTAATACCATTACCTTAGGCATTAAGATTTAATATATGGATTTTGGTGGGGGAAGCACCAACATTCTGACCATAGCAAAGATTGTAAAATGCTTGGCATATTTATTATGCTTTCAGTTTGGATTTCACCCCTGCTCCCTCATCTCTGCACCTACTTTGGGTTGTCAAAACCCCTTCTGATATGTTACAAGACTTAAGCTCAAATTTCAGTCATCAGTAAGAATGTCACCTCACTTAAGAAACATACTCTAGAGCTATTAATATAGCACAGAATTGCAATGATCGTTTTTTGGTCTGTTTTTGTCAATCGTGTTTTCCTGCAGACTATCTGAACTTCTTGTCCACCAATGCAGTCCCATCTTTTCTCTCATAGCTGGTGCCAATGTGGCTCTCACTGATTCTCTATTTTATATTTAAGAGAAAATCTTTGCTCTGATAAATAATGACATTTTTAATAATTTTAAATATTGGCAGCTTCAGCAGGCATGATAGGTAAGGGTCCAGCCAGGTGGATAAATCCTTGTATGGACATACAGGGACTTAAAATAGCATTGGTGAAGTGGTGACCAGAAGCAGAGAGAGGAGGGAAGGGTCAGATGGTAAATGTGGGATCTAGCCTCCTTGATGACGCCCAGTGATCCTGAGCTCTAGGTATTCACACCCTTATGTAATCTCCTCCCACGATGACTCAGAGGGCCAATCAAGTATGGCAGTGGTTACAGTGTGTCACTTCTGAGGCTAGGTCATAAAAGGCATTGCAGCTTCCACCCTGGCCTCTTGGATCTCTCCCTCTGGGGGAAGCCAGTCACCATGACATGAGGAAACTCAAAGGACTGGGTGAAGAAGAGCTGAGGCCTCCTGCCAACAGTGAGCATGAGTTTGCCAGTCACATGAGGGATCCACTTTGAAAGAAGGTTCTCCAGCCCCCTTCAGATGACTGTAGTCCTGGTCAATCTCTTGGCTCTAATAGAATACCTCAAGTTAGAATTTTCCAAGTAAGCTGCTCCTGAATTCCTGACCCATAGAAACTCTGAGTGATAACAAATGTTTACTGTTATTTTCAGCCACTGCGTTTTGGGGCAGCAATAGGTAACTAATACAGGAGTATGAACTTGGTGGCAGGGAGACGCAGTGAAAACTACAGAAGCCAATTTTTGCTTTTAATCTACAGAGTAAAAAAGCAAGGAAACAAAAAGACTGGGATTTTTTTTTTTTAAGAAAACTTTGTAGTTTATGAGAATCACACTGTAGGAAGCAAAGAGGAGAATACTCACCATTTGGAGGCCTGGCACTTCCACACCCCAGATCCTTAATACATAAAGTTCCAGGCTTAAAAAGTATCCATGAGTACAACCAAAGGCCCCTGTGGCCGTTGCCTTGTGGTCGTCAGGGGAGGAGGGATCTTGTGACATCTGTGGGGGAAAGATGAAGTCTTGTGATGCTCAGCAGAGGAGAGGAAGGTGGTCCTTGCCATAAGTTAGCAAACTTCAAAAAGGCTTTTGAAAAACATACAGATAACTTATCTTTGAAAGAAGTCACTATATTTGTCCAATAAAACATGCAGGGTCTCTAAATGGGCTCTAGCATTTTTCCAAGAGAGTAAGGCTTTGAAGATCTATAAAGGGGTCATGGTGGGGGTCGAGCAGAGTAAAACACTCCAGCTGTCTTGTTAGTTGAGATTTTTCAGTTTCAGAATATGTGACATGAAGTTCAGTTAACTGTGGACTGTCATCAGCATGAGGACAGAAATAAAAGCCAGACCATAAGGGTCAGGAGCTGGGCAGAGCTGGGGTGGCCAGGGCCAGGGCCAGGACAGGGGGCCAAGTGAGAAGGACTTTACAGTTGTTACAGACACGGCTGCTCAGATATTTTTAGAGGAACTTAAGCCTCTATGACTGGGATAAGCAGTTCCCTGCTCTGTCTGGAATTCTCCAATTTACTTTCCAAAATTTGGGGGAAAACTTTAGTGCTTCCCTGCTCCTGGGGTGTATAAAGAAATCCATTGACTAGACCAGGATGAGGCCACAGATGCCAGGCAACGAAGGAGTCTGGCCCTTGCCATGAGAGATCCACCCCATACAGGAAGCATAAGGTGGGGTTTTCACTTTCCTTCAGAGAAGGCAGTTTTCCTCCCCTTTCCATTTATGTGCCTGTGCCATCCAGGTGGTATGTGAAGACTGGATGGAGGGTGCTCATCAAAGCTGATGGCACTTAGAATTACCGTTATTTTCAAGACATTAAATCATGTTACCTTTTCATAAGATGGGCCTCTGGATAGTATTTTTTCTGATTTAAAATAAAATGTAACCAATTGAGGAAATACATCACATTAGAGAAATTTTAAAAGGCAATAATATCTTCATCCAGGCACTCAAAAATATGGGTTATTTTATATCTCTTCTGGGAAAATAAAATGACCGCAAGAGAGGTATGGCCTAGTCAAGAGTGCTTTGATTATAAGAGCCAAAATCCCAGTTGAAACAAAATAAGCAAACCAAAGCAAAATGAAAAAATGAAAGAAGAAAGAAAGAGAAATTTATTGGACTGTTTCATTGACTTAGCTCCATCTTCCACTTCCTTGGTTCAAATTCTCAAGAGAGAGAATTGGATTGGTAAGAGTGGTTTGGGATCCTTTTTAGGCAGGCAGGTAGCATGGTGATGCGGGCCTACCCTTGTGTGTGGGGTAGGGTCATTATCAGATAAGAGGGCCACGAAGTGCACAGACACTCTGAAATGTCTTCTACAAACTTCTGCCCTCGTTAGCTCACAAACATGCACACCTTGAGGGACTGTAAGAAATACGAGGCTATAAAGTTGCCAGATTAACCAAAAAAAAAAAGAGAGAGAGAGAGCAAGGGAGAAACGAAAGGAGGAAGGTGGTAGAAAGAGAAGTGGGAGGGAGAGAAAACTATGATTAAGTATGCAATAATTGTTATATACTAAAAAATCATTTTTTATTTATCTGAAATGCAAATTTCCCTAAGCATCCTGCATTTTATCTGGTAATGCTACCCAAGGGCAATCCTTCTCCATTGGAGCTGTCATGGAGGAGGACTAGGGAGAATTTAAACTGAGTCTTAAACTAAATTTTCTGTGCCCTGGGGCTGCTTGTGTCCATGTCCTGTTTTTATTTTCAAGAGAAGCAACCTGGTGTGATGAAAAAGCAGAGAACCTGGCTTTGAGGTCTGGATCTGTCACTTAGGAACTGGGTGATACTGGGCAAACCATTTGGTTTTGAGGTGCCTCTGTTTCCTCATCTAGAAACCAGGGGTAGTCATGCCTATTTCAGAAGACAGCTGTGGGGGAGTAAGTTCAGGCAGGCAAAATTAGCTGGAGGGATACCAGCCATGTGGCCGGTACTCAGCTAACATGTATGCCCCTTTCTTTGTCCATCTTCACTGTATGAATAGAAGTACCAGTATGTATTACTATTTATTGAATTGCTGTAATCATTTACATGCCAGGTACAGGATACTATGCTGTATAAGCATTGCCTCATTTAATTCAAGCAACAATTGAGTGAGAGAGCTACTATTTTCCTTCCCAATTTGCTGATGATGAAACTGGGGCTCAGATTGGCACAAGAGGACTGACCAGAACCTCTTAAAGGACAGAACTTGGGTGTAAACCCGGGCCTATGGGTCTCCAGGATGCATGCGCTCTACTTTCACTCGAATACCTTTCATTGTACTCATAAAGCACACACCCCATGGCATGGCACGTGGAGCACTTGCAGTGTTGGATCCACTCACTGTCCAATCACCCCTTTCACTAATATTTTTTGCATGCTCACGCTGTTGCAGGCTTCCTTCTGGACACTGAGGATGCAGTGACGATCAGGTCAAAGGCCTCCCTCATAGAGTTTCCATTCCAGCTAGGAACAGACAATAAACATGTAAGCAGACACAGGCAAGATATGGCATCATGCTGTGGTATGTGATATGAGGAAGAACAAGAATGAGAGGTGTGACCTGGGGCTAGGGAGTAGGAGAGAGATATTTTAAATAAGGGTGTTCATGGAAAGCTTCTCTGAGCAGGTGACCTGTGAGCCCAGACCTAAAGAAAGTGCGAGAAGAAACGGGCAGAGGGTGTGGCAAATGTAAACACAGACAAGAGCAAGCTGGGGTGATGTAGCACAGCAAGGAAGCCCGTGTGAAGCAGAATGTGTGAAGGAGGGAGGCCGCGGATGAGGTCAGATCCTAGCAAGGAGCTGGGGATTTACTCCTCAGCGATGGAAGGTGATCATTTGCCGGGAGATGTTGTGCCCGTGACCCGTGGCGCCCACCACAGCTTCAGGAGAAAGGCCCCGTCGCCGAGAAGCGGCTGCATCGGCACAAGGAAACCAATCATGCCACTTATCGCCCCAGTTCGAAAAGTAATTGCAGACACATGTGTAAAGGGCAGGGCAATCTTTTCTGCCAATTATGTGCCCTGCTATTAGGCGACTAGAAGATGGTAAAGTCACGGTGTGAGGGATTAGCAGCACAGTTCCCTCTCCCGTCACCTTGGCATTTCTGCTTCTCCCAAGGGTGCTTTCTTCCCTCCTCAGGAGCTGGTCTCAGCTTGACCAGGTGCCTGTCCCAAATTATGTCCCCTAAACACACCTGTCCTTGTGTATTAAAGGAAAAAAGCATGCAAGAGACTCCTATAAAACTGCAGTTGAAAAACAGATTAGGTTTGCCTGGCTAGGAGATTGCAAACTTGTATTTACAGCAATACTTGTGAAGACTGTTTTGTTCTGGGTATTTCCAAAGCTGCTTATCAACCAGAGTGTGCTGGTCCTTGCTGCACTTTCATGCACATGCCTTTATTGTTTTATTTGCTTCTCATGCCTGTGCACATCTGCCCATTTCTTTGGGCCTATGTATTCACAAATCCATCTGTCCCTTCATTCTTCAAGCCAGTACTTAATTAAGCATCTATTTTCTGCTTGGCACAGACCTGCTCTTTGAAATTAACAGTAAAGTCTAGTGGATAAGAGCTTCAGGGTCAAATAGCCCTGAATTCAAATCCCAACTCAGCTCCTTTAGTTATTTTTGCAGTCAGTATTTCCATCTGAAAAATGGGGATGGTGGCTGGATGGGATTCTCTGCCACTCTAACCCTCTTCACCCACCTTCATTCTCAGTCCTGGTGGAGAGGGGGCTTCTAGTCTCACACCCCATCCAGTTATGGCCTGACAGCTGCGAGAAGACATTGGTTGGTTTATAGGTGTCCCACTCTAGAGGTGAAGATCCAAGGGCAGGGCAGCACTGCGGGACATGGGTTGGGGAGGAGGGTGGGACTCATGGGACTCCAGTAACTGGATGAACCTGGAAGCCTGAGAGGAAGAAGGAAAGAGGGGCAGAGGAAAGGAAGAAGGGAGCAGAGACAAGAGAGGGGGCCTGCCAAACATGCATCTAAATGAGTCTAGACCAGCTGTCATGTACTGAGGCTGCTGCACACCTTGGTTGGCTGCACACCTCGCTAGGGATCAAGTCCTGGCTCTGCCCCTTGTTGGCTATGGGCCTCTGGGTAAGTAAAGCCTCTAACCTCTCTGTGCCTCATTGTTTCATCTCTAACGAGATCCTAATAATAGGACTTAACCTCCTAGGGTGGCCGGAAGGACTCGATGAGTGCATACGTGTAAAATGCTTAGAATGATGCCCAGCACAGAGTAATCATGAAAAAAAATTAGCAGTTATGGAATTCTAAGTCTCTTCCCATGTGCTCTCTCCTCCTTTCCTGCCTGTATTTCTCCAGAACTCTTGTCACTATTTATCTTATCTCACATTTTTCTCACCACACTAGAATTCAAGTTCCGTGTCTGGGGCTTTTGTCTGCTTTGTTCACGACTGTATTCTAGCTCTATTTCCTGGAACAGTGCTTGGCACAGGAAAGGGACACAATCAATACTTCTTAATGGTTGAGGGAATGAATGGATAAATGAAAGAATGAATGAGTTATTATCCTGTGCACTCTGTGTTCTTGATTAACTCTTAGTAATAATGGGCTACCCACCCAAACTTTCATAAATTGTGAGCATAGTGGTGGTGTTTTGTGATAATGATAGTGATATCAACTTTCTAAGGATTGAGGAGTGGAATATCTGTAAGATACCCAGGGTAAGTGCCTGCTAGTGACATTGTTGCTTTGTATGGTGTACTTTCCTCCAAGACACCTGGGTACCCACCAAGGTTACTGACCATGAGGAATCTAGGATCCTCCCCTGAGAGATGGGGAGGATCCAACCAAGGCTGTGCAATCTGGTTGTCTGGTTCTTTCCATCTTGAGGGCAGTGAAACCATGTGGCCAGGCCCTAGAGCTAGAGCTCTTTGGTGGTGGCTGTTTGGAATCAGTGAGAATTTTACCATCTTGTGACAGGTTACCACTGTTCATGTACACCCAGTCTTAGATGCCACAGAATTGGCTGAGACTGAAATATTTAGAAACTTCAGTTCAGTGGACAGTCCCATAAACTGTACAGGTGCCCAGTTCTGCCCTGGGGGAGGGTGGGCTGATTCCAAACCCTTGATGATCCCTGTCTTCTCCTAAAACTGCTGGGTGGTGTGTGAGGCCCTTAAGTTCTGGTTGATTTCATAGAACATGTGGGTTGGAAGGGATGATCTATGGAACAGCTAGTCCAACCCACTCATAAAAGTGGTCAGTAGGTGTTTTACATGAGTCAAGTCATTTAATTGTACAGCAATCTGTGATGTAGAAACTATTAGCTGCCCCTTTTGCTTAAAAGGCATCTGAGATTTGAGAGGAGTTAGCAGTTGTGCAAGGCAAGAGGCAGGATCTGTCTTTTTATTAACATACAAAGAGAGGAGGCACATGGTGAGCTGGTCAAGAGATTAGGTTCTGGCGCTTCCCTGGTGGCTCAGTGGTTGAGAGTCCACCTGCCGATGCAGGGGACGCGGGTTCGTGCCCCGGTCCGGGAGGATTCCACATGCTGCGGAGCGGCTGGGCCCGTGAGCCATGGCCGCTGAGCCTGCGCGTCCGGAGCCTGTGCTTCGCAACGGGAGAGGCCACAACAGTGAGAGGCCTGCGTACGCAAAGAAAACAAACAAACAAACAAACAAAAAAAGAGATTAGGTTCTGTAGTTGAGGGGTCCAGATTCAAGCCCCGTTGTCCATTACTTGTATGCTTTAGTTTATTCATTTGGATTAAGTAGGAGCTAGAAATAGAACCAGCCTCTTAAGATTGTCATAAATATTAAATAATCTGACACATAAAGAGTGCTTAGACCAGTAAATTATCACTATTATTGATAAAAGTTAGCTATTAACTATAGTTATAAACAATTAAATAAAAATATATTTCAAATAGATAATAAATAATAAAATAGTAAAATTTTAAATAAAACAATTCTCAATTAATGTTACTCTTATTTCTGTAATTATTCCCACCACATAGCTCAGAACTTGGCAGATGGCAAGAGCTCAATGGTGATGAGTTAAGTAGCTCACCTAAGGCCTGTTCTAGAAAGTGACAGAGTGGAACTTAAACCTTGGGTGTCTGACTCCAAAGGCCATGCTTATTAACAAGCAAGGAAACTGAGGCTTTGAGAATACTGACCTGTTCTCTGCTAAGGCACAAGTAGGCTGTAAAGGCTGGCTTAGGACTCGGATGCTTGGACTCCCAGGTTAGTGCTTTTTCTTCTACCGCCCAGTGCAGGTTTGTCTGTCACTGGTTGCCAGTAAAAGGGGACAATCATACTTCATAAGGAGCTGGCTAGGATTCAGTGAGAAAAACATGAGTGTGAAGTACTTGGAAAAGTGCTTGGCACTTAATAAAGATCACAGCTCTCATGATTATTTATCATATGTGTGTATCAATGCATAGATATTATTTTGAAGTCCTATGTCTGCTTGGCACTGGGCTTATACTGGGCATAGATATTATTTTGAAGTCCTATGTCTGCTTGGCACTGGGCTTATTGAGGATGTCGATGAGAATAAGACTTGGTTTCTTACCTTAAACAGCTGATAGTCCAGAGAGGGACCCCAGTAAATTAATAATGACATGTTCTAAGTGCAGTTAACTCAGCCTGGATGGATCAGGGGTGACTTCCTGGAGGAAGTGGCATGTGAGGTGATTGGTACTTAATGATGAGCTGTGAGATCCAGGCATGCAAAAGAGAAATCCAGGAAAGCAGCATGTTCAGAGCTCCTGTGGAATGAAGAGGCCTTGCATGAGGTGAGGTGAATGCTAGAATGTTCTGTATGGCTGGTGCTTGAGCTTTGTCATGGGAGATAAAGCAGAGCAGCCATGTAGAATCTTTATGTATGACACTGAGTGCCAAGTTAGGGATTTGGAATTAGAGGCAGTGGGGAGCCGCTGAAGGTTTTATATGTATATCAAGAACAGATACAGGAACAAAAGCCAGGAACAAAGTTGCTGTTATTCACTGCTAAGTAAAATAATGCCGAGATTATGGTAGATACTTGATACTTACTGCTCCAATTAAAAATTACTCTGGCAACAGTATGAAAGTCAGACTGGGAAGTTGGAGGAGTCCGGCAATCTAGAGATCAACTACTTAGTTTGATTCCAGAAAAATACTCCTTTTTTTTTCTTTTTTTTTACTGTATCTTATTGATTATTATAAAAACAATTGCCGAATGAGTGAATGAACAAAGAAATGAATAAATAGTTGTTTCCTATTCTACTTTCTATGTAAAGAGAGGGATGATTTACGGGCATGGCAGGCAAGTTAGCTGGGAGCAATAAAGTAGGGTAGTCCTAAAATAAATAACCATTTAACCCCCAAAGAATAATAACTGGGTCATGAGCATCTTCTGGGAATATGTCAAGACCTGCCTCTTCACCCTTAAGGCTCCATGACAAGCAGTGAGAATTCTTTGTCTTCTCTCTTGACATTCTGTGGTCTTCAGAGTCTCCTGGGGACAACAAGTGAATCGATAGATTCATTACATGAACAAGAACCTGGCACTTTGAAAAGGCTTTAGATGAATTCCTGAACTGTCAAGTAAGAGAAAATAGTGTTGAAAATACTCTACCACATCTTCCTCAGGTGTGTCCCTGCCCCCTCAGCCTCTCCTGATTCACCTTGGGAAAACTGGGTCCTTAGTTCACCTAGGGCATGCCCCGGAGTCCATATGAGCTTGGTCTTGGCAAAGAAAATAGACAGTAGTTTACTTGGCTCACTCACAGGGCCCCCAGACCCTTGATCTCGTGTTTTATATAACATAAGGCTTTGAGGTGTGCACACTTAATCCTGACCACATTTTTGCACAGTGGTTCTCTGGCAGTGTTCTGCAGTCATCAGCCATTGGACCATTACTTGGTATTCCTAACAAGATGAATGCATCTAGAGATCCACTGGTCTATCTACTCTCATTGGCCATAATACCATCTGTTCATTCATTACTTCAAAAAAAGAAAAGAAAAGAAAAGGAAAAGATTATTGAGTGCCTGTCATGGACCAGGCCTGGTTCTAGGTCCTGGAGTACAATGATCAATAAACAGATATTTAGTTGCCATCATGAAACTCATACTCTAGTGAGGGAAACAAACATAGAAAGAGGCAAACAATAAATAAAATAATGACAAAGGATGGCAAATGCCATGAAGGAAACAAATAAGGAAATGAGCTAAATAAAGAGTGAACTGGTGAGGGACAGCTTCTCCTCTGAGGAGGTGACATATAAACAGATTCTGGGAGGATGAATGACCTGGAAGTAGAGGAAAGAACATTCCAGACAGAGTGACTAGAATATGCAAAGGCCCAAGTGTAGGGAAAAGCTTGGCATGCTTGACGATTGAGAGAAGAACAGAGCACAGTGAGCAAGGGGAAAGTGGAAATGGAATGAATTTGGAGAGGGAGGCAGACTCTCCATCATTTGCAAGGCCTTGGGGGCTGTGGCCAATTTCCCTTTTCTGTCATGTGTTAGGAGAGAACTTTATAATTCAAGACATACTCCCTTTTGAGTTTTATGCAATAGAAACAGTAGACAAAATTTCCATGTGGAGTGTTGGGACTGAATTGGGGACACACAGTGGGACAACAGTTTCAGAACCACTGCTCTAGGAGATGGATGCTGATAATAGAGCTGTATTGTTTGATAGTTTGTTTGCTGCAGTAATTATAGGTATGACAAACAGCAGATGTGTAAGGCTAAACAGGACCTCTCTATGGTCCTGCACTGTTTTATTGACGCATCCCTCTCATGTCTACTGAATGTCAACTCAGAGCCATACAGTGTGTGGCCAAGGGGTATTCAAGGGAGAGAAAGACAGATGTCATCCCTGACATCATGGAAATGACACACTGGCCATTTTAACTCCATAAAAGCTCAGCTTAAGAAACAGAAGAGTCTTGGATTTGCCCTTTCTGGTTCTCATTTGGTTAAATTCTGGCAGCTGTCACACATTTAGAATCATTAAACTGTAGTTTTCTGTGCTTAACTTGCTTCCACAGATTAACTTTCCTCAGCTCATTATGGTGGCCTTGACCTTGGTCTATTCATAAAAGGCCACAGAAACCATTAACCAGGTGTGTTGCTTTTTATAGGAGCAGCACAATTTTATCTACTAGAGGCACTGGCAGATGTGGATTACATTGTAAATAAATTTATCCCCTACAAACATTCAGGGATCTGCCTTGCATTGTAAATAAATTTCCCAAGTAATTGTTAAGTGATGGCCTCACAATTATGCTGGCATAAGAAAAACAACCAGAGACAGATTCAGTTGCTTTGCAGTAAATATTCAGACAGGAACCTAGTGTTTTGCAAGGAGACAGCCGACTTGGATTAGGTGAGTGGAAGGAGAGGACTATTTGATAAGTCGAGAGATTATTAAGGGCTTGGATTTGTGGTAAGCATTAAACATTGGTCATACTATGTAAATGTCTATGCTCTATTTAAGTATTCACCCTTTATCCCATTTCCTGAGCTGTACATAGTCCCAAATAGAGGGTTCATTTATGTATCAGTCAGCTATTGCTGGATAACAAACAACCACATACTGTGGCATGCAGTAGTAAGCATTGATTCCTTTGGATCCATAGGTTGGTTGGGGTTTGGCTAATCTAAGCTAGACTCTAGTTCTCCCTACAGATCTGTGGATGGGTGGAGGTGGCTCAACTTCACCTGTTTCTCATCCTCCTTGGATCAGTTGGATAGCCAGGGAGTGTTCTTTTCATGGAGATGGCAGAGGTGTAAGAGAGCAAGCAGAAACACAGGAGAGCTCTTAAGACCTAGGCTCAGAACTGCACACTGCCACCATCACCTCATTCTGTTAGCCAAAGCAAGCCATGTGGTCAAGCTCAAAGTCAAAGATGAGGAAGTTCACTCTGCCATTAATGAGGCATGGATTAGATGCAGGGAAGGGTGAGGAATTGGAGCTCAAAGGAATCTCCTGTAATTTAATAAGTATGTTTCATTCATCTATTATTGTATAAGTTTCTTTTATGTGCTGGACACTGCTAGGCAGCAGGAGAGATTGCCATGTAATATTCCTATACCACTCACTGGTTAGAAAACTAAGAAAAAGAGTTCTGGCTTTTATCTTTTATATGGTATGTACAATAGTTTTCTAAGAAATCTCTTCTCCTTAGTTATGGCCTTTATGCAGTCCATCCTCCAGTGTGGCCAAAGTGAACTTCCTAAAATGTAAATGAGATATTGAATCTTCGCTTTAAGCAGTTTGGATGATTTCCCTTTGCCAGTAGGATAAAGCTCATCCTCCAGATGTTGACATTTAAACTGATCCTAATCTGGACCCTCAAACTGCCCACACTTGTCTTCTGCCATCCCTCTGGTCATTAGCCCCTCCCCCAAGCATCCCCTCTTAGTTATTTCCCTTTTGCTCTAGCTCAGCAGTTCCCTGCTTGAGACCACAGACAGGTGGTGGGTGGGGACGTGGAGGGCGTGGCATCATTGGAAGGCATCTTACTGAATGCACAGTAAGCATTACCTGTCCACTCTAAATAATGCTCACCCTGCCCCACCCCACACCCCACACCCCACACAGACACTGCCATTTGCAATTTTATCTAGATGAGATTTTGAAGAATAAACTGCAAATTAAGTTAGAGGGAGGTGTTGAATTTGAGCTGCCTTTTGCTATTATTTAGTTGCTCATCAACAGATGCAAAAAATACAACTTCTGTCAAGTAGAGATCTATAATGGTTTTGACAAACAGTGGAAACGGACAACAGTGGAGCCTTTGCCTCTTCTTAAAGATGTCCTGAGCCCCCCATATAGCTCTGGCTATTTTGACTCTCTCGAAACCTCCTGCAGCACGTTGTAATAGAATGATGTCTTTCTCTCTAGGAGTCATATTTTCTGAAGCACACAAACCATGCTTTTTTATTTCTTTCCCTGTTACCCAGCTCAGTGGCTAATATGCAGTAGGCGCTTTATGATATTTCTTGAATGAACGAATGAATCTATGTAGGTGAGTGCCGGAGAATTCTTTAGAGGAGTGGTTCTCAAACTATGCATATGAAAAGCTTGTAAAACAGAGATTTCTGGACTCTGACCCCAAGTGTTTGAATCAGAAGTTCTGGGGTGAGGCCTGAGAATTTTCATTTCTAACAAGTTTCCAGGTGGTGACGATGCTGCCAGTCTAGGGGCCACACTTTGAAAACCACTGCTTTACCATATTGATGCTGAGATGATTCTCTGCGTAGAAATAACCCCACTCACTAATTTTGGGTAAGGGAGACACCTAGAGGGGGGTTTTAACAGCTTCCAGTTCACAGGATAAAATTGGTGTCTGAATGCCCAATTTTGCTACCAAGGGGGGACTGGAGTCCTAAAGACAGTTAGGCCAGTTGAATTGAGATGGCCTAAAAGTCACTCCCTGTTTTCTCTCTGTGCTAGTGTGGAAGTCATGATTGTATTAAAATGAATTCAGAGGACACTATATTAGTGCAGTACCTCAAAAGCCAAAGGGGTATCTTCTGTCCAATTTTTAGATGTCTGGGCTCTTCATACATCGAGGAAATTCAGAAGGATGTCTCACCCCAAGTGTCGTTCACCAAAGATCCCCAAGCACCTACCTGTTCACACTAGTCTCTGTGGAATGTTCCTTATTTTGTCTAGTACTGGTCTAGACTATCATAAGAAGAACTTGCCTTGTCATAGGCTGAATTAGATGGCCACGTGGCAGTGGAGACTGTCAAGGTCATAGGATGCTTTCCACTTGGGAGGACTGAACTGTCACCATCAGAAAGTATTTCTGATAGGGCAGTACATGTAGCGGGGTTTCATATCAGCATCACTATTTTCAGTACAGAAGCCATTTAATACATCTTCTCAACAAAAATCATTTGAGCACCTACTATGTGTCAGACACTGTTCTAGAAGCTGAGCACACAGCAGCAAAAGACAGATGTGGGACTTATATTCCAGAGGAATAGACAGACAACAAACAAGCCAATGTAATTATTGGTTAGCTATTGCTGTATAACAAACCATCCCCCGATTTAGAGCAATTATGTCTTTTTAGTTCCTATAACTGTAGGCCAGTTGATCTGGGTGGGGCTCTGCTAGGCTTGCTCAAGCGTTTCTGGGTCCATGGGGGTGCTCATCTCTCCTCCTCTGACCAGTGAGCTAGTCTATGAATGTGCCTTTGAAGGCATTCATTGGCAGAGGCCCTAGCAAGAGCCAGGTGAAATGCACAGGGCCTTTTGGGGCCTTGGCTTATAACTGGGTTTGTGTGGCCAAACCCAAAGTCAAGGTGTAAAGGATATAGGTACAAGTTGGAGTGAATAATTGAGACAGTAATGCAAGTGACCATGTATAGTATAAGGTCAAGTAACATAAAGGGCTTTGAAGAAGATAAAACAGGTTCATGGCTCAAGAGCAATCAGGGATCCTTTTTGGTGGCCAGGTGTTGTGAGATGGTGTATTGTCATCATCCTGGGTATCTTTAGCAGGCTATCCCACTGGGAGAGGTATAGCTTCAGCTTCAGCCTGTTACAAGGCTGTATAGGATGGGCTTCCTTCCCCATTGTCCCAGTATATCCCAGTTACCAAGGGCTCCTGGCATACCTGATAAGTGTTACATCTCGTAAGGGCATCTATTTGGTTTATTACTGTCTATTCAAATGCCTCATCACAGCAGCACATTCAGAGGTACCAAAATTTGAACAAATTATCTCTGCTGGATGATACACCAGTTGCCCCCTTTTCATGTACACACGCCCATGCACTTGTACACATAACACACAAGCACTGCACTCACCCAATGGCCACCTCCACACACTCAGAAATGAGGTCTTCATCATGTCAGTCAATGAGAGGAAACAGTCTCAATCCCTGGCACCTCAGGAGACAGCTGCTGACTGTTGGATGATTCCATCAGCTCCAAAGCCAGAATGATGTGCCCAGAAAAGGAGTGTGAACCTGGAATGTGTCTGAATGCAGACACAGCTTCTGGGGAGCCCACAGCTGCAAGCTGCAAAAGCAGTCAGGGGTTGGTGTGGGCTGGGGTGGGAGGAGATAGAGTCAGGGTAGGTAGGGGGTGGTTTTCAGCTTCAGTATTTACTTACCACCATCAATCAATGCATCAGCCAAAAGACCCTCATTAGGGAGCTGAAGGGAAAACAAGGCAAAACAAACAAACAGAAATGGATTTCTTCTTCAGAAGCCTCATCATTGGAGTGAAATGATTTTTCTCCTGTCTTTGTTGAACAAAACCTCATATTATGTTTTTGGCAAGATGCACATTCTCTGAGAGTAGAGGGGAGTAGGGGATAGAGGAGAAAAGTGACATCAATTTTTACAACAGTCCTTGGAGTGTTATGTTATTATTCCCATTTTATTGATGAAGAAACTGAGGTTTGGTGAGTAAAAGCAATTTGCCCAATGTAAGTCCAGAGATCCCAATCCAGGTCTCATTTTGTGGACCAATCTTTTTGACTTCCTAGCTTCCATGGGTTTCTAGAGGTGAGCCTCAGGGCCTAAGAAGACTCTTGAAATTAACTCCCCCCAGCCCCTAAAATTCAACCTGTGGGGGCTGAGGTAGGAAGGAATGGAGACTGGCCCTTTGGGTACACTCATCTAAAATCAGGTGAGGTTGCCTGGAGCCACTCTGCCTGCCAGTAGAACAGTTTAGGACAGAAGCCCAGGACTTTGGTAAATGCCTGTGCAGGTCCTGGCTGGAGACAGAGTGAGCAGGACTTCAGCCAGGCAAATCTACATCCATCTTCACTGGTACCATCAGATGCACAAGGTCATCTCCAGCCTGGGAATCACAGCCTCTGGTTACCTGTTATGGGTCACACCTTAGTTTTCTATAGAGCTGACAAAGCTGAGGTCAGACTGGAATATTGCCCTTGGGAACAGCCAACAACTGGCCCACTGGGGGCACTAAGGCACAGCCCCCTGACTCTGTTAGGCTCATCTCTAAAGGGCCATTCTAGCCTCAGAGCTCTCCTGGGATTGGCTGAGGCCTCTGCTGCAACTGCATAGTCATCCACCTCACCCTCTGCCAGTCTTGTTTTCCTCCCTCTTGCAGTGGTTGTGGTGAGAACACTCCCCAGTAAGCCCCCTGCACAAATTTCCATCTCAGCACCTATTCCAGGGAAACCAATCTGTCTCACATTGGTGATTAAACACTCCACCTGTCACTTTTGCTCCCAGCTCATTTGCTAGAACTAGTCACATGGCCCCACGGTAAGCCCGAGGGGACCAGCAAGTGCAACCCTGCAAAAAATGGGGAAAACTGGACCTATTTGGTGAGTGGCAGTAAGGGAGATGGGATGGGAAGACCACAGAAATAGCTGCCAGAACTATAAAATCAATAATACTGCTTTGCGCCTTAGACAAGGCAGCCTTGGACACAGCCTACCCTTAGGAATGCTTCTCTGCCCTGGTGGAAAAGTGGCTGGAACATCATCTTACTGCCCTCTTCACCCCTTATCGTGGTTGATCATCTCCCAAGATGTCCTCTGTTCTCTCTCTGTCTCCACGTCTGCTAAATCCATGGGCTTAGCTCAGTTGACCTCTGATTGAGAAGATGGCTGCTACCCTGGAATGGAGAAAAATTAGGGTATTTCAGGATGCCTTGATCTGAAGTCTCTTTGACTTCAAAGTACCTTGTTTTACTCTTAATGGTGGGTAATGTGGGTATGGATCTCCACACACATGGGTTCCAAGCTGGGACAGTCAGATTATCTGTCAAACGCTGCCTGCACTTCTCAGAGACTCAGAGGTGGATGCCTACCTAGGCAAGAGAACAGTGGAAAGCTGAAGAGACTGGAAGAAGCAGCAGCATCCACCTTTCCTGGGCTCTTCTGGGGGCTGTTTGGCCAACATTGCCATCTGTTGGGCTAGTGCTGGCTAATGCAGCCAGGTGGTCAGATGGCATTGCATCTTCATCAGATGCAATGACCGAACTGCTGACAATGAAGGAATTTTTAAAAGTGCATTAGTTTACATTTAATGAGTGGTTATTCTGTCACCTAATCCTCACCACAAACTTGTGAGTTCAGTACAATTTATATTTTCATTTAACCAGTGATCAAACAGAGGCACAGGGCGTGAGAAACTTACTAGTCAGTAGCAGAGCTGGGGGTTAAGCTTAGGCAATGTGGCTCCAGAGTTTTTGCCCCACCCCACCCTCTGCTACTTCTTGATTAAGTGTAGACATCTGTTTAACACACACTAATGATTGTCTCCATGTTTCAGGCCCTGTGCCAGATGCTGGGAATACAGCCCAACCCACTGGATCTTGGCATGGTCCATTGCACAGTGTCCTGCTATATTAGATGTCACATCATACATTTAGTCCAGTATTTACTGCTGAGGAAATTATGTCAGAAGATATTTGTATACTTGTATCTATAAGAACTATGTAATTTAAATGTTTCTCTTATTGCTTTGGCTACCAGGAAGCTCAGATCCAAATCAGAGGAAATATGTTAGTGTTTGGGTTTAGTATTTCAGTTTTCTGAATTTTTCCTCCTGTCCCAGATTTTTTATTTTTCTTGCATAAATTCTATTGAAAAATTGTCCGTTATTATAAAACACCTTAAATTTTTTCAGAAGGAGGCTGCATGGAAATGAGAAAGTAAGGTCTTTACTGCATATTCTTAAACTCCTACTGGGAAAGTTAGACCTAGATAGCCCTCTTACCCTCATTCCCATAGCACCCCACTTATAAAATCCCTTGAACAGTGGTTACTACTGTTCCCAATCCCTGGAGATAGCTAGAAGCTTCTAAAAGAACACATCCAGAGAGAGAAAAAAAGAAGTTTCCTCAAATCATGGCCTCAACTTTGGTGCCAGATGCACATTTCTGGAGTAGGCGGCCAGTCAGACTCTCACCTGAGCAGTTAATAAAATCTATTGCCCTTTGATGGATTTTTTTCTGCAAGCTAGAATTGATCTGTTGTCTTTGTGATTTGTGAGATGGCAGGGAAACACCAAACACCATCATGATTTGGGCCACACTGAAAAAAAAAATAAGAAAGAAAAAGAAAAAAAAATCCACCGCCAAGTCTTTCCTGGCGTAGAAAGAGCTGGAACGGCTGGGGTCATTTTATTTGATTTATTGGAAATAAAGTGGATCTTATTAACATTTTAATAAAGAGAATCTTTTGCACTGGGCTGGAAGTGGCCGCCAGTACCCGGTGGAATACCATTCTTTGGGAAAGTGGCATCAGCTGGCGTTGCCCAGCGTGATTTGTGGGGCTGGGCCCCAACAGTCCAAAAAAGCTAACGGGCCGCCTCCTCCGAGGGGCTCGCTCTGCGCGAGGTGCTCGCCCCGTATCTGCCATGCAGAAACGAGGGAGCTTTATGAAGGAATCCGTCTTGTAAAGCCATTGGTCCTGGTCATCAGCCTCTACCCAATGCTTTCGTGATGCTGCCGCTGATCTATTTGGGAAGTTGGCTGGCTGGCGAGGCAGAGCCTCTCCTCAAAGCCTGGCTCCCACGGAAAATATGCTCAGTGCAGCCGCGTGCATGAATGAAAACGCCGCCAGGCGCTTCTAGTTGGGCAAAATGCAGCCGACAACTCCGCTCGTCCTGTGCGTTCTCCTGTCCCAGGTAGGGAAGAGAGGCTGCTGGGCGCACCCTGCGCCCCGTTTCTGCCTTCCGATTGCCAGGCGCGGGCTGGGCGAGGGGGTTTTCGGGGGGTCGGGGGACTCCGGGCGCGGCGGCGAAGACAGCTCGGGGCTCAGAAGGGAGGTCATTCCCAGCCCCTGAGATCCTGGGGGGCAAAGGGGTGGGCCTGGTTTCCCACTCTGGGTTGTGTTTGTATACGTTCGGGAGATGTGGAGAGAGCTCCGAGTCCTTTTTTTTTTTTTGCAAGCAGGGGCGACATTCTCGCCTACATCAAGTGGGGTAACTTTGATTAGCCTCCTCCGGAGGCTCGCGCATCGGAGACTCAGCTGGAAGCGACTCCAAGGAGTCGTGGTTTCCCCCAACCCTGCGCCGATCGGGGAAGCGCAGCTCGGGTCCGGATTGCGGGCTGCCGGGCTGGAGAGGCCGGCCTGGCATCGCCGACTTCCCGGGGCGCCCGGGTCCCCTCGCCCAGCCCGGCGGCGCGCTGGAAGGCGCCTCGGGCCAGCCGAACGCCGCAGCCCGGCTGCCGCTGTCGCTCAAAGGCGCCGGCCGCGCCCGCATCGGGGTCCCTTCCCTCCCTGACCTCGGGCCCGGAAGGGCCTGAGCGCGTCCCCTCGCCCAGGCCCCAGGCCCACCCGCCCCCGGCCCCCGCCCCCGCCCCCGCGCCCCCTTTGTCTGGCCCACTGGAGCTCCGGCCCTGAGCCCTTAATGCCGCTTCTGCTGTGTTCCTGGGCGGACGCAGAGCGCGGAGAAAAGTTCAAGCCTTGCCCACCAGGCTGCAGCTGCCTGTTAACCCTCAGAGCGCTGAGGCGAGAGGGAAGGGCCGGCGACCCTGGAGAGGGGGCGATGGAGACATGGTCCGTAAGCAACCATCTCTGCATCTCGGAGATCTCAGGAAGTTTGTGGGCAGGAAAGCAGTACTCTCAGGAGGCCAGACTGGAGGTGCCAGCCAGCGGCAGGCTCAGCCCTGCTCGGGGGCCTGTTTTCCGAGAGCCCTGTTATCCAGTCCCCCCTGGCCTTCCCGGCAGCCTATGGGACTTGGCATGAGCTAGCAGGCTACAAGTGGGTGGGTGAGATCAAGGCAGGGCCAGGCAGAGAGGAGGGAAGGAGACAGGGAGTGCCTTGGGGTGCTGGAAATGGGTGTTGAGTTCCTGGCCAGGACTCCTGGATGCCAGGGGAAGAGGCACATGTGTGAGTGTGTGAGTGGGGTGAGAGGGAGGGTGAGGCAGCTAGAGTCCCAGGCAGGGGCTGGCTGGGATGCAGAGATGCAATGCAGCCTTCTAAGGGGAGACCACTGATGCATCAATGTTAGGGTTAGACTTTGGAAATGGGTCAGTGTCCCAGGAAGCAGTAACCATGGTAATGACTCAAAGTTGGGTGTGAGGGTGGATGATAGTGCTTGGGGGCAGAGTAGGGTGCCTGGCTGCTGAGCCCCCTCCCAACTCATGCCTTCTTTCTTCCCTGGATACACAGCCCCCATTCATCACTGCCCAGTCATACTCTTCTTCTACTAGGGCTTTGGGCTGATTCTCTTGGGGTCCCTGTAGCTTTAAGTTCTGCCACAAATCCTATGCCTGTCTGTGAGCCAGTTTTCTAGACTTTGTGAACTCTATCCCTGAGGTAGTGTGTGTGTGTGTATGTGTATATATATATCTATTTATCTATATATAGATATATAGATCCCAATTTAGCAGGGTGGTTCAGAGCATGCCTCTGATTCAGACAGATCCTCTCTGCCATATGCTAGTGGTACCACCTGGGCAACTTGCTTAACCTCTCTGAGCTTCCAGATTCTCTGTGGTGAAGTAATTTTATCACCTTCCTAGGATTGCTAGGCAGATTGGATTGCATTCAACAGCATGTCCTAGGTAATGCATTTAGCACAAGGCCTAGCACTCTGGGAGCTCGAGGTGTCTGGGAGCACTTACCACTGCATTACCCAGGACTTTACAGTCCTTTTTCCGTGGGCATGTTTTGATCAGTGTGGATTCCAGGGTTTGGCCGAAGTTTTGTCTTCCTTCGAGCAAATCAGACCACATGACAGCACCCAGCAATTCCTATGCACTAGGGGCTTACATAATGCCTTTTGCAAAGCAATTGGTGTGTCTCCTCTTCCAGGGCCTGACTGACACAGGTGGCTTCTGAAGGCTGTCAGCTCTCTCAGTTTCTTTGGGATGGGGGAGCAGAGGTTTTATGAAGAATTTAATTGCCCGCCCTAAGAGGCTTATTTCTCTCTTAGATTGTAATTCATAATCAGAGCAAATGTCCACATTAGGACAGCAATTGATATCCTGCTAGCAATAGCACCTTGCAGGGAAATCATTTGGGTGCAAATCAGTTAACTGGCAAGAGGTTCAAGCGCAGAGCTCTGTGTGCCATAGCAAAAGGAGGGGAGAGTCTTGGAGCCTTTGAGTCAACGAGCAAAAACAAAACTTTCCTGAGGCAGAGGGAAACAGAGGAAAGGGGAAAAACAATGTAATAAAGCAAATTAGTCACTCGGCCTTAGTGGTGTTCAGGCAAGTCTGTGTGTGTTTTTCTACCACAGTTGTAATACTCCGGGTCTGGCTTTGGAAGCCATCAATCTCTAAGTTGATTGGCTAGGTTGCTGTTTTAGGCATTTTGGAAGGGGGAAGAGGAACTCTAAGCAACAATGGCTGGAAGCTGGCAAAGCTGAGTGGTCACCTCTCTTCTCCCCTGGGGCATTTTGGGTAAGGCCTTTCCAGAAGTGGCCTCTGGAATTTGGCTATGATAAATAATGAATGTGAAACAAATCAGGAGAGGACATGAGCTAGAAATTCCACTGTAAATATGATTCCCCCACCCCTAGCCCAATTAGGGTATCACATCTAGGCAAAAGTTCTAACAACCAATGAGTAATCCCCCAAGAATTAGGATTTTAGGGAGTGGTTCAGGTTTGGAGAGCAGTCACTTGGGAGTGACTAAAAATGTTTCCACGGAATTCTGAGATGTTGATTTAAAATGGGGAGGTTTTTATTGGAGTCAGAATCTTGATTTTCAGGATTTTAAATGAGAATCAGTGTCTTCTAGTGCCCCTGCAACTTCATATATTGTATTTTAAGGGCAGTGTTTATTTGCAGAACCCTTTTGATGGGGAGGAAAGACTGTGAGAATTGCAGAGGGCATCTCTTGCTCTGAGATGGGTTCAATATGTGACAGCCTATAAGATTTCAAAAGCACTGGGGAAACAGAGATATAAGTGGTGAAAGGAATTGCAAAGTGGTAGCGTTCATACGTCTGAACAACTTTTTTAGCAAGTCCCCAAGGAGATTTAATAAACTGTAAGGCTGAATATGTGATCTGGAATCTATGTAATACCACAGTCTATACTAAAAGTCCCAACAGTCATCTTAGCTAATATCTCCTGCTCTGCCTCCGTCCCTTCTTTTCTGTCTTTAGCCCTTGGGCTTTCCATTAAATAAAATCTATGTTTTTTCTAGAAATATCCTCTATGTGTTACAGTGCCATTGCCCAACAAATCAATGTCCACAATAACTGCATTACCTAAAAGTACCAGCATTTGGATGTTTATGTTGAGTCTCAATCTGAAGTTCCCTGTTTAGGTAAAAATACAGCTGGGTTCTTGAAAATATCTTTCTTTCTTTCTTTACCTCCTTCCAAAAAGATAGTTGCTTGGGGAGTCCAGTTAATTTCTATCTGGTGGAAGCTAAGGAAAAGGCCAGACTATGGATTCAATTCACATCTGAATGACAGTAGCCAACAGTATTACATATTTCTCTGTGTGTGTGTGTGTTCATCTCTGTGTGTTTTGATCTTGTTTTAATACCTGTTGAAAATTTTCTCCAGAAGAGGGCTCCATCCACAGCATTACAAAATTCTAAATCTACAGCTCATATTTTAAAGAACTTCAGTGTAGAAACTCCATTCTCCTTATTTTCAGTTATTTTCTACGAGCTCCCCTAAAGAAAAGTCCTGTCATTTTGCACTGAGTATCTTTCCTCCTTTTTTTCCCTATTATAGTTGGCTTCTGTTCTATTTTATTCTTCAACTATGTATCCCCTCTGAGTATTAGAGCAGGGAACATTTCAAAGGTAGACAATGCAGTATGATATGTGAGGAAGTTCTTTCCTGGCATTTGACTTCGGTTGGACCTGGTTTTACTCTTTAGGCAGCCAAACAGCAGACACAGTTCTGCCTGTGAAAGGAGATAATCTTCCCCATTAGGTCACTACCCAGAAAAGCGAATCATTAGCCAGATGCCCTCACCCTGCAACACCAGTTGAAAAGGAGAGGGAAATATCAGTCTGTCATCCAATTACAATAATCAGTTGGATAGAATCAATCGAGTGACCACTGGTTTGGCATCGTTTCCACCTAGCTGTGGGCAAGGTACCCACACGCCTGGGAGAATCTGACCCTCCTGAAGGATGCGGCCAATACAATTCCCCGCAGCTTATCTCCTCTGCAGCCACCTGGGGACCCCAGGCCTGGCTCCCTCTATCTGAACAGACTATATAAATGATGACTGGCTGGACTGTAGGACCCCCTGCACCTTCACCAGATATGAAGTAGTGGCTTTATTCTAGAGTTAGGGTGGAAAGTGATTTCTTTCTCTATTGAGAGAAGCTTCTGAGGGTAGGCTAGGGAGGAGAAGAAATGACATTTCAAGCTTGAAATGCAGTCTGAGCCAAGGCTCATGGAGATGAATGGGTCACCCTTTGGCATAGCAGATTGAACCTCGAGATATCTACTTGGTGGTGCTGAAGCCCATTCATCCCAATTCTGCAACTCTAGATTCCAGGGAGAAGTTGCAAAGTAGAAGCCACAGGCCAAATGTAGCTCATGGATGTCTCTTGTTTGGCCCAAATGTTTTGAAAAGTAGGATATTGTACATTAAAAAACAAAACAAAACAGGTTTCTTGCCTTTCTTAAAATGTCAGAAGGTCAGGCAGCCCTAGAGCCACATTCCTACAAGGCCACTCTTCCCTGGAGCTGAGTCACTACTGCCCCCTTTAGGACATGCCTCTGTAGTTTGCCACAATCCCCTCCACTCTCTGCGGTCCACCCAGCCCATTGTACTCATTTATTTTACCTACTTGTCCTTGTAGGCATTTCCATTGGGAACTTCTGGTTTTGCAAATTTTGAGCCTTGATCAAGTTGATGTAGTCAGTTTTTCAGTGATAGGCTATTTGAAAAGGAAGGGACTAGCCCCTTTTTGATTGCTCTGATTGAACTACATGGATGTGAACTTTGGAAGAACGTGACCAAGGGGACTGCACCTCCTCCCTGAGAACATTATTACCATCAATGCCATTGGGTGACTAGGGCTACCCAGAGCAACACAACACCCAGGTCATTGTTTCATGTGGAACAGTTACACCCAGAGAAGTGACACACTGCAGTTTTGAGTCAGTCTGAGTGCTGGTACCAGAGTGTTGGTACACTTTAAACATTGTTATGCGTCAGCAGCCAAGGGGCTCTGGGACCACTGGATAATATGTAGGCCCTAGTGCACTGTACGAAGTATTACAGCAAGGGCATTCCTGCGCTTGGAGTACAGTGACACCCTGGGCATTGCCATTCCAACAGTGTTGCTCACCCACAGTATGTGTATCATCAGAACGTCACAGCACCTTACTGTCCTTAGTCCTGCAGGGGACTCTGGGAGAACTGAGCTAACACTCAGAGCATTTATAACTTCAGGGTAATGTCAGCTTTGTAACTTTGTTGTGTAGAGCTTTTATACACAGGACGTTGTCACCTCTAGTGCCAACTGCAGTTTGTGTGATGTTTTTGTGACTGTTTTTAGCAGTTAACACCCACCATAGTCTACACGCAGTGCTAATGCTACAATTAATGTCCTCTGGCTCCATAAATACTAGACTAATCCGTCCACTCATCCCATACCAGCAGGTAAGCCTCAGATAACTATTGTTTTCAGTAGCTACAGACCCCAAAGATCAGCGTAAATATAACTACATACAATCACAAAAAAAAGTGGTTGTTTTTCTTCTGTCAGTTGCCAGCAGAAGTCAGATTCCTGAAAATTAGCCTTAGCAATAGGCACGTTTTAACATGTCATGTCTCATTTCAAAGGCCCCAGTGAGTGTCACCCAATCTGCTACAGAAGCACAAAGCCCCTGTGTCTCCCAGCTGAGCGCAGGCTGGGCTGGGGTGGAGGGCAGCAGCTGCTCAGTCGAGAGCATCCCTGCCACATGCCTGGGCAGGACCAGGAAGTGAGCTCAGCCTCTGGAGGAGCCTGGGGACCCTGCAAGGAACGTGGCAGCCTCATTCCTGCCTTATGCGGCCTCTAGGCCAAGTCTCTTTCCTCCAGGGTGGCAGGGAACTGCTTTTCCATGAGCTGCAGGAGATGGTGACTGCAAATGCCTGAAGCTCAAGCTATTGGGATAATCTCCCTGTCAAACAATGTGGGGTCTGCGGGGAGTTGCTGGACCCTGCCAGCAGAACCCATGGCTGACTCAGGCCACACAGGCCCCGCCTTCAACTGCTGTAAGCTGTGGGGCATCCGGGATCATCTAACTCAGGGGTTGCAAACTATGGCCTGTAGGCCAATTCCTGCCTGCAGCCTGTTTTTATAAATAGTTTTATTGGAACATAGCCATGCCCATTCATTTATATAATTGTCTGTGGCTGTGCTTGTGCTATAACAACAGAGTTGATACCATATGGCCCACAAAGACTAAAATATTTACTATTTGGGCCTTTACAGAAAAATTTGCTGACTCCTGCTCTGGCTCAAAATTACAGCCAGAGAGACTGCAGAGAGCCTTGTCAAAGTGCAGAGAGACTAGGGGTTTGTATTAGGAATTGTCCCTTCTATGCCCCAAGCACTCAAGCAACTTGACTTCAGGGAGATTCACCTGGGACCAAATGGATTCAGTAAATTCCTGTTATATCCATGTGGGACCTACTGTGTGCTCAAGGTACAGCTGCTAGTAAGGCTGATTCAGTCTCTGTTCTCTTGGGGCTCAGACCCCAAGAGATTCCCCTGGCAGGAGAGATCAATGTCAATTAATAAATAATTCAAAACAGAGACAATTGCTAGATGGAAGGAAATACAGTTGTGTGAGATCATGTCATTCTATATGTTTTGCTTGTCTGTGCCTTTTCTTTCTCCTCTACTAAAATATAGCTCCGTTACAGCACGTGTTGTTGTCTGATTGAATCAGTTTTGTAGTCCCTGGGTCTAGAACACAGCCTGGCATGTAGTAGGCCCTCAGTAAACATGAATGAATGAATGGATGAATGAATATAAGAAAGGCATCAGATCCAGATGAAGGGTCTGGGAGGCTTCCCTGATAGCCTGCTGCTTGGGTCACAGTCTGGAGGAGCAGTGAGGCCTATGGACAAAGGAACACTAGGGTGTGGTGATGGGGGGAGCATTCCAGGCAGAAGGCCCGGCCTGGGGGAAGCCTGTGTGGGAGGAAACAGCACACAACCCAGCGAGTGGTGTGAGGAGCAGCCGGGGCTGCCAGAGCCGCTGGCACCTTGTCAGCCTCTCAAGGATTTTGGTGTTTGTCCTGGAGCAGTGGGCAGTTATTGAAAACAACACGGGGAGCGTATACTGTGACAAGGCCAGATTTCTATTTTGAAAAGGTAATTTGGCTGCAGTGTAGTTAGTGGATGGAGCTGGATATGAATGGAAGGGAGAAGCCAGTCTAGGCTTGAGATCATAGGAAGAGCAGGGACTCTTGTCGCTCTAGACTAGGGAGTGACAGTGCAGATGAGAGAAGTAGAAACACCCTACTCAGAGCATCCAAGAGACATTTAGGGGAGAATTTGGCAGGGCTGAGTTTGAGATGGCAGGACCAGGGCTAGGGAGGTGTTAAGATGCAAGCTTGAGTTCTGGCTCTTCCAACTGGCAGAAAGCTGAAGCCACTTGCCCAAACAAGGAACCATCATAAACAGGGCCTGAGGGCTATTCCCATGGGGGTGTTAGCCAGGCTGCAGCAATGCTCCTCACGAGAGGCATCCAGGGCCCCAGTTATGCTAATGTCTGCAGACCAATCCATGCTTGCATCTGGGATGGGCACCGTGGGCCTGGCAATACCCTTGACTAGAGTGACTGATGTGTAGCCTTTATAATTAACCAATCTCTGAGGCTTTTCATGCAAAAGATATTTGAGAGAAACATTGCTAAGCCCTTTAATTGTTTCTTGAACATTCAATCAGCAGCACTAGAAATATTTCTTACATGAAGCAAATAATGATCTACTATTTTCAGCAGTCACTTTGCGAATGCTAACAAACCTTCATTTCAGCATCCTAGATATAGCCTCGGTGATGTTTATGTTTCTAGGTATAGTAATCTTCTTCAGCTGGGTGCCAGGCCGTGGTATGCTGCTAAATGTTGAACAACTGCTTTCTCTCTCTAAAAAAAAAAAGCAGCACAGGTATGTTATCCTCAGAAGGTGAGGGATGTACAGTTGTCCACTTGCTAAGTATTTACTGAAGCATTTGGGGAGTTCATAGGTAAACAAGATGGACATGGACATGGAAACTGTTCTCATGGTCTTGTGGTCTACTGAGGGCAGCCAGTAAGGAACAAGAAAGTAAATAGCTGAAATATACACATTTGGTAATTATTACAATAGGAAACAATAGGGGCTAAGATAGTATTGAAGGGGTGAGGCTGCTGTGCTCTCTCTCCTTTCCTTCCATCTTTCCTCCTACCCTCCCTCTGTTCCTCCCATATTTTCTTCTTCCCACAATTCTTGATACCTAGCAAGTGCCAAGCATTCTGCTAATTTGGGGATCCGGAGATGAGTACAGCACAGTCCTGGTCCTCAATAGGGGAAGTGCTGGAGGTGAATCAGGGCCTCTGGTCTCCTGGGACCCAGAGGAGCTAGGGTCTTAGGTTATGAGGATCAAGGAGACTTCTGAGACTTTGAGAAGTGAATTTGAATTCTGACCCAGCCTTCTGCATGCTGTGTGACCTCTGATAAGTTACCTTTTTCCCCTCTTCTTCTGTTTCCTCCTGTGTCTAAACAAAAGGAGAGGCTACACCTCTCTACACCTGCCTAGCAGGTGAGTATTCAATAAGTGTATGCTTATGGCTTCATCACGTGATTGCCAATGCTAGGAGCTTAAAGAATACTGGTTACATTAACTTTTATACTCCATGCTGCAAAGCAGTTTATGGCTTGAAGGAACCATGGGGCCCTGGACTTGCGCATCTGACTAACTTAGAAGGGAAAAATACTTGTGTCCTTAAAATTGTACGGACATTAAAAAATAAAGTTTGCTCCCCAGAGAAGGATTTGCCAATTCTCATATTGGTAGCTCCCTAGTGCTCATTCTTCTGGAGATTTTATGCTTCATAAAATATTTTGATCTGTTGGGATCGTATCTTCTAGATGTATCTTCCCAGCAGCTGTTCCCAGGAGGCTTTATCAGGGCAGTATGTACGTGGGTATGCTTGCCAACACCATGAGCACTTATGATTATTATTATTATTTAAAATAAATCAAAATTACTGTAGTAAACTTATTGTATAATTTACTGCTAAGTGCCAGTTGCATATATTATCTCAAGTTCTCATTGCAACCCTCAGGGACAACTATTCTTTTTTTTTTTTAACATCTTTATTGGAGTATAATTGCTTTACAATGGTGTGTTAGTTTCTGCTTTATAACAAAGTGAATCAGTTATACATATACGTATGTTCCCATATCTCTTCCCTCTTGCGTCTCCCTCCCTCCCACCCTCCCTATCCCAGCCCTCTAGGTGGTCACAAAGCACTGAGCTGATCTCCCTGTGCTATGCGGCTGCTTCCCACTAGCTATCTATTTTACGTTTGGTAGTGTATATATGAGGGACAACTATTCTTGTCTCCATTTTTATCTATGATGAAAAGAAGTTCAGAGCGGTTGAGTCATCTGCCTAAGGCTACACAGCCACTAAGAACTGGGATCAGGGTTTGAACCCATGCATTTCTGATTTCTGGGCATGTGAGTTTTCCTCCATATTTCCCTGGTATATAAAAAATTGCTTCCTTGTCCCCTCAAATGATGTAAGAATTCTCTTCCTTGACTATTTTGTTCTCTGGCTCTCTTGGAGTCAAAATAGCTGCCTGCAATGACCTCATTTTTGAATTCCTGGTCTCTAAAAGTAGGCGTGGGACCTAGACCTCCTCTCTGGGTTACTGGTCACAACCTTCAGAACTGGGTTAGCTCAGGGTTATTTTGTATTCTTTATTGCTGAGTCCTTGTGTTTGACCAGGGACAAACAAGCTACCCACACCACATGGTCCCCCCAGCAAGAACAGTCATCCCAATGAGAACAGCCACACAGAGGCCAGGACCCAGCTTGGCTGTGGCTCCTCTGCAGCTTCCAACATGCAGGTAAATTCTCTGGCAGTTTCCTGCCTGCTGCTGAGCCCTGAAGCTGGATGGCATCCCTCCCTGGGAATGCCAAGGAACTCCATCGTCCAAGCCAGTGTCTCCTGAGTGCCACTGTCTACAATACTGTTTTCCCCAATCTATAGGAAAATGAGAAATACACAGCCTGTATCTATATCCAGACACTCAGATCTACAGTGAGTTGCAATTGGACTGAATCTACCCTGAAGTTTAGCTGTGTTTTACTAGATGAGGTTTCTTTTTTTCCTTTTAATTCAATTTAAGGACCTTTAGTCAGGGTAGCCACTAATTCAGTGAACATTTGTTGCATGCCTGTTATGTGCCTGGCACCGTTTCATGTCCTGGAGGTAGAGCAGGGAGCATTCACAGAGCCCCTCTGCTGGCAGATACACACACTCCCCCTTTGCCCCAGTCCTCACCACCCACACAGTGACCTTGCCTTTCTGCCTCTCTCAGGATGTATCTGTGCCTCAATCTATTCACTCCACATTTGATTAAGTCATTCATTTCACAAATATTTACCGACCAATGACCATATCTCAAGGAGGGTGCTTGACACTGGGTGAGCAGCAGTGATTAAGAAAGACAAAATTGCCTGCCCTCATGGAGTCTATGTTCTCATAAGGGAGAAAGAGAGTAAACAACAAAAATAAGTAAATATGATAATTTTGGAAAATGATAGTGCTCTGAAAAAAATTTTAAATGGGATAGGCAGTTGTTCTGAGCTTATCCACTACTCTCTTTGGGGATGGAATGTTCATTGTTCTGATGCAATGACCGTTCTACTTTTTAGGGTTAAAATGTCCTAGAATTTGTGAAATGAAGTTGGTTAATACATAGAGGACATTTTTGTCCTTAGTGTTAAAGTGTTATTGGCAAACCTTTGTCCATTCTCTATTTTTTGTTTTTCTTAAAATTTTGCTTTTGGGAATCCAAAACTATGGCAACCAATGACTTAAACCACAGGTAGGTAATCTTTTTCTGTAAAGGGCTATCGAGTAAATATATGGTCTCTGTTGCAACTACTCAATGCTATCAATGTAGCATAAAAGTAACAACAGACAATATGTAAACAAATGGGCAGGGCTGTGTTCCAATAAAACTTTATTTACAAAAATAGGCAGAGCTGGATTTGGCCCTCAGGCTGTAGTTTGCTGATCCCTCATCTAAACCATTAGCCACCTCACTAGTTGGTCAAGTTGGAATAGGGCAGAGGCCAGGGATAGAGACCAGAACTTTTTCTTTGTTCTCTTGTCTTCATGACAACTGTGGTACTTCTTTTTTTTTTTTGGCGGTATGTGGGCCTCTCACTGTTGCGGCCTCTCCCGTTGCGGAGCACAGGCTCCGGACGCGCAGGCTCAGCGGCCATGGCTCACGGGCCCAGCCGCTCCGCGGCATGTGGGATCTTCCCGGACCGGGGCACGAACCCATGTCCCCTGCATTGGCAGGCGGACTCTCAACCACTGCGCCACCAGGGAAGCCCTGTGGTACTTCTTTAGGACCACATATCACTGGGATTCTACGTTAACTTAGATCCAGGTAAAGATGCTGGTAGTCAACTATGGAATGTAATTCTTAGGCCAGCTCTAAAAGATATAATAATTTAGCTTTTATATTAATTATCTGGACTACAATTCTTAAGGCTTTCTCACCACCCAAAGGTATATTGGTGCTAAACCCTGTATCTTGGATTGAGTTCTCCCCAACGGTGATGGAGGCACAGGCTTGTACGCAGGGAGCTGATGTGAGAGATGATTCCAGTTCACAGACATGAGGACTGTAAAACAAGAGAGAAGGAAAGCCAATAAAAAGTGTATCTTTGAGCTGGTTATTGTCATGGGCAACGGAAGCTCACTGCTGCTGGGGGCCCTTGGAAGAACTGTGTAAAACTCGCTTCAGAATGGTCCCTCTGCAGGATAGGAGGCTGGAGTATACATCTACCTATGCCCATCTTCCATTGGTCAAGGGTGGCCTGTGGTGCCAGTGATTCCCTGCTGAGCCTTTGTGACCCTGGCGGCAACCATGGTTTTAGAAAAGTTCTGAGCAGAAAAATGAAGAGGCATGACAGGTGCTTGGATGGGCAGTGTACGCCCTGAGTAGAACATGAGTATATAAGGGATTCCAGTTGCCACCATTATGTGTTACTGGAAACTTCCTCAGTAGAGTTAATGATAAAGGAAACAGTTGTGGTGGTTGTTTTTATAAACCCTCCAAATTCAGTTTAGCACCCACCTGCAAATATGCTCTTTCCCACTAGATGGTACCAGTATGCCAAAGCCCTGGAATGCTACCTTAGGGCCTCATTTTTGAGGAATACTTTCCCTCTACTTTTGAACAATTTAGGAATAAACGAGTTGAGATTGGAGGAACAGACTATGGGTGTTTTGGGAACAGAAGATGGAAGAAAAGTGGAGGTTGTCTAAATAATTACCCTCATTCATTCGTTCGTCAACACATCTTACTGACAACCTTCTAAGTGCTCACTCTCTTCTTGGCACTGGGAATACAGAAGTGAACAGTGTACACAAAGTCCCTGCCACAGTGAGCTTCCATACCGGTTGTATGAATGAATGGGCAGATACGATGTCTATCAGGTGGTGCTGTGTGCTCTAGAGAATGACAAAGCAGGCAAAGGGACGGATGGGGGCAGGGAAGAGCACAGCCCTTCTCATATCTTCCTGTCCTCTCTGCTGGTAGGGTGAGAGGTTATTTCCATCTATTTCCTAAACCCAGTTCTGCCACTCACCAACCTCTTATGAGTATGTTTATGTGGTTCATTTTCAAAATGAGACTGTGAACTTGTGGAGGGCAGAAGCGGTGCTTCGCAAACGGGCGTTGACCAGCTGGAACCTACTTCAGCCTAACGCCCAACTCCACCAACTGCTTGTCGGCTGATTTCATTTATCTGGAATCATTGTGAATTATTGTTGTCGACACATAATAGAGTCACGTTTTACTCAAGGGTTAGATTATAAAGTCAAGGTTTCAGGCAAACATAGAGTTGTCATTAACCTTGAGATCTCTAAGTTGCTCATTAAATTGCAGTGTGTTTGGTTCTGTGTATGCAACCTTGTACTGTAATCAATATGTAACAATGTATAATGCATGCAGTGATGTACAGTGCATAATAAAGAATATATGCAAGATATAATTTTGTAGCATTTAATTGCAGTATTTAAATTGTTCTTTTTCCTTCTATTTTTGGTGGAAGAGCTAGATTTCCATTAGTTGAATGTGTATATGATAAGACTTTGTGTTCATTTAAACTGGTTTCCTAATCATGTAATCCCCACCAGTCTGTGCATGGGGGAGGGCAAGAGCTATGTTCTTTGTGCTCTATTCATCTTTGGGTTCCCACCACCAGTCGCATGCTTTGGGGCAGAGGAACAGCAGACTAGTAATATTAGTAGTAGTGGCCGTAATGGAGGCTGACATCTTAATGCTTACTATGAGCTGGGCCCTGTGTGAGTATTTTAGTTATATTAGTTAGTATATTCAATCCTCCTAATGACTCTGCAGTGTATCTAGTATGATTTTAATTCCATTTTACAGATGGAGAAATTCCAGGAGAACTTGATAAAGGTCACGCAGTGTTTTAGCTCTGGGGCTGAGATTCAAACTTGGGCAGTCCCAGACACAAAAGGCCACATGTTGTATGACTCCATGAAATGGAGAGAACTGCCCAGAATAGGTAGATCCATATAGACTAGAAGTAGATTAGTGGTTGCCTAGGGCTGGCTGGGGGAAGTGACTGTTAATGGGTATGGGGTTTCTTTTGGGGGTGATGGAAATGTTCTGGAACTAGATAGTGGTGATGGTTGCACAACTCTGTGAGTGTACTAAAGACCACAGAATTGCATATTTTAACAGGGTAAACTTTATAGTATGTGTATTATGTCTCAATAAAGCTGTCGTTAAGCGGGAAAACAAGCAGACCTCGGGCAGTCCAACCTCTGGGTTCCTGCAAGTGCCGCCCCTGAGCACACACAACCTATCCCACAGGCACTCACCACTTGCTAATGGCATCCTGCTTATTTTACTTATGCTAACTTGACTATTCCTTAAAAGAGCCCTATTGTCTGCCCCATTTCAGAGATCAGAAAACTGAGGCAGAAGGATACTGAGAAACTTGGGGCTGGCAAGCGACCCAGGGGGCCCAAATCATCCTTTGACTGCTACACTGGTTTTCACACGTTTTACTAATTGAAAGCAATAGTGATTCAGGGTTGCAGGTAGCTTTAGCCCATTAGAAATAAAGCAATGGTTCCTTGCTTTTGTTTTGCTGATTTCCAAAGTAGATTAAGATCCATCTTTGTCTCATTGGTTAGTATGCCCATCTGGCCCACTTGTCTCTGGTGTAGGGTCCTGAGAGTAAGACCCAGAAACTATAGGAGAAGGAGGTGTGTTAGAGTGGCTGACTTTAAAAAGTAATAAGCGTACGTGGCTCAGGAAGAGAGAGGGAGAGAAGAGAGGGAGGAGAAAAGAGGGAAAAGTGGGAGAGAGGGAGAGGGAGAGAGGTAGGGAGAGGAGAGAAAGTGGGAGAAGGAGTGAAAGAGGGTGAGAGAAAGAACTGAACTGACATGCTGTCGTACTCCAGTTGATACCCAGTTGCTGAAAGGATTTACCCAAATTAACAATGTTTGGCACCCCTTGGCTGGTTCAGTTAAAGATTTCCAGCGCTGGTAAAGAGAAGGCAATCTGAGGTCTAAGGTTCTCATCATAGTCTAAATCAACGACCTGCTCTCCATCCCAAGCACACTCCCCCATCAGCACCTGCCACCTATCCAAGACCTTCTTTGATTCCCAGGCTCCCTAAACATGTATGTTACTCCTCTCTGCCCTTAACCTTGGGTTGCTGATTTGTAATTCTGTTTCATGTTTAATATTCAGAGTGACAAAGCCCTTAGTCATGCACAGTTCAACAGGAGAGGGCAGCAGGGCTCGCCCCCGACCAGCCCAGGATGCCTGTTTGTGGTCCTGGGAAGCGAGGATTTATAAAGGCACAGCTAAGAGACTGTAAATACCTTCCTGGGTCTCCAGTCTAGAGGAAAAGCCACAGTTTGGACTGGAATAGGAGCTGGGGATTGAAAGGGCTTTGGCTGAGACCTGGTCACCCACACGGCCGGCTCCCAGGTGACAGGGATTCTGCTGGGCTCCCTGTGATTCTTAAAGCCTTCCCCGGTGACAAGAGGGGATCATACAAAGCCACATGAGTGTCTGATTCAGCCCTCCCTCATCATTTCTCCAGTGCACTGTTTTGCAAAGTGTATTGCGAAGAGGTACTTGTTCCATGGGTGGTTAATAAGGGTTCTGGAAAACGTAGGTTTGCAGGTGCTAATATCTTGGGAAACTCTGAAGTTGCCCAGGGAAGTGAACCAGATTGTGTTTTGTTTTTCATGACTGAACATCCTTGAGACTTTAACATGCATTTGAGTTTCAAAGAGATGCTCCCCAAGGCTGCATTACCAACGCTCTCCCCAAACTCCCAGGGGTAAGGTATTCCTACATAGAGGACGTCATGAGATAGGGATTCACAGGACTTGGGTGGGAAAACAAGCTGTGTGGACTCTGGGGTCACAGAACTTGGGGCTTGACCTATAGGACCAGCAGTGTCAGCAACACCTGGGAGCTTTCAGAAATGCAAATTCTCTACCCAGGACCTACTGAGTCAGAGCTTCTGGGGCTGGACCTAGCAATCTGTGTCTTCACATGCCTGCCCTCCAGGGGATTTCAATGCTCTCTGAGATTTGCAAAGCTGCTGGTCCAGTGGGTTAGTGGGGAGAGAACTACCTGGTGTTCTTCTGGGTGAAGGAGGGAGACACAAAGCCAGGCCAGGAAAGTGGCTCCCCCAAAGAAAGCAGAGATTACAAAATGAAGATCACCAAGACACAGCAGTAGGAGCTAAAAGCTCTGCTTGGTCCCATTATGGCCCTGGGTATCTACTTCCGTGAGGCCCTGAGCTGTGTTTGCAGGATGCCTTTGGGTCTATCCACACAGGCAGACCAGAAGAGTAGGGTGAGGACAGAGAGACAGTCTGTGTAGGAGAGGCAAAACCTTACCTCTACCCATGTTAGGTTTTTAGCTGGGGCTCTTTAAGAAAAAGACAGATTAACAAGAGAAAAAACAACAATTTGTTAACACATATAACTCATGTATACAGAGGAGATACCCAGGGGAAAATGAGTAACTGTCAGAGGTGGCTTAGAACTCCAGTTTAAATACTGTCTTAAACTAAAGAGAAAGAACGGTATGTGGGAGGCTAGTTATGGGGAGGTACCCAGGAAAAGCAGGGTAAACAAGAGTAAGATAGGTTATGCAGATTTAAGTCTGCCTTCTCCATTGATAAGGATCCAAAGATGTCTCCGGTGATTAACTTCTGTCCTTCGAGGTAGAGAGGGGAAGAAGGACTCCTTTGTAAAGTTGCGTCCTGCTTTAAGGCAAATAGCTGGACGGCAGTAAGCTTTTCTTGTAGCCACTTCTTCTCAGTTGCCTTTAGCTCAAAATAATCCGTATGCCAAACTGGTATATTTTGGGGTCGTATATTCTGCTACCCTTCATTTGATCTGGCAGACACCTCCTTTGATTTTATATGTATGTGTCTAATGTGTGTATGTGTATCTATATGTATACATATATATGTATATATATCTACACACAGACATATATAACACAATACATAATATATATATATAATGTATATACAGATGTATATATATTCATAGCACATATACACAGAATGTATATATGCATATATAACATAAGTATACATATACACATGTACACACATGTACATGATGTATATATATCTCCACATAAATACATATAAATTTAAATATATTACATAAATATATATATTACACCTATTAAACACTAGTTGCTATTGGTACCTACTAAATTCTAGGCCCTCTAAGGTGAACCAGACAGACACAGATGCTGCAGATGCTAATCTTGAGGAGATTCGAGACATGAGGGAAGAATAATAAAAAGACAATGACACTTGTGGGTCTATGAGAAGAGCTCAAGGCCAGCTAGGTCTACAGCCATTGGGTTTTGAAACCCACCCAGAATAATTCTTTGTGTGCCCTTGTGAATCTTTGCTGATGCTTCTGATACCTGCCCATGATTCTTACTTGAGAAGTTCAGTCTACACCAGTGGTTCTCAGCCAGGGGCAGTTGTGCCCACCAAAGAACACGTGGTGATGTCTGGAGACATGTTTGGTTGTTACAACTGGTGGAGAGGATACTATTGGCATCTAGTGGATAGAAGGCAGGGATGTTGTTCAGTATTCTGCAGTGCACAGGACAGCCTTCTACCGTAAAGAATTACTCTGACACAACTGTCAGTAGCGTGAGGTGAGAAAACCTGGTTTAAATGCAGAGCTTTGTACTCCCCCAGCACACACAGGAATTTTTATCTCTATCCCATCTCATTATTACTAGAAAGTCAGAATCGAAACTTGGGTCTGTGAAAAAATAACTGGAAGCAAGCCCCAAACGTGTATAATTTTTCAAAAGGTAAAACCATGACTTTCAGGTAAATATGACCATTAATTCATTAGTTTATGAGGAAACCAGTCAGATCTGATGATAGTTTCAAAGGGTGTTTAATAAGCTAGGGTATTTATGAGCAATTTAACAAAGAAATATTAGGAAGAGATGTTCGGTTAGAAAAAGAACTAGTTAATGTGCCACATGCCTAAACTGTTGGGATTATCTGTTATGTTAGACAGAAATTATTTGCATCTCCACTTGGACAAAATCGACAAGTAACTGGCGACTTCTCTAAGTCTAGAGGCCTCAATCAAGAGCAAGCAGTGAGATGAGCTAAGAACGTGCTCCTAGACATCTTCCCATGGCCTTTGTCCCTGAATGATATTCAAAGGGTTGCCATCAATCATTTTGGTCTAGTTTACAAGCTTTGGATAATTTTTTTCTGATGCCTCAAGCACATGACATTTAATTTACTCATAAAGAAATGGTCTGTGAAACATGGGGCAAAGAAATGGAAGTTGGTTGAGGGCTAGAAAGTGGTGGGAGGAAAGGTTATAGAAGGTCAAAGTGACAGTATTGCGTAGATGCCATCCATTACCTGCCTTTGATGAAGGATGCTCTGTGCTAGATGCTTTTTTTCAACCCTCTTAGGTAGGTCTTACTATCGTCCCCATCTACAGATGAGGAAAGCGAGTCAGAGGGAGAGTCAGGAGTGTCAGTAGTGGACATGGACAGAGTAAGAAGAAAATGGTACGTGATCCAGACCATAGCAGGAGAAATAGAGTTTAGCCAGAGAAGGAAGGGAGGGTGTTATGAGCTGGAGGGAAGCCTAGTCCCAATTTGAGGTAGAAATACTCATAGCATGTTCAGAGGGCAGTGAGGAGGCTATTCTGGGTGACAGTGAATATGTGAAATTAGATCAGTGCTACAGGAATGACAGCTATTAGTAGGACCAGTGTTATTTTAGCCAAAGAATCCTACTGTCATTATAGGGCAGTGCCTGGCAGTACACTATGTGGGTTAAGAGCTCAGGCCCTGGGGGAAGGTGGAATTACAGTTTGAATCCCAGCTCTGTCACTGCAGGGCTGTGTGGCCATGGACAAGTTGCTTAACCTCTCTGTGCCTCAATTGCCAGATCTGTGAAATGAGGGCAGTGATATCTACCTGATATGACTGGGATGGGAATTTAAGACAAACCTGTAAAATCTTGGTCTAACAAGCAGTGAGACTTTGGAAAATGGAAGTTGGTTCTTTGAGGAGATGAATGGATAGGATTTAGCATAGTTGTTAGTCATTTGCCTGTAAGTGTCACAGTCTCAGGCTGAGTTCCCTCAAAAGCAGATTCAGGGGCTTCCCTGGTGGTGCAGTGGTTAAGAATCCCCCTGCCAATTCAGGGGACACAGGTTCCATCCCTGGTCCGGGAAGATCCCACATGCCGCGGAGCAGCTAAGCCTGTGCGCCGCAACTACTGAGCCTGCACTCTAGAGCCTGTGAGCACAACTACTGAGCCCGCGTGCCGCAACTACGGAAGCCCGTGCGCCTAGAGCCCGTGCTCCACAACGAGGGAAGCCATGGCAATGAGAAGCCCACGCACCGCAATGAAGAGTAGCCTCCACTCACCGCAACTAGAGAAAAGCCCACACGTAGCAACGAAGACCCAATGCAGCCCAAAATAAGTAAGTTTTTTTTAAAAAGCAGAGCTTCCCTGGTGGCGCAGTGGTTGAGAGTGCGCCTGCCGATGCAGGGGACACGGGTTCGTGCCCCGGTCCGGGAAGATCCCACATGCCGCGGAGCGGCTGGGCCCGTGAGCCATGGCCGCTGAGCCTGCGCGTCCGGAGCCTGTGCTCCGCAACGGGAGAGGCCACAACAGTGAGAGGCCCGCGTACCGCAAAAAAAAACAAAAAACAAAAGCAGATTCTGAGAGGAGAATGTGAGTGCAGTTAATTTCATTTGGAAGGTGAGCCAGGGAAAATTCTAGCGGGGTGGGGAAACAAAGCAAGGAAGGGAGGGCTGCCACATAAAGGGTCTTTTATTCAGCCAGTTGCTACTGCAGGTACCTGGGGACCTTTGGGAGCCAGTGTGGAATACCTCAGTTATCCCACCTGAGGGGCATGGGAGCTCCAGACTTTATGCCACAAATTTGGGTGGACATTGTTTTGGAACTGCCCCAGGTGCCATTGATTTTGAGCACTCTCAGACTGCTGAGTATGAACTCTGGTCCCAGAGAAAGCCCTTGATAAAGAGGTGTAGATTCTTGCAGTGGAAGTTGGGTCCACTAACGAAAGGCCAGAAGGGGATATGGGCTTGGCAGTGGGAAGCCATCAGCATCTGCAGTAGTCAGTATCACAAGGCCTAAAAGCAGTAAAGCCGTTTGGGCCAGTAATCTACATCTGAGAAGTTAAAGAAACAGAGCTAAATACGGAAAAAGATGTACGGAAATATTTCTCTGCATTATATGTGATAGCACAAATTGCAAATAGTAACAATAGCCAACATTTATTGAGTGTTTGCCATGTGCTTGGCTCTCCTAAGTGCTTGACAAATAAGCTAAATTTCTAGCAGATGGAAACTCGTTAAATGACTCAATGGGCATTAAAGAGGAAGGTTATGAAGACAATGATGACCTGAAAAAATCATGTAAGCGAGAAATGAATACTGAATAGGAGAATATGTGTGGAGTAGGATTCTTACTAAGCAAAAAAAGTCTCTGTGTATGAAAAAGGGGGGATGGAGTCTGAAAGGATGTTTTTCAAAATGCTAACTGCAGTTTTGTTCATGTGATGGGTTTCTGAGTGATTTTTTTCTCCTCTAGTTTACAAATCTCCGTTGATATGTATATATTACATTTATAATGAAAAATATAATAAACTTGAAAAGTGAAAGAAGAGAAAATGGAAGAAAAATAAGTCGTGGAGATTCAGTGGTGGTTTTGAAGAAGGGAATAACATAATGGAAAATAATATTTCAGAGAAATTAACCTGGGAGTGGTGTGAAAGATGGATTGGGTCCAGAAAAGCCCAAGGCAAGAAATCCAGCTTGTGAGCTAATAAAGGTCAAAAGAAGTGTGGAAAAGAAAGGACTGGTTTTAGAGGCTTGGTGGTGAATGGGCTGATGGGGAAGAAAGAAAAAAAAAAAAGCCAGAAATGATCTCAAGACTTTAAGGTTGATTGAGTGAGAGAAAATTAGCAATGAGACAATAAATATGTGTTGAGCACCTCTTTGAGCCAGGTTTCCTTGCATCTGCTGTCTCAGTTAAACCTAACAACAGTCCTATAAGTTATGTTCTTAATGTTTCTGTTTTATAAGTGAGGTAATAGAAGATCAGAGAAGTAAAATGACTTGTCCAAGTTTACGGTGAATCTGAGCTCAGATAATTGTTAAATGAACCGGTTAGATGGATGGATGGATGGATGGATGGATGGATGGATGGATGGATGGAT
>NW_020837964.1:5555984-5960770 GCF_003676395.1 Aethalodelphis obliquidens | reverse complement strand
TGGATGGATGGATGGATGGATGGATGGATGGATGGATGGATGGATGGGTGGATGGATGGATGGATGGATGGATGGATGGGTGGGTGGATGGGTGGATGGGTGGATGGATGGATTGGTAACCATGTAAGGGGGAAGAAATACACGGTATTATAGTGTCAAAGCAGGAAAGAGGGAATTTCAAGGAGGAACTTGCAGATGTCTTAGAAGGTAAAGAAAGAAGGGCTGGGGAAATTGCTAGATTCTGCAGGAAGAAGGAGTGGCCACTGGTTCTCTGCTTTGAAAAGGCCACTGCAGTCAAGTAACGGGAAGTCGGCTTAGCTGCATGGGGGGCCAGGAAGTTGTGGGGGACCCTATGAAATGACTGGTCAGACCACATACAAGCTTAAAAACAGGCACACGTCTAAGGAGTAGATGCAACATTAGAAAGGAGGAGGGACGTAAGCGAGCAAAGGGAAGGAGAGGGCAAGTGAAGGAGAAAAGGAAAAAGGAAAAGCAATTACTGGTTAAGAATGAGGGCACCAGACCGCCTGGGCTTGACTCTCAGCTCCCACTGCCCTGTGACCTTGAGCAAGTCCCATACATAACTCCCTTTGTCCCAGTTTCCTTATCTGTCAAATGGGGAGAATAGTGATAACTCCATCCCATGGGCTTCTTAGGAGGATGAACTGAATCACGTAACATGCTTAGCACAGTGCCTGGTACAATATAAATCCAAACTGGGCAGGGGTCTTGGTGTCTTTTTTTTTTTTTCCAGCCATGCTGTGTGGCATGTGGGATCTTAGTTACCGGACCAGGGATTGAACCCGTGACCCCTGCAGTGGAAGCACGGAGTCTTAACAACTGGACCGCCAGGGAAGTCCAGGGATCTTGGTGTCTTAATCATCACAATAAATGCCATTTCTTGGGAAACAGTCCCAAGCTATAGATCAAGAAACTGAGGCTCAGTCACTGAATGTGTCCCAAGAACGTACACCTGGAAACCCAACATCACACTGTTGGGGACACAAGTGGTCAGCTCTCCCATCCTTCAGGAGAAAATAGATTTTGTGTAACACCCTATGCGTAGCTTTATTAGTTGAAAATTAACCTTATGCAATTTGCAAGAAATGAGATGTATTAGGTTTCATTTTTTTTTTTTTCTTTTTGACCAAAGAGTTAATAAAGAGAGGCTGCTCATTAAGGCAAAGTTGGAAGGAGTTTTGAAGGCACTGGAGAATAGCTGAGGGAGCAAAGTAATGAAGCCCTAGGAAGATTCGGAGGGGGCGGCTGAAGATCCATCAGACCCCAGAAGCATCATGAACTCAGCGCCCTTTCTCCATTCCGGAAAGTTTTATGCTGTTATAATTGATGCTTGGATAAGTCTGTGTACTGCAGACTCGGCGTGAGGAATCCTCAAAGCCTTATTAACCCAGCCACTTAGCCTTTCTGAGTGTAACCCCTACCCTGGCTATTTTGGTTCAGGATTAACTGAGACCCCAAATGTTCTGCTGTTGGGATGAAGAGGTTCAATTTAACACCTTTCTCTGGTCAGTCTCCTTCTAAATCCCTCTGCCTCTCTAGCGCTGGCTGCCGGCAAGCTCAGCCTGCTCACTCCTGCCCTTTGTGATCATGGAACCTGCCGAGGAAGCATTCTCTCTGAGGCTGAGCCACCAGAGGAATTGCACACCCAAGATTGATTTTGCACAGTGTAAAAATCAATCTGCACACTGCGTAGTAGAGTCTGCAAGAGAACCAGTTCAGGCTGGTTGGAGGCCCAGTGGGGCAGGGCAGCAAGCAGTTTAAGTCGAAAAGTTAAAAAAGTAAACAGAAAAAAACAGGTGAAATTGAGGGGTGTGTTTTGCCAGGCTGGAATGGGGTTTTCTCTTTCTGTGTTAAGGAGCCTTATCTGGTACTGCTGGTCTCTACCCGGTACATGGTTTTTGTGGGGAGGGGGGAGTTGGAGAGAGACCCCCCCCCCATTAGACACATTCCCCTGCTGGCAGGTGGGGCTCCTGGGAGATACTGTTAGCTTGACACTGTCTTTCCAAGGACAGGACTTTAATTTGCTTCGGTGGTAAGGCTAAGAACAACCATCATCATTTGTGCTTCGGTGATAAGGCTAAGAACAACCATCATAATTAATAATAATTAATTATTATTTAATTAAATGACACCCTAATAGTTATTTAAGTTAAAAAATAACATTTATGGAGCATCATCTATGTGTCAGACACTCAGCTAAGTATTTACATACAGGGTGTCTGATTCAAGTCTCTGAATGTTGGAGTTACTGTGATCCCTCTCATTTTGTAGCTAAGGACTTCACCTTTTGCGGGGCTTGCTCACACACAACCTCTTCCTTGATCTCCACTCAACACTCAGGAGGCTGCAGATGATGTTTTGCAGTTAAGGAACCTGAGACTCAGGGGCCTGTCTTCTTCAGCAAATAATTGGCAGAATCAGGATTTGAATCTGGATCTCCTGACTCTTTATTGTTGCAACTGTATTGGGAGAGAGAGGTGGTGTGTATTCATTAAATTCCTTCTGTTAAGACTGGAGAAAAGAGTTTATTGTGCATTGTTTCGATCCTCAATCAGGAGGGTGTTGCTTTCCCACTTTACAGATGAGAAGGCTGAGGCTCAGAGAGGGGAAGCCATTGGAAGAAAACCACTCAGGTAGTTGTAGGGAGTAGATAGATCTGGGCCTTATGGCTTCCCATTCTGCCCTGCGGGTTTTCCCTGTTATCCCCACCTCTCCACGGCAGTGCCTTCGATAGCAGAAACAACACCATGTGATTTCCCAGCAGGTTCAGTGAGAGTGTGATTCTTGCCTTGGACCTTAGGATTTAGGATGGGTCATTGGTATTGACAATTGAATAGGCTGCTAGAAATGTGATCCTGGCCTGGAAGGAAGATCAGACATGACTGAGACTTTAGGAAGGACCAGATCTGTCCAATCAGAAGGAATTTGGGGCCTTTCATCTTCTTGGAGGCTATCAGTTCCAATTTGCACTTTGAAAGCCACAACTTGCTGGACCAACCTATTGTGGCTGCCTTCTTCTTGCCAGTCACAGTCATCAAAGCAAATCTCTCAGAACATGATAATGTCACAGCATTTTCTAGGGAGACCATTGTACGGAGCAAGGCTCGGGTTCTGGGGAGGAGGGATTACATTGTAGAGTTGGCTCTCTATTTCCCTGGAGTCTTGTGCTTTGGAAAAGCATTATTTGTTTTTCATTCCTGACTGTCACTGGTGACACCTTCAGGCTCTGAAAGGTTACAGGAAAATAATAGGCTTCTGGCAGTTTCCAGCAGGTTCTCTTTCTCACCTGGGCTAGGATTGTGCATGTGCTTTTCATTCGTGACAAGATGAGGAGAGCTTGGTTAAATAAGGATCGGCTGCTCTTTATTCATCCACTTTTCTGATTATATGGCATCAGAAAGCCATTCATCTGGTTTGAAGATAGACAGGTGGTTGCCGTCACTACACTGCGGGCTTTTGAAGCTTGCTCTGTGATGTGATTACAGCACATACTTAGCTTGTGCTCCAGGGGGTAAGGTTGACCTTTGATCCTACTCCTCATTTAAAAATCACAGATCTTGGAAAATGAACCAATCTAGGAAGATGCTGGATGCTGTATTTGCTGCTGAGGTTGGCTGTCAAACCAATTTAACTGGCCTGCTTTACCTAGAATTCTGGTTTTTCTGATTAAAACAGATGACCTTTAAAGCCTTTTTTTTCCTCTGACAATCTCTAGAGGACATCTGGTCTTTTGTGAGTTTCACTGGGAACCCAGAATCATGCCACTACTGTAGGTTCCAAATGAGGAAGATGTACAAAGCATCGATTGGAAGACATTCAAGACCATTATCCAAACAGAGTGCATGTTATTTACCTTTCTCTCTCATTCATTCATTCGGTCAACATTTATAGAGAACCTACCATGTGCCAGTTCTGTGACAGGAGCAGCAATAAGGAGGTAACAGAATTGTAGTCCCCGACCACGGGATCTTATGATTCAGAAGCTGAAACAGACAGAACAGTCAGCATTGTCAAGACGGGGTGAAAGGGACTGGGAATTCATCTGCTTGGAAAACTGATTTTGGCTTTGATAGATACCACCAGACAGTTTTCCAACGTGGTTGTAAAGAAGGCGGGATGGCGGCTTCTGAGAACCTGATCGTGTTTATTTTTTGACCCCAGTTGCATGGCACCTTGTGGAAAATACTGAGCTATATACTGAGGCTTTGCACACTTCCTGTAGTACCACAGTAGAATTTAAATTAAAAAATAAAGAAATAAAGTGTTGTCAGCTTCAGGCCCTTTGGGAGCACAGAGGAGGGACTGGGCTTTACCTGGGGGAGGAGAGCAGAGAGACTGAGGAACTCAGTTGATATTGATATTTGAACTGGGCCCAGAAGGATCAACAGGAAGTAGGCAGTCAGAAAATGGGGGGGGTGTGTGTGCTTGCACAAAGGCCTCAGTCAGAAGGAAGGCATGGAGTGGAGGAGCTGGCGGCTGGGGCTTGGGAGGGCTGTGAGCTGCTCGCTGTGGCTGAAGCCCAGGGTGTGGGGCTGTAGACATAGAAGAGGTCAGCAGGGGAGGAGTCTGGACTGTTTCACAGACCTAATGTCCCGCAAGCAGCGGGAGCCACGAGGGATTTTTAAGCAGCAGAGTGACACTGTCAACCCTGGCTTTTCTAACGATCAGCATGCTTATGCCTACATGGGCGTGCAAATGGGAGATGTTTAGGTGTCTTTTGCAATAGTCCCAGAGGAGAAGGCTGAAGGCCCCATTTAAGGCACTGAGAGAGGAGAGGAGGAGACAGATCAGAGATCAGCAGATATCATACAATACATGAAACTTGTTAGTCCACTGCAAGGTCGGGGGGTTGTTGGGGGAGGAGATGGGGAGAAATCAGAAGGTTTCTCTTCCAGCCCAGGCTCTGGTGAGAACCACTCGGATAGAAACACCTGGGCCTGAGCGCCTATTTCTCTTATTATATAAAACCACAGAGATCCTCATTAGCCATTCCAGAAACATCTATTTACGCGCACGATATGTCAGGCAGTAGGGGAAGTTCCGAGGTTACAGAGATGGAAGGGACCAATTCTTGCCTTCAAGGAGCCACCTGTAGAGTGTGGGGAGACAGCAGGTCCTATCCTCTCTGCCTTAAGCCTCAGAAGGTGTCTTTGAGTTTATGCAGTGGTGTTAGTTTCTTCTTTGATTCAAGGTCAGTTCCCCAGCCCCTGCAACCTCACGGATAGGGCATTCCCCAAATCCCTTGCAGAAAGGATCATTCCCATGAGTAGTTGTGAGCCAAGCATATAAACTTGCGTGAATGTTTGAAAACTTTTCCTGGTTCTCAGAATGCCATTCCAGCAGTGCTGAAGGCTGCCAATTAAACGAAGATTTAGATAAAGGCTGTGTGGGAGAAGGAACGCAATATTCTTAAACCTAATAATGGTTTCCTTCTGTCTTTTTGAAGCTCTCGAATAATGCTATTTGACTGGCTCTCTGCTTTGGGCATCCCCATTTACTGGACAATTTAATAACATTTAAAATGTTTGACAACTTTGTTTGGGGGCAGACAGCCCAGGGGAGCAGGCTCTGGGTAAGGATATGAATGCTGTACAGTTAAAAAGAGGAACCAGGATTTAAATAAGTTTTTTTCATATGTAGAACAAATCCCCTGCATGCTGGATGGCAGGGGGCACAGAAGGGGTAAGAACAGGTTCTCAGATTGTAATATGAACTGTGGGAACACGTAACGACTGCCATGTAGGCTTGCGCTAAGTGCTTTCTTTCCTATCACCTCATTTACTCTGACAATGCTGAGGTGGGTCTCAAGGCTGTGCCAATCATGCAGGTGAAGTAAAGGCCTATGGCCATGCAGCTAATAAGCCTTGGGGCTGGCGTTCTCCATCCTGTGCTCATTCTCTTGGCTCTGGAGTACTCGGTGTGCTGTAGGAATTGAAGAAGGAATTCAGAAAGAAATCCAAAACAGTTTTCCTCCCTTTCCCACTGTATCAGGGGATTCATCTGTTCATACATTCATTCACTCATTCATTCACATTTATTGAATGTCCTCTATGTGCCAGGTATGGTTCTAAGCACCAAGAAAACAGCAATGGATACAACCAAGTCCCTGCCTCTATAAAGCTTTTGTTTTAGTGGGAGGAGCAAACAGCAAAGAAGGTCTGTTAGTCATAAGTGCTGTACATAAACCAAGACGCTGTCAGGGTTAAAGTGTAACCAGGATGCTCTTTCCATAGGGGTGGAGGGATGGTGGGGGCTCCGCTGGAGAGGGCACATTTCACCTGAGACCTGCCTGTAGTGGAGGAGACAGCCATGTAGGCCTGTGGGGGACAGAATACGCCAGGCAGAAGAAAAAGTGTAAAATCCCTGAAGTAGGAACATGCCTGGTGTGTTCCAGAAATAGCGAGGCGACCTCAGTGGCTGGGCCAAGAAAAGGAGATGAGATCAGGAGACAGACTGGGCCATGGGGAGAGTTTGGATATTATTCTGAGAGCGATGGGAAACCATTGGTGGAGGGAGGGCAAAGCAGTGACATCATCTGTTACTGTGTGCGGTAGAGGAAGCCGAAAGCAATTTGGAAGTCTGAAAAAGCTCACCTCCTCCACAGTCTGTTTTCTTGTTTACATATGTTAACTTTACATATGTAAAATTTCTTTTTGAATTCCTTCTCCAATTTTATTTCGTTAATCCTCACAACAACCAATGAAACAGGAGTTGCTATTATTATTATTCCTCACTTTGCAGTGGGGAAACTGAGGCCCAGAGCAGGCATGGTCACCTGTATAGGAAGCAGTGGAAACAGGATACCTTAGGGTTAATAGCCCACTACTCAAGTGCTTTAATTCCAGCTAGCATTTAGTGGGCACCTGATATGTGCCAGGTCTGCATGAGGTTCTCGGATGCCTAGACACACCCTTTAGACCCTGGCTTATCTCCAGGGAGAGACAGAGAATTAAGCAGAGAGTTAATGTGCAGAACAGCAAGTGCTCTGATTTTAATTTGGCAGTGTGGAGAAAAAGCGTCTGGCCCAGTAGGGGTGGGGAAACCAAAGGTGACATCTGAGCTGGGAGTGGGCACCATGTTGGAGATGGTCAAACAAAGCTGCAGGTATGGGGGTGGGGAGGGGGATTCCAAGCAGAGAAATGAGTGGTCCAAAGGCATAGGGTGGAGAGTGAATGGCAGCAGCTGGAGAGAAGCAAAGGTGCACCTGGTTGCGTTTGAATAGCAGGCTGGATAGAGAGGCAGGTTTACAGTTGGTTTCATTTGTTTTTTTTCAGTTTTTAAATAGACTTTATTTCTTATTTTGTTTTTTATTAAAGTATAGTTAATTTACAATGTTGCATCAGTTTCTGGTGCAAAGTGATTCAGTCATATATATATATATATATATGTATATGTGTATATATATATATATATATATATTTTTTTTTTTTTTTTTGTGGTACACGGGCCTCTCACTGTTGTGGCCTCTCCCATTGCAGAGCATAGGTTCCGGATGCGCAGGCTCAGCGGCCATGGCTCACGGGCCTAGCCGCTCCGCGGCATGTGGGATCCTCCTGGACCTGGGTACGAACCCGTGTCCCCTGCATCGGCAGGGGGACTCTCAACCACTGTGCCACCAGGGAAGCCCTACATATTCTTTTTAATATTATTTTCCATTATAGATTATTACAGGATAGTGAATATAGTTCCCTGTGCTATACAGTAGGACTTGTTCATCTACTTTATATATAGTGGTGTGTATCTGTTAATCCCAAACTCCTAATTTATCCCTCCCCTACTTCCTTTCCCCTTTGGTAACTGTAAGTTTGTTTTCTATGTAAACTGACTTTATTTTAAAAAGCAGTTTTAGATTCATAGCAAAATTGAGTGGAAGATATACAGATTTGGCGTATACCTCTTGCCGCCACGTATGCATAGCCTCCCCCACTATCAAACTCCCACAACAGAGTGATACATTTGTTATAATTAATGGACCTAAGTAGACACATCATTATCACTCAAAGTCCATAGTTTACATTCAGGTTCATTCTTGGTGTTGTACGTTCTATGGGTTTGACAAATGTATAATGGCATGTATCTGTCATTATAGTATCACATGGAATATTTCACTGCCCTAAAAATCCTCTGTGCTCTGCCTTTTCATCCCTCCTTCCTCCCTAACCCCTGGCAACCACTGATCCTTTGTCTCCATAGTTTTGCCTTTTCCAGAATGTCATATAGTTGGAATCATACATTTTCAGATTGGCTTCTTTCACTTGGTAATGTGTATTTAAGTTTCCTCCAAGTCTTTTCATGGCTTAATAGCTCATTTCTTCTTATTGCTGAATAATATTCCATTGTGTAGATGTACCACAGTTTATTTATCCATTCACCTACTGAAGGGCATCTTGTTTGCTTTCAAGTTTTGGCAATTATGAATAAAGCTGTTATAACAGCTCCTTTGGGGAAGTAACAAGGAGTGCAATTGCTGGATCATATGGTATGTTTAGTTTTGTAAGAAATTGACAAATCGTTTTCCAAAGTGGCTGTGAATGAGAGTTCTTGTTACTCCATATGTTCATCAGTATTTGGTGTTGTTAGTGTTTTGGATATTGGCCATTCTAATAGGTGTGTAGTAGTATTTCAGTGTTGTTTTAAGTTGCATTTTCCTAATGACACACAGCGTGGAGCATCTTTTCATGTGCTTATTTGCCGTCTGTATATCTTCTTTGGTGAGGTGCCATTAATGTCTTTGGCCCATTTCTCAATTGGGCTGTTTATTTTCTTATAATTGAATTTTAAAAGGTATTTGTATATTTTGGATAATAGTCCTTTATCAGATATATCTTTTGCAAATATTTTCTCCCAGTCTATGGACTACTTTCCCATTCTCTTGACAGTATCTTTTGCAGAACAGAACTTTCCAATGTTAATGAAGCCTAGCTTATCAATTCTTTCTTTTTTGGATTGTACCTTTGGTGTTATATCTAAGAAGTCCTTTCCATACCCAAGGCCATCTACATTTTCTCCTGTGTTATCTTCTAGGAGTTTTATAGTTTTGTGTTTTACATTTAGGTCTCTGATCCATTTTGCGTTCATTTTTGTGTAGGATATGAGATCTGTGTCTAGATTTAATATTTTGCATGTGGGTATCCAGTTGTTTCAGCTGGCTAGTCTTTGTTGAAAAGATTGTCTTTGCTCCCTTGTATCGCCTTTGCTCCATTGTATTGCCTTTTCTCCCTTGTCAAAGATCACTTGACTACAATTATGTGGCTCTTTATTCTGTTCCAGTGATATTTTTATCTATTCTTCCACCAATGTCACACTGTCTTGATTACTATAGCTTTATGGTAAGTCTTGGAGTTGAGTTGTGTCAGTTGTCTGACTTTATTATTCTTCAATATTGTGGTGACTATTCTGGGTTTTTTGCCTCTTCATATACAGTTTAGAATCAGTTTGTTGATTTTCATAAAATAACTTGCTGGGATTTTGATTGGGATTGTGTTGACTCTATAGATCAAGTTGGGGAGAACTGACATGTTGATGATATTGAGTCTTCCTATCTATGAACTTGGAATATCTCTTCATTTATTTAGCTCCTTGATTACTTTCATCAGAGTTTTGTAATTTTCTCATACAGATTTTGTACATATTCTGTTAGATTTATACCTAAGTATTTCATTTTTGGGGGTGCTAATGTAAATGACATTATGTTTTTAACATCAAATTTCTCTTGTTTATTGCTGGTATTTAGGAAAATGAGTGACATATATTAACCTTGTCTCCTACAAACTTGGCATAATCACTTATTTTCATGAGTTTTGTCGGTTCCTTCAGATTTTCTACATAGACAACTGTGTTATCAGCAAACTAAGGCAGTTTTATTTCTTTCTTCCCAATCAGTGCAACTTTTATTTCCTTTTCGTGTCTTTAGATAGGATTTAGATAGGCATTAGATGGGACTTCCAGTATACTGTTGATAAGGTGCACTGAGAGGGGACCTTCTTGAGTTGATCCTAGCATTAAATATGACGTTAGCTGTAGGTTATTTTGTAGATGTTCTTTATCAAATCAAGTTCCTTTCTATTCTTAGTTTGCTGAGAGTTTTTTTTATCATGACTAGGTGTTGGATTTTGCCAAGTGCTTTTTTTGCATCTATTGATATGATCATGTGATTTAGTTCCTCAGCCTGTTTATATGATGGATTACATTAATTGATTTTTGAATATTAAACCAGACTTGTATGTCTGTGATAAATCGTATCTTGGTTACATTTTGATACACTTACTTCTTTCTGAACCTGTCTCAAGAGAGAGTATAGTTCATCGATTAAGAGTGGAGGTGTACTGCCTAAGTTTAAATTAGACCTCTATTGCTTATCAGGTGCAGGAACTCAGACAACTTATTTAACCTCTCTGTGCCTCAGTTTCTACATTTATCAAATAATAATAACTGATCCCAAAGGGTGATTGTGAGGATTAAATTATACCTAAACAGTTTAGGACTCCACCCAGTACATGATGGATGAAATGATGATTTGCCATGATTATCTCTCTTCATTTGAACGTATGCTCCATGTGTTAGTTTCTCATTGTATTCACAATGCCTAGTATAAAATAGATGCTTGACAAAAGAAAGCACTATGGAAAAAATGTACATTTTTCCTTTTGTGTGGGTGTATGTGGTGAGGATTCTGTAATTCTACTTTGATTGTATACTTGCTAATTCAGATAAATTAGCCCCGAAGAAGGTTCTCAAGGGAGTGAATTTTCTTGGACTGCTCTGATCATAGCCCCCAAAGCATTCCCCATTGTCTTGTGTTGACTCTGACCTCCTCCTGGTCATCATCTCTGGTTGGTTCAGAGCAGCAGCAAACAGGGAGCTTGCTGATGAGGTGCGATAGGTAATATCCTCATTTTATAGAAAATGATGCCAGAAGAAAAAACCATACATAGTTGCTAATGGTTCCCAAGGGTTATAAAACTTCTTCAAATGTTTACCATCACCTGTTTCAGCATCTAGATGGTGTAGCTTCTCTATTTGACCATGGTCCTGCTACTCCTTTCTTAATTTTTTTTTTTTTTTTTTTGCGGTATGCGGGCCTCTCACTGCTGTGGCCTCTCCCGTTGCGGAGCACAGGCTCCAGATGCTCAGGCTCAGCGGCCATGGCTCACGGGCCCAGCCACTCCGTGGCATGTGGGATCTTCCCAGACCGGGGCACGAACCCGCGTCCCCTGCATCGGCAGGTGGACTCCCAACCACTGCACCACCAGGGAAGCCCCTTTCTTACTTTTTATACCACTCGAATCAGAGTGCTCACTATCAACCTGTAGAAATTACCCTAAATGTATAAACACGTAATTTATAAACAGGTGTGAATAAAAATTAGTCATAACAATGGAAAGATGGCCTTGGCATTGAGAGGAGGATGGCAGAAGCAAGGCTATAGAAGAGCAGTGCACTAGTAGAGCTTATGTGTTGTCTGTGTGTATTTGTGCAAAGTTATTAAAAATGGCAGTGTGTAGTCCACTCCCAAGTGGAAATTGATACAAAAAAAAAATGTAAAAACAAAAGTTACATTAAAGGAAAGAGTATATACCAACTGTTGTAAACACGTAAAAACCATATGCATGAACACAAACGTCTCTATGGGAATTTTCCTTAAAAAAATATTCCTCCCAAAATAAAACACCATGTTCACAAGAGCCCACCATAGGCCAGGTACTGTGTGAAGCACAGGGAATACAACAATGAGTAAGATGGACTTGAGGACTAATGAAAACCTCATGACAAAAGCCTGGGAAAATCTGAATGTGTAATATTAGGACAGGGTTAGCACTGTTGTCATTTTGGGCATGATGATTCCTTTTGGTGGGGCCTGTCCTGTGCGTAGTAGGATGTCTCAAAGCATCCCTGGCTTTCACCCACTAAACACCAGGTGCATCTCCTAACCTGTGATGACCAAAAGTGTCTCTAGATGTTGTCAAGTGTCTCCCAGTGGGGGGGGTGCAGATTTGCTCCCCAGTGAGAACCATTGCTTTACGAGAATACTTAAGAAGTTATGGAACACTCATTCAATAGGAAAATAAAACTGTAATCGGGAGGCTTATACAGCACCATCTGAAAAAAGTGTGTTAAGTTTAAAAAGCAGAAAGTAAGACTGTGTTTATTCTACAGATTGCAACCAGCTTGGCTGAGGTTCTAGGTTCAGAGGAAGCTGTTGAGAAAAGGGAGGAGAGAAAAACTGGTGACCTAGAAATCACAGGAGCCAGGGAACCTCGAGGAATTGAGTATACTGGCTCAGTCTTGGATGAGGAGCCCAAAGATAAACACGAGTCAGGCAGACACAAGTAAAACGCTCAAATGCGGGGCCATGAAAAGGGGGCGTCCAAAGTAAGTTAAGGGAGACAAACGGGTATATCAGGGGTGATATTTATGTTTAAGAATCAGATACGGCAGAGGAACCACCAATCATAATGGCCTTCTGCTGAAACCACCCAGCACGGCCTTTCGCATGCCTGCAAGGGTCTGGGGGAAATTCATGAGGGAGAAACAGTTGGCCAGAGTAAGTCAATCCAGCCGTGGTCCAAAAGTGGCACAGGGATTAATCTTAGAGCAAAACCTGGCAAGACAAAAGTGGTCAGAGGCCAGGGAGAGGTGGAAGAAATAAGAGGGCCTAGGGCCCAGAAGAAAATCTGCTGGAGGGTTGAGTTATATTTAATCTCATTCGTTGTGTACCTGGAACCAAAGACACCAGAGAAGCTTCAGACATAAATTATGTATATACGTAAACAAAGACAGAAAGGGAGCACAGAAAAGTGGAAACAGTTTGATTTGTGGGGCTTTCAGTATCATGGGTGATTTTTTTTTTCCTTCCTTTATTTAGAGGTCTGTTGATGCTGCTACAATTTTGTTCCAGCAATAAAAGGATAGTATATGTGGATGTTAACAAAGATGAGAATAGTCTTTGGAAGGATGTAACTGATTAGAGTTTAATATTCATTAGGTGAAAAAAATCTATTAAGTTCATTGAAGAAGTCATGAAAACAAACCAAATACCCACCATCTTCTTCCTTCCCAGGAACATGGCAGCGGTCCCTTCAAAGTAGTCCTGAAGGAAGGGGCTGAGTGTGTGATGACTGCCCAGGGGCCAGTGTGGTGTTTCATGCTGGAGGGGTGCAGCTGTTCATTTCCTTTGCCTCCTCTTATCCCGCTCCAGCATCAGCTCATTGTTCATACTGACCCAGTGAGGTTGGCATCAAGCTCTCCCTCCCCATGTTGTAGCGAGAGATAGTCCTGAGGACACACACTTCATCCACTGCAACAGATTAGCTCTGGTCACAGCCTGATTACATGAACTGCAGCCAAACCCCTTATTTGTGCTCTTCTGGGGATGGGCAGGAACAGATAGGAATGGGTAATTAAGGGACATTAAGAAAAAAACTAAAATATTGCTTGTCGTGCTTTAATATGAGCACTATTAATGAGGCAGTATTGTAAACACTGAGTAAAGAGGTTGCTGCCAGCTTGTTCATGCCAGGCAGCCAGCAGACCCTTGTTCCCAAGTGGAGGATTAGTGTAGGTACCTCCTTGGTGAAAGCCTAGCTATCAGCAGTAGCACCTTGTAGAAGGTCCAGCCTATCTGGTTGCTTCAGGGCAACTGTGCGACTCCATACAGGATGCGAATGGATATAGGAAGCTCTGTGCCTCAAGGCTAGTTAGCAGCAAATATATGGGCACATCTGCCTTTTATTTCATCAAATGAATGCAGTTTATAGGAACCCGGCATATTATTTATAGAGAACACAAAGTATTGGGGAAAACCTCAATTAGGGAATAGTGAGCTAGCAGAACTCAGATATTCACTCACACACACACACACACACACACACACACACACAGAGAGAGATGTGCATCCCATCAGAATAGCTAATGGAGATAATTTAGGAAAAACTAATGTGTGCCCTTCAATTAGGGGACTCATTAAATCTGCACTGTCCAGTACAGTAGCTACTAGCCACATGCGACCACGTTTAAATTTTAATTAATCAAATTAAAGAAAATGAAAAATTAACGATTCAGTCCCTCTGCCTCATGAGGCACTTTTCAAGTGCTCAAGAGCCTCGTGTGGCCAGTGGCTACCAGATTATACAGTGCAGATACAGGACAACTCCATCATCACAGAGAACTCTGCTTGGTAGTGCTGGGTGAGATAGATGCTGGTGTATCCATATAATCAGCTACTCTGCATATTCTCAGAAGAACGAGGTAAATACAGATATTCTGACATGAAAAGGTCTGTGTTGTGTATTGCATGTAAACGAATTACAAAACTTTATATTGGGTTGGTTGAAAAATTCGTTCGGTTTTAAGTACAAATAAAAGACACATTTTTCATTTTCACCAAGAACTTTATTGAACAACACATTCATTAACCAGACAAACTTTTTGGTCAACCCAATATTAATTTTTACTTAAAAAAAATGCATTATGCACACACACACATACTTTTTTGTGTTAGTGTAGGAAAAAGAGTGTAAGGATAATCACTAAATTGTTAGTAGTAATTGCCTTGAGATGGAAGGCCTAGAGCTTTGCTTTTTATTTTCTCACTTATGTACTGTCTGAATATATTTCAATGAGAATGTATTACTTTTGTACTTAAAAAGAGATTAATTTGATGATAACCCATGAAGACAATTTAGAAACATGAATAGGGAGGTTTATCTCTTTGGGACTTTAGTTGGTTAAAGCCTGGCTAATGAGGGCACCGGAGTGGGGTTGACCAGGTGGCTTGTTAGGAAGGGGCATCGTGGGAAGAGAAGGGGGCTGATTCAGAGGAAATCCATCCCTGCTGTTCTCAAGACACACCTACAGGCGTGCCCTCCTTGTCTTGAATGTTCTGTTCTGGTAGGGAGACAAACGCACTTTATAATCAATTCTGAGGACCTTTTACTATTAATCTTTGGGTGAGTCGATAGAAGCCTCTGCTCTGGGATGAGGCAGAAATACCCTGGGCTTAAATGTCAGATAGCACCTGGGAAGCATACTCAACCAAAGATACATGTTGGTCAGGGAGGGCTTCTCTGCCACGTAAGAGGGGAACAAAAAGATATCTTCCAGGCTGGTGTAAAAGTATTAAAATTGTGTGTGCGCCTGTGTGTGCATGTGTGTGAGATGCCCTTATCCTTCCTGTCCTAGGAAATTTACTTATCTGCTAGCTTACGTACTATATGAATAAACCATGGGCTTGGAGAAGAAATACTTTCTTCTTTCTTTCAGAAAGTCATCTCTGCTATCCAGCATTACAGACTTTCTACTCTGGGTTATGAGACACTTGAACTCTTAGGACAGTTCTGGATCTACTTCTGCTCCTGTAACTGTGGGTCACTGGGCAGAGTTCCTTGACCTTTGAAATTCATTCTCATTCTGGGAAAAATAGAGTATTACTAGCCTTTACCTCATAGGGTGGTTGCTCAAAGTCAAAGGGAGAAGTAGGGTGAGTGCTTGGCACATAGTAAATGCTACGCAGTGTTAGCTTCCATTGACATTAGTATTACTTTTTGCTAAGCAACAGTGCAAAGCAGTTTGCTGTACCTGTTCTTCTTGTGGATGTGTGTCTCCTCCCCAAATGGAAGGAGTGTCCTTGGAGGGCATGAATGCCGCACTTCTTTCTCTTCCTCTGGGTTCCTGACAGTGACCTGCACTAGCTAATTAGTACATCATGCCAAGTGTCTGGTGCTTGAGAATGAGAGCTCAGTGCTACCCAGTGGAATGTGCCAGCCAGTGAGCCTAGTACAGTCCTGGGGTCCTGTCAACACAGGATTTAGGTAAAAGAAGTCAGCCATAACTTTGAAGCATAACTTTCTGAGGGAGAAGGCTGGAAGTCTTTCCATTTTGATGGTAGGGAGAAAGGATCCGCACTTTCTTCTGCATGTTTTCTTAAAACAGCCTCACTCTCTACATGTGATTTTTTTTCAGTTTTTTCAAAGAGAAGAAAATGTTGTTAATCTCTGACGATTGACCGTACTTACAGTTTCCTGTTTGTTTAGTTCATTAGAATGAAGATCTACTTTTGCATAGTGACAGATTTTTATATGAAACAATAACAGTAATATGATGTATTTTTCAAGTAAGCATTTTATACACGTACATGTATGCATATACATGTGTAAGTATGTATATATGTCTTCACATTCACACTCATACATGCAGATTTGATCTTTATTATTCAGATATTCTGTATTTGTGAATTTGCCTACTCACTAAAATGTCTTGTAACCCCCAAACCAATACTCACAGTGTTTTCTGTGTCATTTGCAGTCATGTACAGACCAGTGAAAAATCTGAGTCATCTGACATGCATGTTCCTAGTGTCAACAAGGTGACACTCTGCCTTCTTGTTTCAGCTCTCATACTGCAAGCAAATGTCCTTTTAGTGGTATTTAGTGCCATTTTTCTTTGCATTTTTGTGCTTTTTGTTGGCGATTTTGCTGTTTAAAATGGCCCACAGGATCTAGTGTCCCCAAGTGCAGAAGGCTGTGATGTACCTTATGGAGAAGGTACGTGTGTTAGATGAGCTTCATGCAGACGAGAGTTACGGTACTATTGGCTGTGAGTTCAATGTTAATGAGTCACCAACGTATGTTAAATAAGTTGTCTTTAAACATAAACACATAAAACAAGGTTATATATTGATTGATTGACAGACTGTTGTGACCAGAGGCCTGCAGGAACCTAACCCTGTACTTCCACCAGGAGCGTTGATTCACTATTTGCTAATTCAGTATTCATGGTGACTGTATAGAACATAACTGCCATATCTATTGTGTATATAAATCTCTTTAAATCCACATAGAGCCTGTATGAGAGGGAGTAGACTATGGTGCTTAAGTTCCTGAGCTCTGGGCCAGAGTCACAATGTCCGTTTCTGCCTTCAGCTACTGTACACCTGGTTTTGCCAGGGCCCATAGCTGCTGGGGAACCTGCTCAGGGAAGTTGGGGTATGTTTGCCTTTAGGTGTCTTTCCGTCTTTCCAAGCTCCTGCAATCATGTGTATACTTAGGGGAATGGATGACTTATCATTCGTTGTAGAAATTATGCCACAGGCAAAACCTTTTTGTGTCCATTAAATAATAGAGCCACTTCAGTAAGGCAGCCAATCTCCCCTTCAAAGGTAAGGTCCCTGGATCACGGCACAGAGTCAAGAAGGAACCCCTAGGGCAGGAGGTGAGAGGCTTATAGGCCAGACAGCAGCTGGGTGCTCTCACACTGCCCCTATCTGAAGTTGACCGGAGCCACTCAGAGCTGCGACTAGGGCTTCCCTGGTGGCGTAGTGGTTGAGAGTCCGCCTGCCGATGCAGGGGACGCGGGTTTGTGCCCCGGTCTGGGAGGATCCCACGTGCCGCGGAGCGGCTGGGCCCGTGAGCCATGGCTGGTGAGCCTGCGCGTCCAGAGCCTGTGCTCCGCAGCGGGAGAGGCCACAGCAGTGAGAGGCCCTCGTACAGCAAAAAAAACAACGCAAAAGAGCTGTGACTAGGCATAAGCCAGGCCGGGAGGCTCCACAGCAGTGTGTATCTGAGTCTGAGACAGCCATGAAATTGCAGTCACCATCACACCCCAGTGCATGGCCCCATAGCTCATTCCTGCTCACTACGTCCCTGAACTTCTCTGTGCCTCTGCCCTGCCACAGCAGGCGTTCACGACTGTGTGTTAGGGAGCCTTTTCAATCTTTTTATGCTCTACTTTCAAAGCAGTCTTGAAATGAGATAAGTTAAAGCCTAATACAGTTTTTCAGAAACACCTGTATTTGTCTGGCTGACCTAATATTAACACAGGTTCTCATCTCTACTTGAATGTTGCTCCATCTATTGCTACACCATTACCAGGGCTGCGCTGTGAGTCTTTAAAGCTCATGCCTGCACCTGATGCCATGAATACCAAGAAGATCATGTAGGATGGCTCACACCCTGCAAGGGAGACAGGGTCCAGCTACCCAGTGAGTTGACGAAGACTCCCAAGAGACAGCATACAAACCATGGGCTTGTTGCTTCCCTGTTCAACTGCTCCACTGAATCTTGGCATCTAAGACTTTGGTTGTTCCCCGTGTCCCATGAGCTCTGATCACAAGGTGAGTGTTGCTGTCCAGGCTTGGAAAGCAGAGTTGACAAGAACTGCCAACCCCAGAGAGGTGTCAAGCCCACTGATAATTAAAGGGCTCCTAGGACACATCGCCAAGTCTATTATTGGTTCTAGTGGACTTGCCTTCATTCTACAAAGGACAAAAGAAGTTGACAGTGAAGCACTCAGGGCGTAGGGCACATGGTTCTTACCCTACAGCTCCAACCCAGGGCCAGCCCTTCAGGGAGTGCTTTTGCCTTAAACAGAATATGGACTATGTGATTCAGTATCACTTAGGATGGTATGTATGAAAAATGAAGAGATTTATGGGACCCGGCCTCTGGCCTTCAGATTCAGAATTCCTTAGGGTGAGGCCCAGGCATCTGTATTTTGATAAGCTTCATGATTCTGGTGCACAGTAAAGTTTGGGAACTACTGCCCTGGGTGTCATCAGCAATTCAGCCTCCCCGGAGTACTCCAAGCCGTGTCATGGTCCAGCACAGCGTCTGGGAGACAACGGGGAAAGCCAAGGAATGGCCGTGCGAAAGAGCCTTATGAGCCCTCACTTTGTTTTCAGACCCATGCCTCTTTGGACTGTTAGCAAGTTCCAGAATTTCTATGGATATGAGTTTCCCCCGTGGAAAGCGGAGACGACGACAGTGCCTGTTATTATTCTAGAGAGTTAGAAGATTAAATGAGAGGGTGCCCAGCACAGTGGCACCCTAATTGTGTTTGTTATTGCTCTCATTACCATCCACACCAAAGGGGCTGCATCAGCTGGACCCATAGGCTGTGGATGTGCCTTAAATCGGCAAAATCCCAGACTCACTTTTAGGGCTTTCTGAGGCTCAGACATGAGCAATATTTCCCAAGGGTGTGGCAGCAAACCCACTGCAGACCATTGGGCACCTTTTGGGAGCCATTCCTTTTTGGAGCCTTTGGGGCATGGTTAGACAGGGGGACAGCATGTTGGATAAAACTGAGTCTCAGATCCAAGGATGGTTCCCTTAGATGCCCAGTATAGGCCAGTTGGACCCTGTCCTGGCCTTTCAAGCCCAGTAGATCATATTGCCCTATCAAAGCTCCTGAGAAGTGGACACGGGTATGATATATCTTATCCGTGACCACATTAATAAAGTCTACAGAGACAATAGTGGGTCTTTTAGGGCTTACCCATTGAACCTTTTAAGTGACACATTCTAGTACCAGCGTAATTGTAATTCTGATTACATTACTTGTAATACTGTCTTCAGTCCTCAGAATTAATTTGACTGGAAAAATTCCAGAAGGACTTTTTCTCATTAAAAGCATTATAGGGCTTCACTGGTGGCGCAGTGGTTAAGAATCTGCCTGCCAATGCAGAGGACATGGGTTTGAGCCCTGGTCCAGGAAGATCCCACACCCCACGGAGCAGCTAAGCCCGTGTGCCACAACTACTGAGCCTGCGCTCTAGAGCCCGTGAGCCACAGCTACTGAAACCTGCATGCCTAGAGCCCGTGCTCTGCAACAAGAGAAGCCACCGCAATGAGAAGCCCGCGCACCGCAACAAAGAGTAGCCCCCGCTCGCAGCAACTAGAGAAAGCCCGCACACAGCAACGAAGACCCAACGCAGCCATAAATAAATAAATTTTTAAAAAAAGCATTATAGATAACTTATTCGCCATTGTAACTAATTGTAATATTGCCCTATGTAAAGCCACCCAATTAAGGTGCTGTTTCCTCTCTTGTGATTAGATGGCAAACCTTTTCCGCATGAGTATGCCCTCTAGAATCTAGACCAATTAAGCATATATAATTGGACTGAACCATTTGCTCTCCCATCATCACTCTCTCTAGTGAGATATATCCCAGCCCAGTTGGTAGTCTTGCAAAGCCAAATGTCCTGAACTCTAGTTACGGAGTTGACAGATGGATCTCTATAAGCAGCTTATGTGCTAAATATTTCTCCTGGTCCCTTTGGCAGGGATGTATTTTGTTTTCTCAGTATGGAGAATTTCTTGCAATTTGTACATTTTACCTTTAAGAAATAAAGAGAAGCCATTATGTGCCTTTCGTTCTTGACCTGCCTTTAGGAGCAAATACCCCTGTTGCGTAATTGCTGTTTGTAGCAGGGTTTGAGGTCCTACCTGGGTTTCTTGAATCACCGAGTATATGGGCTTCTGGCTGCACTGCCTACTCCCTGTGCCTGGGAATTTATTGGGGAGGTTTAATAAAGCAAAAGGGGGATTTACCAGCTGCCACCAAAGTATTTGACCTCATACTGAATTGCAAATTTCCCCCTAATCAGAACATTTGAAAGTCATCTAGAGGGATCAGGAAATAACCTGAAGGTTTTGTAGGAGAGTTAGAACAAGGGCTGCTTTGGCCTGGTATTAAGAGGAAACAACTTAGAGCTATTTCTTTCCCCTCTCTTTTCTCTACTTTCCCCCAGTGGACTCTCCTTCAGGCATATGAATGTGAAATGAGAAAAAAATCACTTGAAACAAAATGAAAAGCAACAGCAACTCTGGAATCAATGAAAAGCTCACATCTACAAGGAAGCATGAGGTCAAAGGTTGTGTAACCGTATACTGCCCAGGTTTGCTGTACCTGATGCAGCAGGGCAGATGTACACAGGTCTGGCAGGTAGAAGGACAGATGGGCAATGAATAGGGGATGAGCTTTCAATAGATTTTCAGAATGGGCCAGACGTTTGCAGTGTTCAGAGTATATAGACTGGCACATAATCTGGAGTAGTCGGGTATGAAACTTAAAGACACATCATCCACGGATTTCCCTTTAATAAATCATCTCCTTCAGTAGTCATTTTTCATCAACAGGCAATTCAGTAAAAGTTAGAATTGAGCATAATGTTGCATATCATTTCAGAACATCTGCTCCTAATATGTAGTAACAGCTGTTTGTACCTGAGATATAAACAAAACATTTTCCCCATGGCTGCCACGGTTTATCCTCCTGGAGGCACTGTATCGTTGAGATAGGTCTGTTTCCCAGGGTCTCGTATCACAGATAGCAGTAATAGTAACAATATCAATGATGACATGCTAATTATCATGTCTTGTTTTACTGTGTGCCAGACACTGTGCCAAGTACATTTCATATATGATTTCATTAAATCTTCACCTCAGCTTTTTGTAAGCATTTAGATGAATTGAAAACAGTCATAAAGCCAGAGGTTGGCTCAGCTCAAAGCTGAATCCAAGTCTGTCCAATGCCAAAGCTAATGCTCTGTTACCATTACAATAAATTTCTCCTAAGTAAAGTAAATGAGAAAAGACCACAACTGTATAAGTCATCAATGACAAAGAACGGAAGGGAACTCAGAAGGATTTTTTATGGTCTTGTTTCAAAATGTAAGACTGATTTTTGCTACCATATTGTATTGTATACACTATCACCAGGTGGTGGTATTGTACCTTGGTCACATGAGCCAATCAACAAGTGCTGCTTTTTCCTAATATTCAAGATGGTAACTTCCTGTTCAAAACCACATATATGCAACTTCCTTTACAAATATTCAATCAAAACTTTTAAAATTGAATTTTAAAGAAAATAATATCTATACACTCAATATCAAAACAGATAAATCTTTAAAGCAAACTTCATAAAAATAGTTTTAAGATCCATAGGTGTATTTTTTATCACTAACCCTTAACTGTTACTCAAATAGCATAATCTACCCATATTCTTCTACCCAGACTCTGATAAAAATGCTAATCTTTGTGAACCCAACTGAAAGCTTCTCTAGAACTCAATTTCTTAGATCCATATTCAGGTTTCGAAAGACGTTAGTTTTTTACCTTGAGGGTTTCCTTAGGGCTTCTTTTCCATTCATGACCTATTGCTTTACAAGAGGAGTACACATATCTCCTCTTATATAAGCAGACATGTCCAAAAGTAAGGGAAATTGTATACCTGGGAAGGCCCTCTTCCTGTAAGCATCGTTTACATTGTGCCTCACTGAAGAAGGAGGAATTTCTCCAGCTGACTTCCCGCTCCCACCCTCTGCCTTGCCCCGCCACTATCACCTGTTTTGGAAAGAATGTCTTCACTTCTAAGATGCTCCCAGGGATCATTCCTATCTTCTCTTCTATACTCTCTCCCTTGCTTTTCAGTGCTTAAGTTAAGAACTAAGACTTTGAAGTGAGCAGATCTGTGTTCAGATTCTAACTCTGTAACTTTCTAATTGTGTGAGTTTGGGCAAATTACTTAATTTTGTAAGCCTCAGTTTTCTCATCTACAAAATAGCAATAAAATAGGACTAATAACAATACCCCTTGGGGTAAGGATCACCTGAGATAATGTGTGTGAACCATTTAACAGAGTACAAGGCTCATCATTAACCCTCAATAAATGGTAGCTAATATTATTGTGCAGTGGACTCATACATCTATTTCTCTATTCTGGTTTTTCTCTAAGCTCCCATTTATACACCGTTACCTTAACTCAGTATATCAGTATGCTATGACTACTCCCTAAGGTCAGTTTTAGTCCCTCCCTAACCACCATATTTCCAGCACTGATATTACTGTCTTGAAATCACACAGAGTCAGAATGCCCAATGTCATTCTTGACCCTTTTGACCCTCAGTTGGTCCCTAATCCCTTTGCTCAGGTTGTCCTACCCACTTTCCTACACATACCCCTGGGTAATCAACCACTGACTTCCATCATTTCTTCTTTTATCTGCCTTGGGGATGTCTCTTACAAGCCTTGCTTCCACTCTCCCTGAAACAGTCCTTTCATTGAATTACCGACTTGCTAGTTTGCATAGTAATCCTTGTGACTTTCTTGGTAGGTAATGGTATGGTGTTTCACTTAAGAAAGGAAACATTTTTACTTCTTGTGTCAGCCCTCAGTGCCCAGTAAAGCACTTGGTTCTGAGCCCTGAGTAGGAATTTGGTAAATGTAGGTAGTTGATTAATTTCCTCTTCCTATTGTTTCTCCCTACAGTCATTTGTCCCTTTCTTCTGTCCTTTATTCAACAATTCATTCATTCAAACAAACAAACACTCTCTGAGCTTCCTGATCATGCTGAGATCTGAGAATAACATAACAGTTCTCTCTAGGAACTTACTAGCAAGAAAGAAAAGTTTTTTTCTTCAAACAAATAACAGTGGGAATTAAAATTTTCAGTGCAACAAGCTTTTATTGAGCTCTGACTGTAATCCAGGCACTTCATTGGGCACTGGGTTTTCAGTGGTGAACAAGATAGACACTGCCCTGATGGAACTCAACAACCTAGTAGAAAAGATGATTGATATTAGGTAAATAATTCCAGGAGCCACGGAGGTTACAAAGGGGAGAATGAAATAGCACAATGAAAAGGTTTTTAACCTGAGTTGGGAAATGTCCCCTTGAAGAAATTGTATTAAACTTGCAGTTGAAAACTAAGTGTAACAGAGCTAAGCACGGTGGTGGGTGTTGGGGCAGGAAGAAGACTGTTCATGTTAGGGTGGATTGAGGGAGGTTTCATAGAGATGATGCCATTGGCATGGGTTCCAGGCGTGTGCACAGGAGCTCGTGATTCAGTGTGGGAGTGTTAGTAACAGAGGCAAGTGGATGGGCAGCAGCACCAAGTCCTCTCAAACTGAGAGACCATTCAATTTCCATCCACATCTGGCAATGTTCTCTCTCATACATTTCTACTCTGTGGGTTGGCTTAGTGTGTTGATAGAGTCTACAGAATAAAAGTTTGCTTTTGCCTTCAAACCTTCAAAAGGCGTATGCCAGGGCTCTAGGAGGGAGAACAGAGCTGCTTATGTTGGTTCTTCTGTTTGTGTTTTTCTTCCCCTTTAAGAACATACTTTTGAAGGTGTAACTCTAAAATCTTTATGATCGGAATTGCAAACAGGCTTTCACTTGTAACAAGAGGGGAATTAGCAGGAAATCCTACTCCAGCTCAATAAACCTTGACCCTTTTCGGTGACACTGTGGCCATCTTGCATCAGTTTTGGGAAGTTACCATCTCCACTGGCAAGATTGACAGTTTAAATCTCACCCCTTTCTAAATTGTCTTTATAAAGATCTCTTTCTTTAAATCAGACTAGAGATTGCACTACAACTAATATTGCAATTGGCTTACCTGGTTTTCATCTCTTATTTAACGTATTTGAAATGAATGGGAGGTCTAAGCAAATGAAGGGGCATGAAAAGTATTAGCAGTTCTCCAGATAGGGAAATCTTCTCACTCTGTCTCTACTATGTCAAAATTGAAATGCTTAGTTAACGGCAGCAGGGCCAAGTACCTGGACTTGAAAATATCTTGATTCTTGTGTTCCTAATTCTGTTCCAGAGAAGTTCTTGGATCAGATACATAAAACCAGAAGGGAACTCTCACCAGGGATTACATAGAAGGTGAATATTTAAATTTTCAAAACATTATTGAGAAATATAAGATGTGTCAGCCACCTCCTAAGCTAACATTGTTTCAAAGTGAATTATTTTGTGGATGTTCGAGATGGGGGCATACTGGAAAGAAAAAGAGACAGGAGGAACTCAATTATTTATAATTATGATATGTATGTGTTGGCGGGACGGGGGCTGCCTTCTGAGACATAAATGGATGACAAAGAATAAGTTATCTCTTTAAAGATAGAACATGGCAATAATTGCATAGTTTCTGGCTTCAGAAAGTCATAATCTATTAATTTGATGGACATCCAAAAGCCATAATCTGTCAATCAGGTGTCGGAAGAAAGAGTGTCTCAGAGCTTTGAAGCACGACATTTAGAACACTGCTGGATACCTTTATTTTTATTCTGATAGTAATAGGGAGAAAGGATTCAAACATTCTCAGCATAGTTAGGGAATGAATATCATTTTAGCTGTCTTAACAATTTTGCAACTTAAAGGTGGTATTTGATCAGTACACTGTATTGAAAAAGTGTAAAAGTCATACTGCAGTAAATTAGAAGGAGATAATTTTATCCTAAGTTTTTGCTGACATACCCATTGTGTCATTGCTTTCTTGGTTTAAATTTGAACAGAACCCAAGATTATTTCTTCGTAAATTCCTGTGGCCCATCTGTTATTTCTATATACTATGTGGGCATGTCCTTGAAAGTTACTAATGGGCACTGGGGAAAAATGCTTTAATCTATCAGTGGAATGTCAAATTGATGAAAGGAAGAAATGAGAGATGTCACACACATAGAAAAATAGAGCTTTTCCAGAACCCACTAGGCTTGCCAGTACGAGTGGATGAAGACCTCCTCCTTCTCTGATAGGAAGAGAAGAATTAACCCTGTAGCTCCGTGATGTTACAGCACATATTTCAAAGCTGAATAGAGTTGCATTTGCTTCATTACAATTCCTGAAGTTTAAGATGCTCTTCTAGATACTTCCAAAATGTTATTAAAAAATGTTTCTGGTGCAGGGGTCACCAAACCCACCGGACTCCCCTTCTTGCTCGCGGCAAGCATGGCCAAGGAACATGCTGTGTTCCCTCCTGCCTTTCCTCCTGAGGCCCAGCTAAAGTTCACCCTGAAGAGGGAATTATTCTGCATATCCAGCTTAGCTTCTGTAGCCTCTCTCTTTTACGCAAACACCTTGTTTAAAAAGCAGAGAGTAGGGAGGGTATCAGGGTTCAGGGGTCAAGAGCAAGGCGTATTGCTCTTCCTTCAAAGAGCTATTCTGAACCTAGACCGTGTCCTTGGGAGACCAGAGCAGCTAGAAGCAACAGACTGTCTCTTCTGTCCTTCCCCAGGAGCCAGCTTCCCAGGGGGGTTGCCCAAACTCACTCACCATCCTATTGTTCAAAGGACAGAGGAGGAAGGAGGGAGGGAGGTAAGATTCATTAACACCACTCTGTGTCCCATAGCATTCTAGGTGCTTTGTAAATGACCATTTATTTTATTTACACAATGATCTCATCCATGTCCGTGGTTTCAATTTTATCTACCTGACCACCAATGACTCATATTTAGCCCTTCGGCTTAGTCGTCACTGAGCTCCCGAGCTGTATACCCAACAGCCAAGTTGACATCCTTCTTTCACATCTCAAAGGCACCTGGGACTCAACATTTCCCAACCCAACATGTGACATTCACTTCCAAACCTCGCTGCTTTCTACCGTTCCCTTCCTTAATCCATGGCACCACCATCCAACCAGTTTTGCCCTCCCCTCATTTCCAAATTTAAATCCTGCCTCCTAAGTATATTGGGAATCCATCCACTTCTACTCCTGCGCAATGGGCATCTAATTACCAGCACTCTAATTTGAGCCACCATCATTTTTTGCCTTGATACCAATATGGCCTCCCAGCTGGTCTCCACATAGCCACTTTTACCTTCCTCCGATCTGCTCTTCTCCCCCGCCAGAGCCATCCTCTGAAAGCTTTGTTATGATGCATCTGATCATATCACTCGTTTGCTTAAAATCTTTCAATGGTTTCCCAGTGTTTTGAGGATTAGATGAAAAAACAAACCCTCCACATGATCTACAAGGCCTGGCATGGAATGCGCTTAGCAATACCAACCGCTCCGATCTCCTCTCACACCACTCTACGGCCAGCCGCACCAGTCTTTGTTCATTTGCTGAGACCATCATGTAGCAAGGCCTTTACATACACTTCCTTCTCTGTCAAGAATCTACCTGTAATCCATCCCTGAGCTTTTTACCTAAGTCAGACTCATTCATGCTTCTGATCTCAGCTCTACTGTCAGGCTGGATCAGACACCCCTTTTCTTCTCGCTCATAATGCCACGTACACCTCCCCCATACCTCAGGTGATAAACATCACTTCCATTTATTGATGGTGAATATGTGATTAGTGTTTACCTCCCCCGACTCAAAGCTATACTCAAGGATAGCTCAAAGGGCAAGAAATTTTTTTTAAACTCATCATTGAATCCGCACTGCTGGGCACAGTGCTTGGCAACTTGTAGCTAATTAATAAATAATGACTGAATTAATGGATACATGGGTGCGGCAGCTAGAATTAGACCCTTTTAGCAGATTAGGAAATTAGGGCTCACTCTAAGTAAGAGCTTAGAAGTACCAGAGGCAGGATTCAGTCCCTGGGTCACAAAACATAAGGCACTTTAATATCTGTAGTAGCAATGACAGATTTTTATTTTTTTTGAGAGATCCTCTGATTGTACTACACTAACATACTGTTCTCAGTTTGACACTCTATACCTTTTTTTTTTTTTTCTGCGCACATTGGATATTTTGAGGGTGGGAAGCAGACACTCTAGTTGAAACAGGGCATTTCTTCCTCTTTTTTCACTATCTTGATGTTTTCAGGGTGTCCTGGTTAAGCCTTTCTTCAGGTGTCCAATCAGACTAATCCAAGTGAACTTAGCTGCTGACCTTGCTCTCACAAAGTTGCCATCTCAGAATGATTGATGACTGCTTGGTCCCTGTTGGAAAAGTGGCTGCAAATATGATCCAGGAAATCTGTAGTCACAAATCTAGGATAATTTTAACAAGTCGTGGTCAGAATACTAAGAAGCACCACGTGGAAGTCTTGCATGAAAATTACTCATCTTCTGTCCTCTTTGCCCTTTATGTTGGCCTCCCCAAGTCTCTGTGTGGGACATCCAGCACCAGAAACTTTTCTTTCCTATAAGACTGTTGTGACCAAACACACTTGTATTGGATGGATGGGTGGATGGATGGATGGATGCTTTATATTTTCATCTCAAATAGATCACAGGTCTAGGACCAGAAAGAAAGCGGGATAAATGTAAAGATTACCTCTATTAATTCTGGTTTAAAATGCGAAGCATTGGGACTACCCTGGTGGTGCAGTGCGTAAGAATCCTCCTGCCCACACAGGGGACACGGGTTCGACCCCTGGTCCGGGAAGATCCCACATGCCACAGAACAGCTAAGCCCATGCGCCACAGCTATTGAGCCTGTGCCTAGAGCCCGTGCTCCACAGCAAGAGAAGGCACCGCAGTGAGAAGCCCGCGCCCCGCAACGAAGTGTCACCCCCATTTGCTGCAACTAGAGAAAGCCTGCACACAGCAACGAAGACCCAACGCAACCAAAAATAAATAAATACATACATAAATAAATTAATTAATTTTAAAAAATGCGAAGCATTGTACATAGAAAAGTTTTTCTTTTTCTTTTTTGGTCTTTGAAGCTCAATTTTCACTTACACAGTTGATTGCCCCAGTTATAGTACTCTTTGCAAGGTGTGAGAATTTCCTGTTTACTTATCTACTTTCAATCTAGAGTGTTCACTCCCTAAGGGCAAGGACTAGGTTATTTTTACCCTTTTATCCCTGGAGACTTGCGTAATCCTGGCTGTTTCTAGGTACTCAAACATTTTTCTTGAACAAAACATAGCCTTCTCACAATAACAATGAAGCATGTTGGGAGCATGAGTGACTGGTTAGGAGGGTGAATCTCTGTTTTTTTACTGAGAAATATTTGAATCTCTCAGTGAGGTCAAGGGCACATGCCTACTGCTGTGCAGTGGGCAGCCCCATCTGCCTGTGGGGAGTGCAGAGTTTAAGGAGACAGCAGCCTGTGCAGTCCTCGCCTTCAAGATCTGGGCCACTCTAAGAGGAGCTTGTCTCTTAGGCAAGGAGAGCCTATTACTCACAACAAATATTTACAAAACAAAACAATTCTTTCATCATCCCTGACTTAACCTGCACTTACCCCAGAAGGCAAATCCCAATATGACCAATTGTGTGATTCCAGGAAACGGGATGGGGAGAGTGAGACAGAAAAAGAGGGACCATCCATTCAAGGGGGTAGACACAGGTTGGTCACCTCTCTGGGCAACTGAGACGCACCCTCCCAAGACCCTCTAAGAAGAACCACAGGAAATACCTCCAAACTGTGTGTCTCTAGGGGACAGTTCCCGTACTCCATTGGTCAAGGCTTCCCCTTGCGATGTCAACTCTCATTCCCAGGCCGTGCAAGTATAAGTGACCCCATGGGTTCCCTCAGGCATTCCATTCTGTGGTGTCTGAGAATCCCTAGGGCAGAATGCAGGAATGGGAAGAGCCACTGAGGTGCTGTCTGATCACACCTATGGGAAGCTGGTTTTCACAGCTGTGGCAGGGAAGCATGTGGAACAGGGTGTGAGAAATGCCCAGAACAGCCTACTGGTTTAGATACTGGCTTTAAAGGTAATTTATGAAGAGCCACATTCTACTAGAATAGGCTTATGAGCCAGGAAGGTTAAGGCTGGTCGGATGCCAAAAGAGAGAAACTGAGGCAGAAGATAGTCCTGTGGGTAAGGGCAGCACAACAGTGATGAATGCAGGCTCTTGCGTCAAACACTCCTGGTTTTGAATTCTGCCACTGCTCCTTCCCAGAGTGAAATTGAGAACATTATTTAATCTATCTGAGTTGTAAGTTCATCATCAGAAAAGTGGGGATACTTAAGGCAACCTCATACCATTTAAGTTTTGGATCTTTAACAAGGAAAATGTATTCATATGTCACCTGTGTCACTGGAGCTCATAACACTGTATTTGAACAGATTTTAAGAAATGGATCTGGAACAGATTTGCTACAGATCTTTAAAAAGGAACCATACCTCATAGGGTTGATAGGACTGTTAAATGAAGCATGCTTAGAAGGCTGTTATCCCAGAGTAACTCTCCAGCACATGGTGGTCTTCCTGCCGGTCACGAAGAGCAGGGGAGGGGAAGGAAGGCCCCCACAACCGCCCGGGGTAAGGAGGCCCCTGTTTGGAGTGGAGGGTCCAGGGGCTATGGGAACTTGCCTGTCTCCACAATCCCCTTTCCCTCAACTGCGAAAGAGAATAGGAGCTGATGTACTTCCAGCTCTAGTCATCACTGGCTCAGCATCTGGGAAGAATCTGGGCCAGCAGCGAGGACTTCAAGGTAGTTCAGGAGACGCCGGTAGAGACCAGGAGAGGGGAATGTGCAGCCAGGACTAATGGGGGTTAACACAATAGCTGACATTTACTGAGCACTTCTAATGTGTGGCCCTGTTCAGAGAACTTTCTGCATATTGTCTACTAGTCATAGTTGGTCTAGGCACCATAATTCACATTTTACATGTCATGAATCTGAGATTAAGTAATTTGCCCCAGGTCATGGTGCCGCAAGGTGCAGAGCTGAGAAATGAACCTGGGAAATGTGACTCCAGAACCCACATGACGTAATTTGCAGTGACTTCTAACAATTGCTGTCTGGTTCACATCTGCCGGGAAGTGGGAATAACACACAGGGGCCCAGAGCATTGCTCGGTCCCAGAGTTACAAATACGCACTATGAAGCATGTTTCCCTAACTGAGTAAACTATCAATGTTAATAAGTTACTCTACCATTGATTATTATTGTATTAGTCAGGATCCCGGCAAGAAAGAGGCACGCAGAAACTGAAAGTTTGGAGAAAATCGAATAGACTATCTACAAAGGTATAAGAATATTTAGGGAAAACTAATGAAGGACAGTGCAGTGCTTGAGAGCTACCAGCAGCTGGAAGCTGTTACTTCCTCTGGGCCTGAAAGTACAAGAAGAGAGGGGGGCCAGCAGAACCTGGAGAGAGAAACCTGATGGAGAGGACCTGACAGGAGCCCTGGCCTTCATAGAGAACCACAGTCAGTTTGCCAGGAGGAAAAAATACCTTAACTTCTCTTGCTCCTATGTGATGTCCTGCCAGTAACTTCCATTAGCCAAATCTAACTGGAAGCCAGAGGAGAGAGCTAGAGGAGAAGGCAGCCCATAAAGACCAGGATCTTGGCGCACCAGTGAGGATAGAGGTGAGTGTGGTCTGATCTGGTATGGCAGGCAGGGTACACCCAGCACTGTGGTCGACCTGCAGACATATCTTTCAGAAACCTCTATAGTGTCCAAAACAATAAGAAGGAGTATAATCCTTACAGTGGAAAGTTGTTCAACCAGAAAAAAGAATGAAGCATTGATACATGCTACAGCATGGAAGAATCTTGACAGCATTATGCTAAATGAAAGAAGCCAGACATGAAAGGCCACCTACTGTATGATTCCATTTATATGAAGTGTCCAGAACTGGCAAATCCAGAGAGACAGAAAGTAGACTGGTGGTTGCCAGCATTCGGAGGAAGATGGAATGGAGAGTGACTGCAAACAGGTGCAGGTTTCCTTTCGGATGACACAAGTGTTCTGGAGCTGGATCATGGTGATGGTGGCATAACACTGTGAATGCACTAAGTGTCACTCATGTGAATTTCATGTTATGGGTATTTTACCACAATTAAATAAACATAAATAAATAGATGAGAGGGAATTTCCTTCTCACAGTGCTCATGTTCGTCTCTTATTCACTGTCTGAGCAGGGCACCAGCACGCACCTGACACTTTCTTGCTAGGAAGTTGGTGGGAGAGGCAGCAGATGCTCTTGGTGCTTCCGGTGTGCTCCTCATCTTTATGCCAGCCAAGCCTCCCACAGCTGTGCCCACCTACTATCCACACACAGCGCTGCCAGGGAATTACCAGCCCCCAGGAGGCCAGCCAAGCACTGACAGGAGTCAGTAAACACTAGCCTCCTTGCCCACCAGCGGGGGAAAGCAGTGGGGGTGTAGGATCCTCACCTGCCTCCAAGGCCCAGCGGGTTTGAGCTCCAGTCACCTGTGTGGTTACCTGACAGCAACACCCCTTTACTCTCCCTTTCCCTCCCTGTCTCCCTTCCCCCTCACCTGCTGGTTCTGCCTGCATCTCCCAAATCAGCTACAGAACTCAAGCGCTTGTGTGAGGATTTATAACAACTATAAAATAATAATAGATAGCATGTATTGAATTCTTCTTATTAAAATATGTATGAGGAGAGACCAGCTTGTGTTCGTTTTGCCTCTCCTGTTCCCCATGATAAGGCTGTCTTCATGTATCAGGCAAATAACTATCACTGAGTCTTAGACATTAGTGTCGACAGAAGCCCCTAGGAAGAGTGTGAACAGCGTAGGTTCCCAGGCCCCACCGTCAGATACGCTGTTTCAGTAAGTCTAGGTGCAGGGCCTTGGAATGCCCTTGTATCAAGCTCTTCACGTTATTCTTATGCAGAATAGAATAGGAAGGGTCTCCACTGAGAAACACTGGAAGTTGTATCGTGAGAACTGAGAGGGGAGGCCACTGAATGCAGGCATCCCTGAGCACACCCCGTGATATATTTACTTTCTCTTAAACTGGTGGAATCCACATCCAAGTACGGAAGTTAATTTTGGTATTTAATAATCATTAAGTAAAGAGAGAGTGAAACATCTACACCATGTAATTACATAAAACATGCTTCTGGCAATATTTGCCCCCTTGGAAATTCAAATGGGAAATCTCTAAGGAGCAAGGTTGTATTTTTGGAGGTGGACACAAAGTAATTGAGCTTAGCTAGTGGAGATAATTAATTGGGAAATGGATGTGCTGACTTCTAAGAAAAATATTGGAAGGATCTCCCAGAAGACCTAACCCTCTGCTCTTGCTATTTTTGGAAGTTAGTGACACCAAAAGAGACTGGTGTTTCCTCTGAGCCATGGCCCGACCACGTATAGGAATCAAGATGGCAGAGGACAAACAGCCCCTGCCCACAGCTCGGCCCAAGCCTAAGAGCATCCGGGCTCTACCTGCAGGAAACAGTGCCCAACTCCACCTGGGGTTCAGGTCCCAGCTCTCCACTTACTAGCTCTCTCTCTCTTACTTAGCCTTGTTATTCGACTTTGATTACCATGGGGCTTAGTGGTCTCATCTTAAAACCAGGAGTTGTAATAGTAATAACATAAATAACATTCTGAAAGAAAACAATTTGCAAATCAGAAGGTGCTGCCCTGGTGTGGTCTTGCTAAAAACTCTCTCTCTCAGCCCTGGGTCTTATTTTCCCACATCTGGGTCACCTGTCTGACCCTTTCTGCCCAACTTTGATCTGTATGAGCCTAGCATTCTGGCCTCATCTTTCTAGCTGGTCTGCTTGCTAGCACCCTTTCTGCCCCTTTCTGGTTCTAAGTCATAGTCCAATTTTGCCTAATATGCCTTGCTTCCTGGGCCTACTCTTGGTGCTGCAAAGTGGTAGTACCATGAATCTTCCAGCCTAGCCTACACTTTGTCACCTCAATGATAGGGGATGACAACCCAGTGGTGAGAGATTGCATTGAGACCTCTAGCTACCTCTTCCATAATCATATGACACAAGGATGGGCTAAGATAAGAGGTCGAGTCCATATATATGGTTGGACCAGAAGGACCAGCAGCTCTCAAGGGGCAGGAGAATAAGGGTTCAAATCATAGGGGTCATAGGCAAGGCGTGTGGGCAATCATGGATTGAATAATGCATCCATCTTACTGGTAAAACCACATTTGTCTTGCTCACCAGGCTACCCACACCATCCAGCTCAGTCAGTAATTGTGGAATGAGAGAAGGGCTAAGACCCAAGCCCAGGAAGCAGAGACTTGACGTGGATGTTGTTTTTTCTTCCTGTTGGTAGCAGATATTACATTACATAGTTTTGAGATATGTTACAGGAAGGCTTTTGTGTCCCATGTTGATGAAAAATGTGTGCTCTTTATTCTTTGTAGAACTAATAGAATCATAGCACATTTGTCTTTAACTTTTCTATCCCCCTCTCTTTTATTAGATCTACTCTAGGAAGTTGGAACTTTATTTATATTGGAGCCCAAGGACTTTATTTATATTGGAACAATCAAAACCAGCAATGAAGAATTAATGATTAGCTGAGATCAATGTGGGAAGACTGAGGAGAAGTTTCAAGGGAGTGAGGGACTCAAGCCTTTTGGAGGGAAATGGTTCAATAATAGGGAAAATGCCCAGGTTCTGACACCTACAGATGTCTCTTGATGTCAGGGATTAGAAGGTAGGCTGACAGAGCACAGGTCCAGGATTCAGAATAAAAAGGTGGCCATGAGAGTAAGCTATCTGATGTGTTTCTGCTACTTATCTCATTAGGACAGATATGAATGTCTCTGGGTCATCAGTCCCTTAGGTACAATCATGTGTCTCTATCGGGGTAGCAACTAGTGTTAATTCTGTGAGTCAGCTGTCATGTAGAGGCTGCCTAGATCTCTGTGCTGAGTAAGGTGCTGAAGATCATCAGGAAAGTGTGCTGCAGTTGATTAATGATGCCTGTCATGAGCACAGGTATAGAAATTGTGTCAAGAATACCACATCCTCACCATCTCAGTCTAATGTACATACAATGAAGTCAACATCTGGGGAGTTACCTCAATAAAGGAGGGCTCTTCCCAAAATATTTCTATGAAAAATATGAATACCAGCTCCTAACTGGAGTCTTTACTTGTTCTGCAGAACAGAACTATTTACAATTGTGTTTGACCCTTTTCCCAAATGATTGAGTGCTTTGACATAAAAGAGCAAGGTACAGAAGATGCGCTATTTTGGGAATTATTCTCTACAAACATGACTTGTAAGTATACCATGATCCTGAACTTAGAGCCAGACCTCAGCCCCTGATCCAGGTTTTGCTTTCCTAAAGCCACAGTCTCCTTCTGAGAGTTGAGAAGGTAAGGATGGAGGATGAAAACAAACAAACAAACAAAAACAGAAACAAAAACCCACCACCACCACCAACAAAAAACTTGTGTGATCTATGAGGGAAAAATAATCAGATTTAAAAAGTTTCTTGAGGGCTTCCCTGGTGGCGCAGTGGTTGAGAGTCTGCCTGCCGATGCAGGGGACACGGGTTTGCGCCCCGGTCCGGGAAGATCCCACATGCCGCGGAGCGGCTGGGCCCGTGAGCCATGGCTGCTGAGCCTGCGCGTCTGGAGCCTGTGCTCCACAACGGGAGAGACCACAACAGTGAGAGGCCCATGTACTGCAAAAAAAAAAGTTTCTTGAAAATGACTTATTTCATGTAATATTCTGGAGTGTCGCAAATTTAGCTGAGCTGGGCAAAACTTAAGACAAAGGGTATATCACCTACTTTATAGAGCAACATGTATACTTTGTGTGTTTACCTGGTAAACTTGTAAGTAATTGAGTGCCGCCGTTGGCAGGCAAGACTTATTTTGGAGAAATGATCCAATGAGGCGGGGACAGCCTCAATTTTGTTGAAAGATCATGAGATCATGTCTACATTGTAAAAAGTGACATCTGGGTCAGGAACTATTAGGTGGTGACAAAGATGTGTTTGTACACGTGTACCTGTGTGCCTGTGTGTGTGTGTGCCCCTGAGTGTGTGTTTTTGTGAGCATGCACATGTCCTGGTACGTGAGCTTTTGTACGTGAGATGGATTTCTCGGGCTGTGAGGAGCCCAGTGGGCATTCAGCCAGGCCAGGCTCAGGAAGCTGTAGCCACGTTTGCCTGACCTTGTGCTCAGCCGTTGGGTCCCTTGAAGAGGTATGACGAATTCCAGAATGCTCACTGTGCCTAGGTGCCATTTCAGAGGTCTTTAAACTAAACCTTGGTTTTATATATAAACAATCTTTCTGAAGAGTGATTTTCAGGTACACATCTTACGAATGCCTCCCACTCACATGTCACGTTACCCCTGGGAGTTAAGTCATGACCAGCAAGCCTGGTGCCTTTGCACAGAGAGCTGAGTTTTAAGGTAGAAAAAAGTTTCTCTTCCACATTATCCGTAGTGAATCAGAGTTAACATTTTCTTCCTGCAAGTGGAAATGATAATGACCCTTAGAACCACTCTTCCACAGCCTTCTCAGAAATTCATGCAATGTATAATCATCTAAACCATCAACATTGATGGTTACCATTTGCAGAGAACATGTATCTGGTATATGTGGAGCCTGAAGATTCTGGTTCAAACCAGCATACCCTTGAGAGCAAGCGGGGCTGCTGTTAGTAATTATACTGGTGCAAGTGGACTAAACCAGGACGTTCCTAGGCAAACTGGGACATGTAGTCATCTTATCTGGGTAACACCTTCGAACTCTTTCCCTCCCAGTCCTGCAGAGGACACTGAGAGGAGCAGAACAGATCAGTGGATTCCTCAGGAATGACATACTTAGAAATGCAGAGGATCTCAGCGCATATTTGGCTGCTAGCTTCACTTATGCCATTGGTCACTGGTGTGGGCAGAGGTTCTGGGGGAGAAAAAGCAAGGAATGCAGGTTTCTAGGCTCTCTGTTTTTCCCAGAGGCAGCAGGATGATGTGTGGATCAGAGAATGGTCTTGGAATCAACCAGTAAATCAGCCACTTACTTGCTGAACAACCCTGGGCAAATTATTTAACCACTCTGAACATCAGTTTCTCAAATCTAAAAAATGAAAACATTCATTTCCTCAAATGATTATTATGATGATTCCATCCAATGACTCGTGAGAAAGATTCCAGTACCCAGAATACTTTTCTTCCTTATACTGAAAACCCAGAGTCCCACTTACTGCACAGGGAAAATAGAGTGATGAATATCAGTAATAAATGAGTTTGTTTTAGTAATTATGTCAAACACTGGTAATATCCTTAGCCACAGCATACCCCACGTGTGGAATAATTCAGGAAAGAAAATTTCTTGCTCAAGTTACACCAAGAGATTTCCTCCCTGTATCTCCCAGAGAGAAGCCATTGGGGGATTCTCTGTTTTTTATCAAAATGTTAGAAATGAGAGCTCAACATTAGTAAGCTCTTCTCTAATTAAACAAAGACATTGAGGATGGGGAAGACCACTGCTTCTCTCTCTTCACAGGTGGGGGGACCCGCCTTAACATTGTACACATGGGGAGAGAGAGGAAGAGCTGACTTCTATATATTATACGTAGGTGTCAAGAGAGCAGGTCAGCAGTTTACGTATGGCAGGCAGCCCAGGTCCCTTCTTAGGATAGATTCTAGCTTTAAAACCGATGTCAGGGAGAGGTTAGCACCCACAGACGGCATAATTCAAAGGGTATAAAGGATAAGGCAGGGTTTGGCACAAAGAGTAACTAAATCCTTAGCCTGTGGGGCACTGTGCAGTGGGCTTTTGTTGTTCTTTATTCCAAATTTATAACAAGGTGTAAGTGGTATCAACAGGAGGTCTATGGTCTATGCAGGGTAAAGAAGAGATAACTTGCAATATGGTTGCTTGCCATTCTCATCTCAGTCCATCAAAAGTGTGGATCCTACAGTAGTGACCCAGCAGGGACCTCTGTTCAAATCGGCCATCTTTGGGGTGGCACCAGAGCCAGGGTGGGGTGGTCATGAGCACTAAGTGATAGGCTACCTGGCAGGCATCCTCTGGACACAAACATGCTTGGAGCTGGATTGAGGATGACTTCACATGTTCATTGCAACACTCAGCGTTGCCAAGAGAGATTCAGGCCTTCAGTGACTGCAGACCTATATAGCAACAGTGGTCCAAGCACAGGAATGAGACCAGTGTTTGTGGCTTTGTCTTTACATGAAGTTGTTCATAACTGGGGCTTCTGCCTGGGATCTCTAAAGTGCATAACCACAGCCAGTTGCTTGGCTCTTGCTTCATGTGGACAAGCCAAGGGTCCTCTTGTTCAGCACTGGCACAACCTGTCAGTAACCGCTACCTCCAGGCAGTGTCCTGGATGCCCTGCTGGGCTCCATGCTTTCTGGCTCACAAAACCAAGCACCTAAACACAGAGCAGTCCTAAGTGAAGGCAAGCCATATAACTTAGGCATACTTTTAAACCTCTCTGAGCCTCACCTTTCTTACCTGTAAAAAGGGGGCCACAATCACAGGGGTGTTTGTGTACTGAATCAAATAATTACTGTTGCAAGCCCAGCTCTGGTCACTATTATGATTCAAGACTCTGAAATCCATCAAAGCAGAGTCTGTGTTTACTTCGTTGCGTTTCCTGAGCTTGGCATCTGGTGGAGACTTGCAGATATTTATTGCATAAAATAGCAACTATGATAACACAGTTTAAAGACTAATAATCAAAAGATCATTCATTGGGTGCCATGTCTTGTAAACCATTTTAAGATGTTTCTTTTAGTGTCTGTAAAAGGAAGTAACGATCCAAGGGAGATGCAAGTGAGTATTCCCCAATTATTTGCTTTTTAAAATAGATTTGCAATATTTAGTAATTAAAAAAAAATACAGTGAAAGAAGGTAAGAAGACTGGAGAGGCCTGGGTTGGTGGTTTGATGACCAGACAGATGGACAACTGAAGGAAAAGGGACCAGGGTGACCACGTGGTCAATTGTGTCTTCAAAAAGGGAGGTAAATGCTTGGGCCAAGATGGGAGTGAGAGTAGACTGACTCTGGCCCTGGCTCCCTGACCACAGCCAGTGCCTGGGAACACAGAGCTAGGCCCTGCTGGGAACCAGGGCACCTGGATTTTATCTTTCCAGGATCAGATGCTTCAGTTTAACTGAACTGAACCAGGTCAGCTGTCTTCCGCACCTGCTAGGTTCATGCTTGTGAAAATAACATGCATAAAGTAATGGGCATGTTCTAGCAGGTTTAATGTACTTATTTAGGTTTATTCCTCTAACTTGCCTGCATCCAAACATTTTTTTTCGAAATAGAACCAGTGTGTCAAGCTGCCAGTACCTGGTAGATTTGAGAAAATATCTGAATTAGAGATGGGCCCACACAGGTTCTAGTGAGAATGGGTTTTTCAGCAGGTGTGAATCACTGTTATTAAAAATTGATTCCAAGGATAAATTGTCAGTAAGCTACCCTATGATGGCCATTTTGATGACCATCATTTACCATAATCAGTTTAGTGATCTCCTTTTGCGTAGCATCGGTTGCTTGTTTTTGTTTTCAAAGCCCCTCATAAGGGGCAGCTTGTGGCAAACAACCCAGCCTTGTTGCCTCTGTCTGAGACAACTCTAAAGGGCCATCCAGCTATGAGTTTTCTGTAGGTTCTACAAAGGCTTCAGGAGCCATCTCATTGTGGGTTGGCTTGCCCCTTTGCCCATCCCTGCTTTCATCACCTCCTAATGAGGTGTCTCCGGGGAACAGTTCCCAAAATCCTTCTGGAAGCAACTCTGTCTCAGAGCTGGTTTCTGTGATGAAGAGGGCCAGCAGGAATGGCTCTCTGAGGCCCTGACACCCAGGCCAAATTTCAGTGGAGTCCTGGGAAGAATCCATCTGCAGGCAGAAGAAAGAACAAATGTGAAAACGTGGCAGAAAAGGGCCTGGGACTTCAGGGCACAGAAAGTTTGCCAGAGCAGTCAGAGTTAATGATCAACAAGCAAAGTGTCAAGACAGGTGAGAGAGGCCGGCAGGAGGTGGTCCATACAAGGAGGGGGTGGGGTTTGTTTACAGTGCAATGGAAGCCGTTAGGGTTTGACTAGATTTGACTAGGGATGTGACAACATCTGTTTGGTTCTTCATAATGGATTCCCTTGGCCATGGGGAAAGTGGATTATAGGAGTGTGGTCGGCTAAATAATGACCCCCAAATATGTCCAGGTCCTAATCCCCAGGAACCTGTAAATGATGCCTGTAAATATAGCAAAAAGTGACTTTGCAAATGTAATCAAGGTAAGAACCTTGAAATGGGGAGATCATCCTGGATTATCCAGGTGGGCCCAATGTCATCATAGGATCCTTATAAGAGGGAGGAGGAGGTCAGAGTTAGAGAAGGGGTGTGGTGATCAAAGCAGAGTTTGGTGTCGTGGGGCCATAAACCACGGGATGTAGGCAGTTTCTAGAAGCTGGGATAGACAAGGAATTGATTCCCTGTTGGAGACTCCAGAAGGAACCAGCCCTGGCAATCTCTTGATCCTGGCTCCAAAAGACTCGTTTTAGACTTCTGACCTCCAGAACTGTAAGAATGAATTTGTGTTGCTTTGAGTTTGCAGTAATTTGCAAAGCATCAGGGGAAATAGTACAAGGGGTCAAGCGTGAAGGTGGGCGACTAGTCCAGGAGGGTGTAATGATGGAGGGTGGGAGCAGGTGGTGGCAGATGCTGAATGCCATCAGCAGGTGTAATGAGGGGACTCATATGATTAAAGATGACTGAGCTGAGCTCACGTGTTAGCTCCACCATCTCCCTGGTAAGTGTAGGAAACAGATTTCTCCTTTGCAAAATGGAGATAGCACTTACCTAAAGGGGTTGTTATGAGACTTAAATTAGGTAAACTGCATCAACAATTCAGCATCAGAGCTGACATTCCTTTGCCCCCTTACCCCTTCTTCTCAGAACACTGATGACATGGCGATGTGGTCCCTAGCAGCCAGAGGAGGGAAAACGCAGGATCCCCAGTGGATGGAGTCTGAATTCCTAGTGCCCATGAAGCCATGTTCATGGCAGAACTGGGCAGTTCTCAGTAGCTGGGAAGCAGTCTGCATAGGCACTGATATTTAGTATACATGGTAGGCAGCTTCTAAAGTGGGCCCAATGATCCCATCTCCTGGTATTCACAGCCTTGTGTAATCTTCTCTCCTTGAGGAACTTGCTTCTAGCTAATAGAACACCTCTAGGGAATCTCACTTCTGTGATAGGATTAGAAGAGGTTCTGACTTCTGTCTTGCTAGCGCACTCTCTCCTTTGCTGGCTTTGATAAAGCAAGTTGCTATGCCCACGTGGCAATGGAACTCAGGGTGGCCTTTTTCCAACAGTCTAATAGGAACTGGGAATCTCAGTTCAACAGCCCACAAGGAACTGAATTTACCTGCAATCGAGTCACGACGTTCGAATGAGACCCCAGGCCTGGCCAGCCCCTTGATTGATGCGTCAGGAGAGACCCTGAAGCGGTTAAGGCATGGCCAGATTCCTGACCATAGAACACATGGTACAATAAATGTGCATTGTGTTAAGCCTCTTAGTTTGTGGTAATTTGTTATGCAGCAATAGATAACTAATGAACGCATGAAAATCTAGGTTTGGGTATTACCTGGGGACCTGCTGGCAAAATCCTTGTACATGATTACACAGGTGTGTAGGACATTCCAGTCCACCCCCTTGCTGAAAGCAACACTATTTGTCTCAGGACGACCACTGCCTGTCCCAGGATGAATGCAGACAAGCTCTGAACGTTTAGGCATTCACCCCGACATTCATGTATGGGTCATAAAAGGGCACGCATCTTCCAACCATGAGCACTCTGCAAGAATCTCCAAGTCTAGAGCTCTATAAACATACCAATATGCAGGCCCACATAAAAAAGATCTGCACTGGGCTTCCCTGATGGCGCAGTGGTTGAGAGTCCGCCTGCCGATGCAGGGGACACGGGTTCGTGCCCCGGTCCGGGAAGATCCCAAGTGCTGTGGAGTGGCTGGGCCCGTGAGCCATGGCCACTGAGCCTGCATGTCCGGAGCCTGTGCTCCGCAGTGGGAGAGGCCACAATAGTGAGAGGACCGCATACCGCAAAAAAAAAAAAAAAAAAGATCTGTGCTATCAGTGACTCATTAGCAAGTGCTGCTTTGCCCAGTGCCATTTGTTACGAGGCATAATTACATTCCAATATTTATTTGAGTTACTGCTCCTTTAGGCATATTTCATGGAAGGGCAGGAGTAGGAAAAGACATTTGTTTCATGCTATTGATCCAGAGTCATAAAGCCTCCAGTAAAATTCCAGTGAACTCGTTGATCCTGTCATCCCTGGATAATCTGATCACTTTCCTGGTTCAAACTCCCCATCTATGACTTCATGGGACACACCAAGTTACGGTGAGGACCTGGATGAAAATGCTGTCATTTTTACTAAGTATATGGCCCTCAACAAGTAATTTGAACAAACTCTGGCTCTCAATTTCCACATCTGGTTAAAAATAAAGATAAAAATAAATCATATACTTATACAATATAATCATAAAAATTCAGTGCCTGGCACTTAGTAGGTGCTCAAGAATGTTTCCCCCCAGTTAATTTATTCACAAGCCCATAGAGCTATTTATGCAGAAAAGTTTACATGACACTCCCGGTTATGGCTACTTTTATCGAAAATGTCTCAGCCTTTCGCCTTAGAATAAAAAATAGTGTTTGGCTCCAAGCAAATGAGATTGAACAGAGTTATCTGAGCTACTTATAATAAAATGCGACAGGCAGACTTTGGTATTTCACCACCCCAAGTTTTTTTATAGACTGCTCATTATCACTGCAACAGTCAGCACTTTTTTCCATGTCAGTGTGATAGACAATATTCATATTCTTCTTGGGTAATTGCCTTTTTAGCTGAATCAATAGCTTGTAGGCATGAGAAGGAGGCTGTTTTATCTCAAATTTATTTATCTTATGATTATACTAAGACTATTAAGCTGAAGCTCCCCTCCCCGCTTTCCCAGGCCCCAAACCATCTCCCCAAACCTCTCAATACTTAGCTTTTTTGTGAATTTTCCCACTGCTATGCCTCACATTCCCCAAATATTTCCCTTCTCTGGTAGGATTCCAAATTTAAATAAAAGCCTGATGAATGAGTGAACCACTAATATGGTTCACTCACTCATTCATTCAATAAATATTTTTTGAGAGTTTATAGTGGGCAGACCCTGGGTTACAAGAGGGAGGAAGGAGGATGCCATTATCCCTATGCATACAGGGGCTACAGCTGTATGCTGTACAGAAAGGAGAAGGTCCTATAAAAGAAGGGTCTTGGGTGTTCTTAGTGAGCATAACAGATGCTGATAACTGACTAATCAGGGAGGGAAGCATTCTCTGATGAAGTGACCCTTGAACCAAGATTTGAAGGGGAAACACATGAGTACATGTATATGTGGAAGAGGTATGTGGAAACCAGAGGTGGTGGAGGAGTTAAGTATCCCAAGGCCGAGCGAACAGCACGTGCAGAGTCCTGGTGGCTGGAGGAGGTGCGAGGTGGTTTTGAAACTGGAAGCAGCTCAGTGGACAGGAGCTTGAAGGTGGCCCCGGCAGGCAGAGTCCAGACCCTTGGTGAGGGACTGTGGACTTTGTTGCACATTCCAGACTCCATGCCTGGGGGAACGGGGAATCCATGAAGGGTAAGCAAGGAAGTGGCACTATTAGAAAAGGATTCACATTTTACAAAGAGCTCTCTGGTTGGAGGTAGGGGATGGATTGGAGATGACCAGCTTGGATGTGGGCCATGGCTGTTGCAATGTCCAGATAAGACTTGATGAAGCCTTGACCTATCATGGATGCAGCATGGAGCAATGCAGAAGGCACTTTGAGTTACTCAGTAAGTAAAATCCACATGATACAGTGATGGGTTGAATACGGAAAGTACAGGAGAGGTGAGCATCCAGGATAACTTCCCAATTTCTGGCTTGACTTGTTGAATGGGTGGTGTTTTCTGCCATTCAGCTGTTAGAAAGCACTGGAAGAAAGCCAGATAAGGGGGAGGGATGGTAGATCCGTCTTGCATGTGGCTTTAGCTTCCCAGAGTGATTAGACTTTAGGAAACCAAGGCTGAACTGGTTAGACCCATGTTGAGTGACTACAAGTTTTATTAGTTTTATTTTGCTGTATCCTCCTGGAAACTCCCCCTCCCAGACCCCCCCAGTTAAAGAACAAGCATTTCCCCACCAGTCTGTTCCAAACAAACCACATCATTGGTTACAGATTATCCAGACAACAGATGCCTTTGTCTTGCTGAGGTCTTTGATATACGTTTTCTCCTCCCTCGTTACTGGAGACGCTAAAGCTGTATCTTCCTCCTATTTGTTCACTATAAAAATTCTACCCCTTCCTAAATGTGTGTTGGCAGCCTTCCCTTTCCTGTAACCTGTGCAGTATTCCAACATCCTCAGTGCTTTGGTGAGTAACCATTTAGTGTTTCAGTGTACTCTGGACTAATGAATTTAGGCAGACAGGCTTTGTCTCACAAGTCAGATCAGGTTGAGTGGTTGTGACTCCCTAGTATGTATGTGGAAGAAGATTCTGGAGCCATATCTAGGCTTCACAGGAAATCGTTCCGGCACTAATTGGTGGTATCTGTCATGGGCCAAGAGGGGAGAATGGTGCCATATGAGCCGTTCATTTTCATTCCTCCTTTAGTCTTTCCCGATTGCTAACACAACTCTTTAGTCTGTCTACATAGTGGATATTTACAACATCCCAAAGTCTTCCTCGGTATTTTGTGTTTTGGATAGTTCAGTATTCTCTCAAATACACTATAAACTAATGACAGCAAGTGTCAGTTTGTCTGTGTCTAATCCTTGGCTTCCTACTCAGCACTTGCGTGCCCAGAGGGGTTTAATAAATTATCTTTAACTCTACTTTTCACCATTTCCTCTCCCTTCAACCTGTCTTTATATCTCTACCACCCATGGCAGGGTTATCATATGGTTCCAGGGCTAAGGAGGAGGAATTTCATCTTTTGTCCCTCAATTGGCTTTTGTGTGTCCTGCTCCCAAAGGAGTTAGAGTCCAGAAGAGGAAAATATGACCACATTTTTGGGTCAGGTGTCCTTTGGCCAGGCCTACCCAACCCTCATAACACTTACTTCAGGGATAGGAAGCTCTTTTGATGACTTACGGTGAAAACCTCTGTTTGAATTCTCCCAAGAAGCCTGATTGTTAGGTCATTGATTCTTCATAGAGTTGGAACAGCAGGAGATCTGGGCATGAGGGCACAGTGCTATGCACTGCACCCTGACAGAATTGAGCTGAATAACTTTTGGATTTATAAGATAGCGCATTTAATTTTTAACAGATTATATACAAAATATTGAGGGAGATTAAACACAGACTTAAATTAGCCATAACCCTTTTAAAGCAGTCTTGCAGGTAAATGTCCCAAATCTACTAGTCTGCCAAATATATTCTTTATCTACGCACATTTGTCAATTCTTTCCACAACATTAAGCCTTTGTAATGCTTCTTTGGAGGTTACTTTTTTCGCTCTCAAGCCTGAAATACAGGTGACATCAACTCTCTGTGAAATAGACGAGATTGACAAGGGAAAACCCCTGGACTTGTGATTGTTAATCCTTTGGTGATCACAGACCCTTTTGAGACTCTGAAGAAACCTTTGGGCTGCTCCCCATTCGGAAAAGACATGATGTAAACATTTATAAACACATTTTGCATACAATCTATTGTGTTGCATTTTAGATTGACTCTATTCACTTTCACATCATAGAGGATAAAAAATAATCTTTACTAAAAACAAGTGTCACTAGATTTTTCAGATAGAAATTAAGGGCTACTTTCTTTAAAAAAAATCATAAAAGGCATAAACTCAGCAAGTTAAACAAAAAGTAAACCTTAAAGTAAAAAGTAATGAGAACACTCTTGCTTTGCAAACGTAAGAAATTTTGATAGTCCCAAGGTCTTTGATGTGGCAACATGGAGGTCATCTTTTAAAATCCAGTCAATTTCTGCACCTTTGGTTGTTGTGTTTGTTTTTTTTTAAATTTTTTTGGCTGCATTGGGTCTTTGTTGCTGCGTGTGGACTTTCTGTGGTTGCGGCGAGTGGGGGCTACTCTTCGTTGTGGTGTGTGGGCTTCTCATTGCGGTGGCTTCTCTTGTTGCAGAGCACAGGCTCTAGGGGCGCGGGCTTCAGTAGTTGTGGCTCGTGGGCTCCAGAGCACAGGCTCAGTAGTTGTGGAGCATGGGCTCTAGGCGCATGGGCACAGTCACTGTGCCTTGTGGGCTCAGTAGCTGCGGTAACACGGGCTCTAGGGTGCCTGGGCTTCAGTAGTTGTGGCACGCGGGCTTAGCTGCTCCGCAGCATGTGGGACCTTCCCGGACCAGGGATTGAACCCGTGTCCCCTGCATTGGCAGGTAGATTCTTAACCACTGAGCCACCAGGGAAGTCCTGCACCTTTGGTTTTGGTGGCAAAAAATGTGTAAAAACAGACTCATTCATGCAGGTGGTAGCAACAAAATCAGAACTCTCTTAGCTTACTTCACCAGATAAATGTACTCTGGTGTTGAGGAAAGTGAGCTACAAGACTCTTCCCATTCATATCCTATGATTTCTTTGTTCTCAAGTCAATTAGGTCAACTATGGCTAGTTTTATTCATTTAATGCTATGTCTATTAATTATCTGTTGCTGCATAAAAATTACCACAAAACCCAGCAGACTAAGAAAATATTTATTATTTCAAGAACAGCTTAACTAGGTGGTTCTGGTTCAGCGTATTTCATGATATTGCTGTCAACATGGTATCAGGAGCTGCAGTCTCATCTGAAGACTTGGCTTGGGCTAGAGAATCTACTTCCAAGATGGTACCTTCACATGGCTGTTGGTGGGGGCTTCAGTTCCTTACCATGTAGGCCTCTCCATAGAATTGCTATCATATCTACACATCGTGGCAGCTGGCTTTCCCCAGAGTGACATATCCCAGAGAGACAAATGCAAGGATGGAACCAGATTTCTTTCATGTGTAATTCTGGATGTTGCATACCGTCACTTTTACCACTCTGTATTCATTAGAAGCGAGTTACTAAGTCCAACTCCACACTCAAGGGGAGAGGAATTAAGCCTCACCTCTTGAAGGAGAAGTATTGAAGAATTTGTGGATGTATTTTAGAACCACCACAGTATGTCATCAAAGAAAGGATTGTACATTCATCTTTCAATTTTAAGGTGGTTTGAACAAAGTTTACTTTCAGAACAGTTCATCCGTGTTTCTAATAGGTACTGGAGGTAGAGACATCTCCCTGCAGAGGAAATGATGAGGCTTTGCCCCTCTCACACCACATTGTCCTACAACACCATTTCATTACCTTTAAAGGGACCAAGGCATTTCTGGTGTGTGTGTATGTTTGAATTTTTCATGCTCAACATAGCCACATGGTTTTAAATAGATAGAATCTGTTCTTGCACTACTAAGAATAGATTATAATAAAGTTATAGAGCTTCATTATCTGCTGGTACTCCATCATGGCAGTGGGGATGAGGAAGAAACAGGACTGGAAGGTATACCCTTCCCCACAGATAAGCTCCTTGAGATCACGGCTATATGTCAGTGTTAGCACCGTGCTTGCCACATGGGAGCTACAAAGAAATATTTTTGAATGAATGAATGAATGGAGACCCATGGAATGTAGCTTAGCGGGGCAGGTTCTAATCAGTGATTTGGCTTGGTAATACCATGTCCAGAGTCTGGAAGATCGAGCACTGGTAAGAATGAGAGCTCTAATTCCAAGGCTATGCCATCTCTACCCTCTTCAGTGTTGTCTGGCACGTGTGGAGAGTCCATGGATTTGAATCATATGTTTGCATCCAAAAGCAAAGATGGGAGCTAGTAGGAATAACTTACTCTTAGTGACGACTAAGGCAGAGAACTGTATCTTTTGGGGCATCCCCTGTAGGTGGTGGGGGAAAAGGAAGAAAATATATCAGATAGATTTTGACTTGTATACAACCTCAGTAGCATATACAGTAGCATATGCATTTATTACTCATGCATATGGGGTCAGCCGTCAGCTACTTTGCTGATCTTGGCTGGGCTTGCTCACGTGTCTGGGAGTCTGCTGGCTATTGGCTGATCTATGCTGGTCTTGGCTGTGATGATTGGGGTGACTTGGCTTTGCCCCATGACCCTCCCATCTTGTAGGAGGCTAGCTCGGTCATGGTCTCAGAGTAGTGGCATAAGAGAGAGCAAGCACAGTCCTATGGGTGCTTTTCAAGCCTGTTTGGGCAGCATTCCATTGGCTGAGTAGCCTGTAGCTGAGGCCAGTCTCAAAGTGAGAGGGCACTGAACAGTTATGTGGCACCAGGAGTGGTGAAGAATTGGAGCCATTTTTGCAATCTGCTACAAGAAAGCAAAGAAATAGCCAGTTTTTCTTTGTTTAAAACAGGGATCTGCAAACTTTTTCTGTAAAGGGACAGATAGTAAATATTTTAGGTTTTGCAGGCCACATATGGGCTCTGTCACATATTCTTGTCCTTTTCCTCCTCCCTTCTTTTCTTCCTTCTCCTTCTTCTGCATCTTCTTTTAATAATCTTTTAAAAATGCAAAACCATTTTTAGTATATAGGCTATACAAAAGCAGGCTTCAGGACAGATTTGATCCATGGGCCATAGTTTGCCAACCCCTGGTTTAAGAGGAAAGAAAATCATACTACTAATAATTTATCATGTCCTATTTATAAAACACATTCACATCTGTTGTTTTATTTGATCCTCACGACACTCTGGTGTGGGAGAGATATGGGGTTAACACTCATAAAGGGAGAGAAGTGAACTGATTTGATAAAACTGGAGTCTGGAGGCTGGGAGGGCCAATGATGTTTACCTAAGTGCGCCGCCAAGAGCAGCTGCTCATCTCCATCGCCTCTGCGGGCTGAGCTTCCAGGAGGACTCCTAGCATGAGGAGAGTGGTCTGTCTACCCTCCTGAGAACACATGCTACACAGGTGGAAGGGAAGCATCTAATCATGTTAATTTCCACGCAGGCTGAGATGAGGCTGATTTCACGGGTACCAGAGGTGATGCAGTTGTTTCCCAGGTTGCATTTCCCAGTCTCCACTTCATTAGCATGGCTGCTTTGAATGTATACCTTACCTCTGCTTACCAGAGAGGCTTCCTCTCTGCTAGGAATCTTTTAGAAATTATGTTTAAGGGACCGTGTTTAAAACAAGTCTTCATAGTGATTATGGCAACTTCTTAACTCAAAATGTAATCGGTACACATATTTTGCATTTTTATACTTAATCCACAAGTATAGCTTTTAGTGTTTTTCCTTTTTCTACTCACAACCCTAAACAATGTCACAGAACAGAACGGAAGATCTCTTTTGTCTATGACAAGTATCATTTAGCTGTTGGAAGAGGTAGGTGCAATCTAATCTTCCTGAACGGTAAACAATACGGTTTGTGCAGGCTCATGTAGGTGGCACTAACTCGATGTCTCAACAGCTTTCTGAGAAAAGGGAAATGAAATGAATCAGCTGATTAGTTGGCTGGGCCCTTACCTACAAGTTGTCAAACAGAAAGCTCTGCTCAGTTATTCTAAGTTGGCTAACACTGGCTTACTCTAGAAGTTGGCTTAATTTAGAAGTATGGCTTATGGAAGCCTTTTGCAGGGTTACCCAAAGTATACTTTATGGATTTTAGTTCCTCAGAATGCTGAAAAGCGTGTGGAATCAAAGATACATATGGCTAAATAAATTGGGGTACACCTAGGTTAAACAAAATTAAATCTTTTTTTCTTCAGGACTTCTTCAAGCCTTTAATATGTGAACGTGCACCCTAAATATTCTAGAAAGGGTTGGAATGTGCAGTAGTTTCCAAATTATCTTGACCATGGAAATCTTTTGTTCCCAGAACATCTCCCGAGATAATATTCTATAGGGAAAACTTTGAGAATCGTTACCTCAAGCGAAATGTCACTAACACTCTGTGCCAGGGGAACATCCTGGAAAGAACCCTCACCCACGAGCTAGTGTGTAAGTGGGCTCTAATCTGTTTTTTCAAATAGTCAAATCAAACCTCAGTATTTTAAAAAAGATATTATCATTAAAATCAGGGTCAGTAACGATGCAATATATGTATATCTATCCCTAGGAATTAAGAAGTTAAGATTGTGGATTAAGCTTCATTATTTCTCAGATTCTGAGACATCACGCCCTCTCCTAGAATTCTGAAAGCAGCTAGAGAAAGCACCTGTTAGAACATCCTGATGTGAGTCTTACTCTCCTCTTTGCCCTCAAGCAAGATTTCACTGATGGCATTGCTGACAGGATACATTTTTATTGCTTTCTGGTATGAAACCCAATGCATCCAGCCTTGTTTTCTCTGTATTTAGTGATTACCCACAATGGTTACTACTCAGAACACTAATCTGATATCTTTAGCTACAGAAAGAGGTAATGTGGTTTGCTTCTTTTTATGGTGGTTCATCTCTCTTTTCTTTTTTTCCTCACTGAGCATTGCAAGCAGCACTGCAAGTATTACTTTCTACCCATACTGGGTATCTGCAACCTGCTGTCCTGCAAGCAGCTTCAGTTCCACGTGGCCAAAAGTGAACTCATTATCTTTGCCATGAGTCAGTTCCTCTTCCTGTTTTTTCTCACTCCAGCTAATAGTATTAACATCCCCTCAGCCTCCAAAGTTAGAAAGTTCTGAGTAATTTTTTATTTCTTGCTCTTCCTTCCATCTATTAGTTGACAAATCCTGTTGACTCTACCTCTGAAATATTTTTCAAATTCACATCTCCTTTTCATTCTCATGGTCATTGCCCCAGTTCAATGTCCTATTTTCTTAGCCACACCACATGGTCCCTTTGCCATTATCCTTTTCCCCATCCAATTGATACTTCCATCACTATTGCTAAGACCCTGAACATTTCTGAGCATGCATTATTATTCTCCTCGGAGTGTTTTACATGCATATTCATTCAGTCTTTACAATGGCCTTTTGAAGTTGTGTTATTATCCACATTTTACAAATGAAAACAAACAAACAGAACCAAAAAACAAAACAAAAAAAACCCCTGAGGCACAGAGAAGTTAAGTAACATCCCCAAAGTCACATTGATAATACATGGGTAGATGTACAATTTGAATCTGGAGGGCTCTGCCCAGATACCTAACCTCTTACCCACTACGCAATGAACTCTGACAACATATGGACCTCCTGAAAAACAACCCTGAAAGGGAAACCCTCATCTCAAAAACGTTCACTGGCTCTTCCTTTTCTGTACAATGATATTAAGACTCTTTAGAACAGTATATATATTTTTGTCTGAAAATATTTTTATTTTGCATTTATTTTTTAAATCAACTTTATTAAGGTTTATATTCCCTAAATGCACCCATTATTTAAATCTCTTACTTCCCAAACCTCTACTTATTTTCTTGGACTTCAGAGCAACCTGTAGTTCATAGTTACCCATGATTTGGTCCAGGCAGGACATGCTCAGAAAACAAAAAAGGAATTTGGTGTCTTTTACTGTATATTTTGCTTGGTACTCCAGTTACCTAAACATTCACAGTAAACTTTATTTTTATAGGGAACTAAAATGCTAAAAATGGGATGGGAGCAAAGGGAGTTTAAAAACTACTTTTGGGGACTTCCCTGGTGGTCCAGTGGTTAAGACTCTGCCCTTCCAATGCAGGGGACACGGGTTCAATCCCTGGTCGAGGAACTAAGATCCCACATGCCGTGGGGCAACTAAGCCCACGTGCTGCAACTAGAGAGAAGCCCACGACGAAGAACCCGTGCGCCACAACGGAGACCCGGCGCAGCCAAAAAAAAGAATATATTTCTATGAGTTTTGACAGATTTTATGCATCCATGTAACCACTGATCTTGGGTGGCCTCGGCCTACAGTGGCTTGAAGCAGGATTTCAGTTCCCCGGCCAGAGATTGAAGTCAGGTTGCGGCAGTGAGAGCACTGATCCTAGCCGCTAGACCATGACAGCCAGTGGCCAGTGACAAGGCCCTGGCCTGCTGGCTTTGTAGAAATGAATTTCCAAAAGGAGACGGAAAGTAGTGAAACAAGTAAAGTGTTTATTAGGAGGAAAAAGAGTACATGTGGATAGACACATGGGCAGACTACTCACAGAGAGAGTCGTGCCCTCATGGTAGTTTGAATCACTTATATGGGGCATTTCTTCCAGGTTTCCTCTGGCCAATCACCTTGCTTTGCCTGGCTCTGAGTCAGTATTTGGTTTAACTCAGGGTCCTCCCTTGTATGCATGTATATCTCTTAGCCAAGATGGATTCTAGCAAAGAGGCCTATGGGTAGGTTGATTACTATGGGGTGGCACCCCCTCCCTTTTTGGCCCCTGAGGAGCCTTTCTGCCCATGTGTAGTTGGGAAGTCTCCTTGACCTCGAGAATGAGAAATACTTGGGCTCTTTACCTCTTATCGGGGCAGGGCCCAGCCTCTTCTCTCGCTCCTGCTGTTATCTTCATCTTGGAGTATCTGTCCACAGGGGGCAAACTCCAGCTGCTCAGCCTGGGACCTCCACCACCACAGTCCAGTCAAGATATAGAATATTTTATCACCCTAAAATGTCCCTTGTGCCCCTTCCCAGACTATCCCCATACATGTCCCTGGTCTCAGACAATCACTGATTGGCTGTCACTATAGATTAGATTCATTTTTCTAGAATTCCATATACATGGAATCATACGGTACTTTGTGTCTGAGTATATTTAGCATAATGTTTTTAAGATTCATCTATATTGTTGCATGTATAAGCAGTTTATTCCTTTCTGTTACTGAATAATATTTTTATGAATATACCACGTTTTGTTTATCCATTCACCTGTTGGTGGACGTTTGGATTGTCTTCAGTTTTTGGCTCTCATGGATAGAGCCGCTCTGAACATTCATGGATGAGTCCTTGTGTGGGCATATGTTTAGTGTGGTATACTAATTAGGGCTTTTGGTTGCAAAGGACAGAAATCTACCCCAAACTAGCTCAAGAAGGAAAGAAAGGAGGTTTATTGGGTTCCGCAACTGGAAAACCTAGAGCTGACTTAGTTTCCGTCATGGCAGTTCATTAAAAGTTGTCATTAGGAAAATGTCTTATTTGCTTCCTCACTCAGCAATACCTTCTTCTTTGTTAGCTCCATTCTGACAAAGCCTTTCTCATCATGGTCTTAGAGTGGTTTCTAGCAGCACACTCAGACATACAGTCCATCCCCTCAGCAGCTCCAGCAGAGAGAGGAGTTCTCTTTTCCCAACACATTCAGTATAAATCTTTGACCTAAAGTCTCTTTCATTAGGTCATGTGCCCATCATTCAACCAGTTGCTATGAACAAGAGGATGGGATGTTCTGGTTGGCCAGGCCTTACTCACATATCCTCTTCTGAAGCCAGAGATGATGGAGTGTTAGCTTTACCCAATCACATGGACTTGGATTGCATGGGCAGGGGTGGCTCCACAAAGAAACTGGAGCGTTGTTATCAGAAGCAGGGAAATGGATGAGTGGCTGGCAAACCAGCTAATGATTGTCATTCATGGCACTTGAAGTGCTCTGGCATGCCATTCCATCAACCCGGTCCTCTGTTCCTGAATGCTAAGTAGCAGATTTTCTGGTCACTGTAATTGACTCATTCCCCATAGTGTGCTGCAGTTTTCCTCTCTCTGCCCTCGTCCATGCTGTTCTCTTGTCTGCAATACCCTCTGTGGCTATGGCAAGCTTACTCACTCTGGAAGCCCAGTTCGAATGTCTTGCACCTTAGAGAGCCTTCCTAAATTTGCCCCTGCCTGGATTAGTCTCCGGGCATATTATCTATATTCTGTCATGGTTCTTACCATGATAAATCTAATCATGAAATTTCCTATGATCCCAGCCTCCCCTACTAGACATGGACAGCATGACAAGGGGCCACTGTCTCCCTCATCTCAGTGCTCCCCAGCACCCAGATTCAGTGCCTTTTACACAGTATGAGCTCCATAAATACTTATTGATTGATTCTGGACTTGCCATCCATTAAGAGAAGTTAATGGAGGTTTTCTGATTCCCAGCAGATGACCAGTTTTGGAGTGTTGTATCAGTCAGATTTCTAAGAATCAGTAAGTCTTCATTTGGATTTTTCTTTCTTTCACTCAAAGAATATTTTAAAATAATTGTATTTTCCCCTCCGATTTTCACCATAGGTAAGCATTGCAGAAAATTTACAAATATAAAAGTATAAAGATGATAACAAGCTGCTTCCTATCTTAAGGCCATTGTGTGTGCTATTTCCTCTGCCTCAGGCCCCTTTCCTGCCTGTTTTTTTATGAGTCACATCTCAGTAAGAACTTCAGTTTTAGACTGAGGTTTTCTCTTGCTTCTCAGTTTTCTTTACACCAGTTATCCTGATAAAAATGTATCCTCTATGTTGATTTGTGTGTTTCTGTCTCTCTGGACTGTAATGTAAGCCCTGTGTGGTTAAAGACCTCATTTAGTTTGGTCACGGTGTATTTCCACTCCTAAGACAGTGGCTTGTACATAATATTTATGGCATCAATTAATGAATGCAGAGGTAACCATTACTTACATTTTTTTGTTTCCTTCCACTCACATAAACACTTATACACTCAGATATATGTGTGTACATATATGTGTATGTGTGTACTACATACGCATGTATATGTATACCTACAGACACTTAATACAAACATAGGATATCATAAAGTACATGTAATATAATTCAAGGCTACTACACATCCTGTTAGTGTCCCACTCATGTTTACTCCTCACTCACCATTCCTTCTGGCAGCTTCTCACTGCAAACCCTGGATGAGCCCTTGCTCTGGCTGCAGGAGCATTCTCAGCCTGCATGCAGGGCAGGCCGGAAGTGCTGGGGAACTCACACCCCAGGAGCAGCTGTCAACCAGGGATGAACAGGGATTGGAGGATAAGTACCCCAGCTCCCTCACCCCTTTGGAGGCACATCCCTGGGGCGTGTTCCACACCATTTCTGAACCCCAGTAGTATCGATGCACACAGTGGTAGCTAGACTGATAATGCTTCATCAGCTTTCTTCCTATCCCAGTGTCACCTCCAATCTCCATATCACTGCTTCCTGCTAAATCAGCCACTTGCCCATTGACAACTAAGTCTGAGAGTTTGCTACCTGAGACAGGCAAAACTGTAAAAATTGTTTTGTAAACAACCAGAAAAAGGCCGTTGCTCCTCTCAAATCCCAGCTCAGAGATTTTGCTTTCTGCTTCCCCCTTCCTCTTTGCCCTTGGATCGAGGGGGTGGACACCAGTTTACAGCGGTGTATCTTTTCTTTTTTGGGAAGTCAGTTGGAGAGAGCCCCATTGGTGCTACCCTGACTCAGAATGCAATCCTGTCCAGCACTGGTAGCTTCACAGATTCCTGAGGCATCCATATTATAGCCACCTCTGTATTCAGCTTTGCTTTTATCTGTTTCCAATTTCTGTTTTCAAGGCATTCTGTTTTTCTCCTTCCTCCTTCATCCCTAGGCCCTCCTTTACAATAGCACCAAATAAAAAACCCATCACACTGCTGGAGCTAAAAAAAAGCCTTTGAAAAAAGTCGGGTGTTGTGGCTTGAATGTTCCTAAGCTCTAAGACTGCAAGTTACAGACAAATAAAGGGGCAGGGGTGGGTGTGGGGCGGGGGTCTTAGCCCTATGGAAGCAGCCCTCAGACCACAGCAGGCTCTGGGGGGCACCAGGCCTCTAGTGTGGTTTGAACACACAGATTGGGGCGTCTGGCTTGCTGAATTCAAGTTTGAATTATAGATGTTACTGAATGAAACATTAAGGCTGTGTCTGTTGGGACTGCTCTGGCTCTCTTGCCTGTTAACTCTGGCAGAGCATTGTTCCATTTTATCTAAGCATTCCTTCAACATTTGTGTAGCAGTCTTTTCATTCATTCATTCATTCATTCCACACTGACAGTGACTAAGTGCTAGGACTGCAGAGATATCTAAGCCCCATTCTTTATACCCAAAGATCTCAGAATCTAATTAAGGTAGAGAGACAAGCAGATCAGGAGCCTCAGTGCATTGTGCTTAGTGCTGTCCCAGGGTGGGTGCTGAGTGGAATTGCTGAAGAGCAAGGACTGCAGAGTCAGCCACACCTGGGTTCCTTGTCTCGGCCTGAGGGATCCAGGAAGGGATCCTGGAGGAGGAAGCAGGACGCAGCCGTCAAGAGCTAAGGCTATGGATTAGACAGCCCTGGCTCTTTAGTAGGCTTTGTACTAAATTGAATTTGCTTAACCTCCTCGAGCCTCAGTTTCCTGATCTGCTAAATGTCTAGAATAATATCTGTATCATGGATTGTGCAAAGTAAATGAGATAGTGTCTGAACTGTCTTAGCAGGGTTCATAGCGTACAGTAGCAACTTAATACATGTTTATTAATTTTTAACAGTTAAATCAAGCACAGGATATTGGAAGACGCCCAATGCAGACAAGGGAGGAGGATATAGATGTGCTGGATGAGGTCATGCCTTGCTGGATCTTGAGGAGGGTGAATGACAGTGCATTGCTGGCCGGACAGGCAAATGAAAGGTTTCCTGTTTCCTCGTGGGCATCAGTGAGACCCAGCATATGCCTGTATCAAAACCCTGCAATTTATCAAAAATAAAGCCAGGGATAGTAAAAATCTTGCTGGCCACAAAAGTGGGAGGACCCAGGCAAATAGTCTTCTTCTGGGCCATTATTTCATGGTGGGCGGTCAGATGTGTATCAGCATGAGAGAGAGCAAGGTGCAGCTGCGCTTCTGGGGGCCCCACTGAACAGGTGACATGTCCCGTGTATTTTTACTTAAGGTTTGATTTTCTCCATCTCTCTCTCCAGCAAGGGAATGGTGAGAAATGTAACAATTAGAATTCAATATGCTAATACAATGTGTCATTAGCAGAGCCATACAATTGCCTCTAGTGGTACATGTGGGAAGCAAAGCAGGTTCCTGGAAATTAGCTCAGCTTCCCCTCGTCCCCATCTGAATCAAAAGAGCCAGGCTCATTTCAGCAGTGGAAATTTCACTGGGCTGGAGAGCTGAAAACTCATTCAAAAAATTAATAAATTTTCCTCTCCCTTAATTTTTTTTTGTTTGGTGGGGACATATTTCGTGACACATGTCTGCTTCTTCCTTGCAAATATTTCATTCAGACGTGGTCTTCAGGTTTTCAAATTTTAAAGACTTTAAAAAATCGATTATGGTCTAAGAGGATTAAGAGCTCTGCTTATGTCAGCTTTACATAATTCTGGACAGAAGATGTACTTGTTATGTTTTTTAATTTTGTTTATGATTCTGCAAGTTATCACCCCTTCTCTCCTGAGTGAATTCTGACTGCATTAGGAAGGTGTGGGTGCTTTGTCAATAGATTTTGGTCAACTGGTGTATTATTTAATGGGTTCAATGGTATCCTCCTTTGTGGCCGCAGCCTTAAATACAGGTCAGGTATCAAGTTCATACTCATGTTACCCTTCCTCCCTCCTTCCCTCTCTTTTTCCCACCGTTCTTTCATCCTTCCTTCTCCCCCTCCTTCCTTCCCTCTCCCCCTCCCTCCTTCCTTCTACAAATACTTATTCAGCTCAACACCATTTGAGGCACTGGAGATATACGGATGAAGAAGGCAGATGTAGTTCCTAGTAACATGATAGGAAGACAGGTGATAAACAAATAAACAGTTCACAGATAAGAGCAATCCCAATAAGTGTTCTAAATAAATAGAGAGACGCTCAGGGAGTATCTTTGGAGGGAGCCGTGTGGTTATGGAAGGCTAAGAAAGAGCCAGCCAATGAGCCCTGGAGCAGAGAGGAGCCTGTGACTGCCCAGTAGCAAGGAGGAGCAGCGTGAGGAGATGGAGTGCTATGTGGGCGGCAGATCATGCAATGTGGTGGCAGGGATTTACAATTCAGGATAATGTTTGGAAGAACCGGGGACATTTTTATTTTAGAATGTTTTTTCAGTGAGTTAGGTACATGTGCTGACAACATTTTCCAAACCAAATCTTTTTTTCTGGCTATTTAATTTCACCCTCCACTCCAAAGTTAGAAAATTTGTTTGCACTTGGTTCTACATTTAGTGAGTTCTCTTTCATCAAAAGGAAAAAGATACTTAACTCAGGGAGTGCTACAGAAACCTCAGATTGGAGTCCTGAAATGTGTACCATCCACTGGAAACCAAGAAAATAGCCTTTGTCACAGGTCGTTGCTTTTCTTCCTAAGGCGTAAACTCAGAGGTACAATTTAGTCAAGTAGTTGATTTAGTTGTATCCAGCTTACCTAATTAACAGCAATTCCATGCTCGATTTTTTTTTTTCGTTAACCGAACAAAAGCCATCTCTAATGAGGTACGTATACAGGGCCAGCTGACTTACTTTTTGTGGAGATGGCAGATAAGGAGGGAGCTATAAACATTTGTAGGAAATAGACACAGACATGATATCCAGCATTTTGAACAACTGGTACCAGATAGGCACTGGGCCATCAGAATGCACAGTGGTGTATGGGTGCCGCCAGGCTCTTTGGAGGGCAAGGAATCAGGTGTATCCTCCAAACACAGGGAAATGACCGGAGCACGTTCATTCCCTCCCAAGAGTGCCCAAAGTCATCTCCTTCCAGCATCAACTCAAAAGTCTAAAGTCCAAAATTTTATCTAAATATGATAGAAATCAGATATGGGTGAGACTCAAGGTATGATTCACCTGAGACAAATTCCTCTCCAGCTGGGAACCTGCAAAATCAAACAAACTATATGCTTTCAAAATACAATGGTGGGAGAAGCATAGGATAGACATTCCCATTCCAAAAGGGAGAAAAAAGGAAAGAAGGAAGGGATAAATGATGGGTCTGAGGGTCCCAGCAAGATCAAAACCCAGTGGAGCTAATTACTCTAGACCTTGACTTGAGATAATCCTCTTTGGTTGAGGCTCTGCCCTCCAGGTGTCCTGGAGCTGAGGTCCGGCCTTCCAGACATACGGGGGTGGAGACCCCGCTCCCAAGGCTCTGGGCGGCCCCACCCTGGTGTATCTGCAAGGCAAGGGAGGCCATCTTGCTATGTATTGCTGAGAGAGAAGAGATAGAACTGACGGGGGAGAAATCATGGGCAGACAGATTTCAGGTCAATAAAGAAAGGCAAAATAGATAGAGCTGCCCAAGAAAGGAATGGGTTTGAGAAAAAAGGAAGTTCTCTAACCAGAAGGACTCCAGATGAGGCTGAGGTTGGATAACCCCTAAAGGGTTGTGGCAAAGTCAGCACTGTCTTCTGAGCTTGGTGACATATGGGTTAGGATAGACTGAGAAAGACTGCCTTAAAAAATTCTCAACCTATAGGTTGATAGAGAGATATGTATTTGATATACATATATAAAATTTTTATATTACACCATAATATTAGTTATGTATTCATATACATATATAAAGATTTGAATATATTCTTTTCAGAATTAAATAATCCCATATTAAGTATGCATGAAAGAACAGTTTGATTTAGTAGATCGTATCACCTGTTTTTCATCTACGGCCAACATTAAAAATACAAAGCTGGTGCATAAACAAGGTCAAGGAAGAAGCTAGTCATGGAATCTTCCTGTCCAGCATCAGTGTTATGATATGTTGCAGCTGAAGGTCTGGGCGAGTCATCTGCACTGCACTGTATCTTAAACATCTCCTGGCATTTTCCACTTCCCTCTCCAGGTCTTCTAACAGGAATCGACATGAAAGGGTAGCATGTAAGTGACTGCACTATGGAGTTTCTAATTATGATCAGGAAGGGCACACAATTTACAAAGAGATCTTCAGAATTTATCACAGACTTTATTTCATCTTGCCATTTGGACAGCCCCTGATCATCTCTTCCCATGAGGATAAACTCTGAGAATCCCAAATGATCTTGTAGGACCCTATTCCTATAGTTTTTAAACTGTGTTCTACAGAGGTCTAGTATTGAGAGGGGGACTCAGGCCCTTAAGTGGCGAGGGTGAAAGAGGGATAGGGTGTAGAACGCAGCTGGGACTCAGGCCCTGGGAGCAAACATCAACCGGGGTAATTATGCTTTATTCTCTTTTAGATATTAAGGTTCAAGAGGAGATTCTGCTTGATAAAAAGTGGAGGGCTTTTCTAAAAAAGGGGTTTAGAATTACAGTGCAGACCTGCCTTCTCATTGTACACACAAGAAACTGAGGCTCAAAGACATCAAGCGTATTCTCCTTGGGGCACCCACCTCGTCCATGGTAAAGCCAGGACTATGATCCAGTATGATGATCTGGACTAGGGGGTCTTCCCACCACTTGTTGCTGTTGATGAAACACGGAAACTTAGTCTCAGGTTTGGGCACTCGGGAAATCCCCATGGTGATAATGATGATGGATAATGCTTACGAGTTCCTACTATGTGGCCAGTGCCTCAAAGACAATATCTTATTTAATCCTCACAGCAGTGCTCCAAGTTAGGAGCTCTTATTAATCCCATTTTAAAGTTGAAGAAATGATGTTCAAAGACATTAAATCACTTGCTGGACATCACACAGCTTCTAGGCAGTAGAGGTTGGATTTGAACCCAGGTGGCCTTAATCCAGAGGCCTCAGCATTAACCCTTCTGCTCTCTTGCCTTCCTACACTCCAGACTTCTCCCGGAGGACAGATACCATCAGATTATTTTATCTAACTTTACCGTATTTTTTTTTACCAACATAGCAATGTCTAGCAACCTTTCCTTTACTGAATGTTCTACTTCTATAGTGCTACGCTATTATGTATCATGACCTTGATGAAGATAATACCCTTCCTGTATCAAAATGGTTAATCTTCATTAATTTTTACTCATTAGTTAAAGGCTGGTGTAATTTAGAGAAAGTCTAAATTATGGAATACATTTTATTTTATTACTTTTAAACGCATAACAAAATTATTTAAGAATGCTCCCTTCCGGGACTCACTTCAGTGATTTGTTATTATCACTGATACTATTTATACGTAAAGGAAAGAAAGCTTCATATGAGCACCTTGCTTGTTCTTCTCCATTCTAACTAATCCTGCCAGGTAACCTCTGTGAATGGCCTTATTATCTCTCACCAGACCGACTATGATGGCCTCCAAACTCACTGCCCTGAGCCTCGCTCGTCATGTTTTTACTATGTAACTTTCTTAATGACTACTGTTAAAATTCAGCATTAGGGACTTCCCTGGTGGTCCAGTGGTTGAGACTCTGCACTTCCACTGCGGAGGGTGTGGGTTCGATCCCTGATCAGGGAACTGGGATCTTGCATGCCTCGTGGTGCAGCCAAAAAAAAAAAAAAAAAAAAATCACACCCCCACCTGCATCAGTGTTTAATTTCTCCACCACCCTTTCCCATCCTTCCCCGAAAGCCCCAGCTAAATGGCTGACCCCCGGTCTCTCAGATTCTTGGCTGTTTCCATAGCCCTGCGTGGGGTTAACTCCAGCAAGGACCACCTTATTCCCAGTGTGCTCACCTCCTGGAAATCTTCCTGGGTTCTGTGAATGAAAAAATGTTGCCTGCCATATCAGTAAACAAAGGATGTTGTAGCCATCAAGGCACTACGGTTGTCCCCAGTGGTGAGCCTGAGGGAACTCAGGATGGAAGCAAACAGGGTGCCCACCATCAAGCCCTCAGCCACTGTAGCCATCCCCAGTGGTGCACCCTGAAGGGACTCAGGATGGGAAAGAAAGAATGGGATGCTGGCCCTAAATAGCTAAGGTGCATATCAAAGGGATGATTTCAGTGGGCCCAGACTCTTGCATCTTCCCATACATAGAAAAGTGCTAAATTCAGTAAGATGTCTGGTTTTCTTTAATTAAGAGTAATCTTTTACTGGTCTTTACTGACTCCCTGGTCTTTGTTGCAAAACTCCTGTATATCCTGGCTCCTCCCTGATCTCTTCAGACCTGGGAAGTCCTCAGAAAGCCCACCAAATAAAACATAATTCTCGATAGTTCCAGCTCTCAACCACCATCAGTTTCTCTAGTGAAATTTCCTAGGGCTTTGCCCCTCCCTGGGGGCTGCCCTCATATGCAGCTTCATGTAGATCATGTGTTTACTTATCTTACTTCCTCTGCTATACTCTAAGCTCCATGAGGGCAGCCATCTTTACAGTCCTGCCATCTGGGTACATAGTAAATGCTTATTGAGTGACCAGGATTCTGGGCAGCTGTGTGTGTATAAGGGAGGCAAAGGATGCTTGGCAAGAAAAAGGAGTCAGGGGAGACAACAGCAAGTCTAAGGGGTACCACCCATATGAGAGTTCCTTGGGGTGCTGAATAAACATATAGATTCTCTAACAGGAGAATTCCTTCAACAGGACATTGAGCGAAAGGATGACTGGCTGCAGTGTGGTCAGGAGGTAGAACCAGAGGGCAGGCGCGTTATGGCTTTTCTGAGCGAGGGGACACCTCTCCTGCCTCTGGCCAAGCTCAGCTCATCGTCCTGAGGGGACGTTCTTTCCAGCATCTTTCCGTCTGGATGACACAACCCTCTGATTGTCCCTCCTAACACCTGACCCTAGTTGGGGAATTGAAGAAGGGATGAGTCCTGGAGTCTGCCCTCATACAAGGAACCCTGCAAGGCCTCTGCTTGTGGCGATGGACCAAAAAAACCTACCTTCCTCCCACACTTAGCTGGAAATGATTTTTAGTGGGTGGTGTCTGGGCTCATTAAAATGAACCTGGCATATCCATAACTTGTATTACCCAGCAACAACCAACCCCTCAGAAATCTGTGCAGGCAACTAATGATTTTAAAACTACTAGTAACCCCCCTCAATACCCACTCTCCCTGCTAAATGGTTGAGATTCCAGGCCAGCTGGGTGTCTGCTTATTTACATAATTAATCTAGTAGGAAGTCTATATGTCCCTCCTCAGCTTTCTCTTTTCCAGGATAAATCACCCCCATATCCTCCATCCATAAGCCCCAATTTTACAACCTTTTAATCATTTTTGTGACTCCCTCATGAATCTTCTTTGGGCCCTATTTAAGCGTTATCTCAATTTAACAGACATGTTACACAGGCAATTAGGAGAGAGGAATCCCTTAGAACCTGGGAACGTCTTAGTCCCAATTTGGATCTGAGTCTCTGTCTGTTTGTAAGGGTCATATGGAGGATTCTCATCACCTTTCCTCCTGACAAACGGACTCAGGATGGGCTGTCAATTTTGCTTTTTCACAAGATGTTCTTCCAAGGTTTCAAAGAACCAATTCCTATCAGGGCAGGAGCCAAAGGACACACCTGAGCCCAGGAGGGAATTCTTTCTCAAATGGGTTTCATGTGTGCGATTTTGGTGCATGGGGACAGCAGGGGTCTACTGTTGGCTGGAGAGAGCTGTCAGCAACCTTGAACCCCAAGCTTCCAGGGAACTTGAGGAGGCCAGGCACTGTCTGACAGCTTGGGCAGAGTCTGCCAGGCTGGCCTGCTGCTCTGTGTCCTGTGATCTTATCTGACCTTTTCCGGAAGGCCATTTCCTTATCTGCCTTCAGGCTGAGCCAAAAAACGGAGCCACTAGCAGACTGGGGAGAGGCTGGCTCTTGAGTTTTCAACACCATGTAGCGGCCAATACATAGCTTAGCTGCCACCAAGTATCCCGTAAAAGGCACCCAGTAAGAATATGACACAGCTAAGGGAGGAAGGACATTTCTGGGGTTCTTATATTGGGAATTTTCTAACTAGGAATGTTGTGAGAGCAGAACAGAAGAAAGGAGGTGGAGCTGACTGAGGCTGTAACTTGTCATTTTGCAAAGACAAAACCCCATCGTCACCTTTCCGTGCCGCGCATCGCATCGGTGTTCTCTCGTGGTTCTAATCTCTTCTGGGCTGCATTTTCCCCCTTCCTCAGTGTGGCCTGATATTTCCCAGGGACTCATTTGACAGGGTGCAGACAGCAGGGCTGTATATCTGAGCAAACGTTTGCAAATATAGACATTCCTGTTTTGCTACCATGTCAACAATTTCAAGGTGAAACCCCCATCAGTCCAGCAGCTGATGTGGCGAAGGAGCTTATCGTTGTGTGCAAAAATCAAATAAAATCCTTTGGGGCTTTTCTTAGGCAGCATCGCGTGTAGCTCTGGCCTGAAGATCAATAAAGCAGAACCTACTCTTCATTACACGTTAATAATGTGCAAGCAGAAACCAGAGCGGGGAGCAGGCCTCTCTGTCTCCCCTCAGAAAGACGGGCTGACTTTGTTGTAAGCGGCACGGGATCGTGCTGATTATGGCCGCGCAACTCGTTTGCAGCCGCAATTGCCTTTCAGCCTGTGAGTCTCAGAACTAGAGTGCTTTCTGCATCGTGGAGAGCTACTCATGGCACTCATGACATCTTTAGAAAAGCCATATCCTGGCTTAAAGTGCTCCATAAAGCTCATTAACCGGGCCTTAACCGAGTGAGTTAATAACAATTAATAATCGAGAGACTGAAGCTGTGACACCTCAGGAATGAACTTAGTGAAGGTTCTAAGTTCCCAGTGCTGCCTGAAGCCAGACCTTTTGGTGACTTTGGAGCTAGACATGGCAGAAAGGGTTTGGGACTGTGTATTAGTGTGATAGGGCTGCTGGAACAAAGTCCCACAAACTAGGTGGCTTAAAACAACAGAAACTTATTCTCTCACCGTTCTGGTGGCAACAAAGTCTGAAATCAAGGTACAGGTTCCCCTGCAATCCAGATTGAGCGTTCCTGTGAAACCATTCCTAAGCTGAAATGGCATAAAGCAAAGAAGGAATTACCTTAGGGCACATCTTGCACAAACGATGAACAAAATAAATCGAGATAAAGCACAGATGCTCACGGACACAGTTCAAAGCTATGGCGGCTCCGTGCCGAGACACTGAGTGCAGTTCTTGGGGAAGGCGCTTGGTGGCGCCACTCTTGCTGTTGCGGTGCGCTGCCTCAATAACCACTCGCCGCAAAACAAATGCTGAATACTATCCTCAATTTTCGCCTTGTTTTGTGAAAGTGAAAATCCTCTTCAAATTTCTTTATGTTGGGGAAGACAGGGACTAATGTAGGTTTTTCATAAAAAGAGAAGTGGTGTCAAGCAAACTTTTGAAAAGAGGGGGACTCCTGTATCAGCAAGGCCACACTCTCCCTGAAGGCTTTAGGGGAGAACCTGTCCCATGCCTCTCTCCTAGGTTCTTGTGTTGCCGGCAATTCGTGGCATTCCTTTGCTTGTAGGCACATTACTTCAGTCTCTGCTCCATCACCACGTACGCCCTGCTATGTCCATATTGGGTGCATATGGCCAGTGTCTGTTCACATGCTGTAACAATTTTTAAATATTCTGAGTACTGTCCATGCCAAGGTCAGTACCTCTTTCACTGGGCGGCTGTGAAGAGTAAATCAGATATTCCGTAGGAAAGCTCTTTGCAATGTGTGAAGTCCTGTGTGAAGGTTTTTGCTGTTTTGTTGCTGGGGAGGTTTCAGGTTGAATCCATTAAGACAGAAAGATTCAAGTCCTGGTGCCTGCTCTCAGAGGTCTCCATGAGTAGAGCACTCTTAAATCACTGCCATCAGCCTGTCATATAATCTTGGCCTGAGGCTTTCCGGGACAGACGGTATGGAGAGATTCATACTGTTATTGAAGGCTTAAAGCTTGGGAATTAAAAGTCTACATTTTTCTTGGAGTCAGGCAGTCCTGGTTCAGGTCCTGGCTCTACCACTGACTGCTGAATGGCCTTGGGTGGGGGTCCCTGAGCCTCTCTAAGTCTCTGTTTCCTCATCTGTAAAATGAGGTAATAACACCTAGGTCACAGGTTACATGAGGAGTGAATGCAGTGATAGACACAGAGTAGGGTCCACTGCTTCCTCTGTTTTTAAACGTTTGAGTAAGTATAAGTCGTACTGTAGTTTTTCAAAGGGCTTTTGGGTCTCACTGGCCAGGGCTTTGTGAACCGTTGCTTGAGTCAGTCACAGTGAGTGGCAATCTACAAGTTATTGATTTACCTTGAACAGTGGTTCTTAAACCCAACACCTGGGCCCCACTGAGCTTTCCCAGATGTGTTTTCAGTAGAGCAATCCAGTGTAGGAAGACCGGTTTGGAATCAAGGTCCTGGGCCAGCTCCCATGCTTATGACAGGTGTGAAGTTGCCAAGTGAAGCTCTCTGCTCCTCAGTGATAAATAAGAGTCCCATCTCCCAGGGCTGAGGTAGAAACTCTGTAGGTTAATGTATGCAAAGCCATTATTTCAATGCTAGAGTGTCACATGGCCTCAATAAATACAAGCTAGTATGATTCCTGGAATAGAAGCTCCATGAGGGCAAGACTCTGGCCTGGATCATTCACAAGTGGGTCTCCTGTCCCTGAAACCAAGTCTGGCAAGTTGTAGGCGCTTGATAAATATACACTGAACAAATGAATGAATAAATGAATGAGGTTTCCTGGAGGTAGGATCAAGAACCTGAATTTTTGAGCTCTCTCCACATGATTATAGGATGCAGCCATGATTGAGAACTGCTGGCACAAGCATTCATTTTATAGATGATGAAATTGCAGCCAGGGCTGCTAAGTAATTCGCCCCAAGAGCACTTGGTTAGTTTACTCAACAAATAGTCATTCCTTCCTTTTATTTAACACACCTTCATTGAGTACTTACAACATTGCTGGTGGTATTTAAACCCCAGGTTCTACCAGAAAGAATAAGAGATTGCCCCAGCCCTTGATAAACTCGTGGTCTGGTAGAGGCTTCAGATGTATAAACAAATGACTGCATTACTGTGTGCCACGGTTTCATATTTACACACATGGTGAGCTCAAGGAGTACAGATGAGGGAGTATCGATTCTGCCATGTAGCCAATAGAGACCAGCTGGGAAAGTCACTTATATGTAAGGTGACTGGGGCACACGGCGGCTAGGAGATTCTCAGGCAGCTAAGAGGGAGGAATAGAAGGCACAGGATGGAGCGTGGCACATGGAAGGTCATGGAACTAGTGAATCATCCAGAGAGTCTAGAGCAGAGGGCCAGCACTCCTGAGATTGCTCACAAAGGCTGGGAGAAGGGCACTCCAAGTGGCAGTAACAGCAAGGTCAAAGGCCAGTAGTCGACAAGTAGATTGAGAAGTTTGAAGAATTGAAAGGTCACCATGTACATGATGGAGAGAGTGGCTAGAGAGTGGCCAGAAATGCAGTTTGATGAATAGACAGGGGCTAGATCGTTCTGGTCTTTGTATACTACAGTAAAAAGGTCAAATTTTACTCTGATTCAATGGAAGCCATTGGTAATTGTAAGCAGGGGACATTCAATGAGCTAAGCTTTAGGGTCACTCCTGTTACTATGATGGAGCAGAGAGGATAAGTCTGCAGTGGGGAGAGTCATCAGGAGGCTGTGAATATAGTCCAGATGGGAAATGACAGGCTAAACTAAGCTGATGGCAGGGGAGATGGAAGAAAACCCATGAATCACTATGTGCTTTCATCAAATGCAGCGGGGGTGTGCGATGTATTTGAGGTCTTTACCCCTCCTCTCCTCTATTGTCCCGTCCTCAGAGAGATCACGCTGTAACTGGGCTCCTCATGAGGCAGGAACATGGATTCAAGGGAGCCTTCTTGATTTGGATCAAAACCCAATAGAGCATTTATAGAAGAAAATATTCCAAATGCGATTGCAGTTTGATTCAACAAGCGTTCTGAAACCGACTTTTGTTAGGATCCTCTAAATTTTAAGGGATTAATACCCAACTCAAAATGGGAAATGTATAGTTTCACTTAACTGAAAAAGTCCAGGGAATTGAGCTCCAGGAACAACTGAATTTGGGGCTTAACTGTTATCAGATTGAATTGGTTTCTCTCCATCTCTTGGCTCTGTTTTCTTCTCTGGTGACTTCAGTCTTAGGCAGGCTCTTCTCATGAGGTACCAAATAGCTGCTGGCAGGCCCAGATTTGTAGTCTCAGAGTTTCACAACCCCGTAGAAAGAGAGTTGTTGTTTTCCAACCATCTTTGCAGAGGCCTGACCGTGATTCACCCAGCTTGGGTCCTGTGAACATCCCCAGTCCAGGCACAACGCCAGGTGGACTGCTGAGATTGACCAGGCCAAGGTCACATTACCAGCTTCTGGAGCTGGAAACAGAGTCACCCTTAATTTTATAGATTGAATGTGGAGAGTGAGGTGGTTTCCCAAAGGCAAGCTGGGTGCTGCTGCATGAAGCTGAGAGATGGTGGGTAGACCAGAAGGACACATGTCCACTAGCAGTACCTGCTGTCAAGTGCAGGGCTCTGCTCAGCTCTCCTGCAAAGGAGTCAGAGATGAATAATTCAGTCCCTGCCCTCCAGATGCTTGTGAGTATCGGGGATGCAGATGCATACACAAGCCTGTTTAATAGGAGCCCGCCTGATAAGTGTCCTGGTTTGGTAGCATCTCCAGTACCATAAAGCTCTGACTGCTCTTTCAGTGGGCACCGGAGGCTTGGCACATGTTTCCTCACATTTCTGTTTTAAAAGTCAATAAACTGTTTCTGGTACCTTGACTGGAAATTAAATCTGGGTTTTTCTTTCCCTTGATTATGGAGTTGAGATGTCCAAAGTTGACTCTCAATGGTGGCATTGGGTTAGTGTGACCCAACATCCCAACATCTGGGAATCATGGCTGCAGCAGCCACCAGTGCAGGTATCAATGTGGAATAGGTGGACCTGGGGACCGGGACAGGGAAGGAGGGCCTCGATGTGAGAAGTTACCCACAGGGAGCACTAGGGCATCTGAGTTCCAGCCAGGTAGTGACTTGCAGGCAGTGTCCTTAGGTGTGTGCATGTAGGAAGAGGTTCGGCTCCTCCCTACCACTGTGTATCATCCATCGTGGGCTACATTTCTTTCTTTCTTTTTTTTTTGTTTTTGTTTTTGTTTTGGCCACACTGCGCAGCTTGTGGGATCTTAGTTCTCCGACCAGGGATCCAACCCGTACGCCCTGCAATGGAAGTGTGGAGCTCTAACCACTGGCCCACCAGGGAAGTCCCTCTTTGCTTCTAATAGACATTCACTTTTCCATTTAACACGTATTTAGTGAACCCCGTGGTGGAGACTGGCTAGTTATTCACCAAATCATTTTCTTCTTTCTTCAGGGCACCCAGCTAGGTTACATTTCCCAGTCTTCCGTAGGCTGGGTTCTGCCCAGTGGACTGCAGGATGATGTAAGGGTAAGCCTTACTTCTGTGTTGTCCTCCACGCACATTTGCTCTCTTGTCCTGTCTGCCAGCTAGAGGCAGAGGATCCACTGGGGCACAGCGGAACCACACGATGGAAGGAGGCTTACACGACTGCAGGGAGTCATCAAACCACTCCCCCACCCCAAATAAAAGGATCCACATAGATTGTGATGGGAGTGATAGATAACTCTTCATGGTATTAATTGTTGAAATTGTGGTGGTTTGTTTCTGTTTTGCTTAAAATCTAGAATTTCGCCTACCCTGACTAATCAAAGAGTTATAAAATACAAGAGACTGCTCTGTGCCAGGGACTCAGTATTAAGCAAAGCAGCTCTTACCTTGATGAGGTTTTCAGTCTTACCTGTTATTTTATCTACTCATCTCCTCTCTGCTTTCTTGTAGGCATTAACACATAGTGCTGGGAACGAGGATCTTGAAATAACTTTGGTGAATGTCCAGCAGAGTCAACTGCTCTACTGGGTTTTAGAAATGAACATCTGTGGGTCACAGCCTGATCCTGCAGCTTGAGAGATTTCTCAGTTGTGCAGATTAAAGATCTTTTTATTATATACAAGACCTTTACTTTTTCTTCTCTCTCACTTTCTTTCTCTAAACCAGCCCTCCTATTAGCTAGAATTCCATCTATCCAAATATCCATCCGTGCATGCATGCATCCATCCATCTATCCATTCTTTCTACCTAGTTTTATGAATAATGTTTTTCTTTTCAAATGCTCATTTGCTGAGTGTTGCTAAGATATTGACATGAGGGCTTCCCTGGTGGCGCAGTGGTTGAGAGTCCGCCTGCCGATGCAGGGAACACGGGTTCGTGCCCCGATCCGGGAAGGTCCCACATGCCGCGCAGCGGCTGGGCCCGCGAGCCATGGCCACTGAGCCTGTGCATCCGGAGCCTGTGCTCCGCAACGGGAGAGGCCACAACAGTGAGAGGCCCGCGTACTACACATACACAAAAAAAGATATTGACATGCATAGTCCTTTTTAATCCAAATGACTACCCTACATTATGGTAAGTGCCATAATTATCACTTACTAAATGAGAAAACTGAGGTCCCGAGACATAACTTAGCTAAAGCTACAGTAAGTGGGGAGGCAGGGTGTGCTAGAGCTTGGATTCTTCGTCACTGTGCTGTTCCCCGTTCCACTGTTTATCAGGATGCTGTCAAGTGTTGTGTTTGATGAAGGACTCACACAAGATAACTGACTTGAAGAAGTTCATACTGTGTGTGTGTGTGTGTGTGTGTGTGTGTGTGTGTGTGTGCGCGCGTGCGCTCGCAGGTGCACACGTATTTTCGTGTGAAGATGGAGTGGTTGGAGAAGACTGCCATGGAAACAGCTAATACAATTGGAAAGGTGCTGCAGAAAATAGCTAAGAGAATCAAGGAGCCCTGCAAGAGAGTGGAAGGCGTCCTGATAATCCAAGGTGTTGAGAAGCACTGGGGCTCTAGGCCACAAAGGGAGGGAGTCAGGGATCAGCAGGGATTAAAATTGTGCATTCTGGAGTCAGACTGTTTGATCTTACACCCTCGAACTCCAGCTGAGGGGTCTTAGGACAAGTTACCGCATCTCTGTGACTCCGTTTCCCTGTCTGTAAAATTGGGATAATATAGGTCAAACCTAAAGAGTAACGTTAAGGATTAAATGAGATAGCATTGTTAAGGGCTCATTGAGGTAGTACGCTTTGAACAGGACCTGGCACATGGTAAATTCTTGATAAGTATTAGCTTCTTTGATGATGATGATGATGATGATGATGGTTACGATGATGTGGAATTAGAGGCAATCGAACACATGTTCCTCCCCTTTCCTTCTTTACAAACAGTACACATGTGTCTTCACCCCCCTCTGTGGTATTGTTTCTCAAGTTCTGAATTGTCCCAGCTCTGCCACCACCTGGCTTTGCCTATAACCTGTCGTGACCAATTTTTATCTCTAGGGAGTGTGGAGTTGTACGCTTTGGAACTAGATCTGCCTGGAATCACAGGCTAGCTCCTTCACTTAGCTGTGTCCCCTTGGGCAAGTAATTCAACTTCTCAGAGCCTCAATTTTTTTATCTGCAAAATGGGAATGAAAATAGGAACCATCTCACTGGGGCATTTTAAAGAATGGTGAAATGATCCACAAAGGCTATTAGCCTATTTCCTGGTACATGGTAATCTCTCAGTGAATGCTAGCTATTCTCATTATAAAATGAAGATGTCCCTTCAACTTTACTAGGTGGGTTTTCCTTATGTGTTTTACCTCTGTTTTATTTTGGTTAATTGTATTCAGTGCCCCTGGCAGTGCATTCCTGATTGTAAACTAATTTTGGCACAATCCCCATTCCGGTTATCTCTCTGAGAAATGCTCCTTTTTAATGAATATGATAGCAAGACTCACTCATTACCAGGTTATTTTAGGCAAGAGTGATTTTTAACTCGTTAACCCAGATAGTTATTGCAGTTCTCTAGTTGCCTTTCTGTGCACAGACTTAATAAGCTCTGAGGATGTGTGGCCGTGCCTTTCTTGGCTGAGATAAGAGCATTATTGAGGTTCTCAGGTGAAAGTGTGAAAACAGATGAGCAGAGAGTGGCTGTGCCAGCCAAACGGCCTGATGTGAGAGGCGCTCAGCTCTTTTGGGAACCTGGGCAAGATTTCATTCATCATGGGACATTTCCAGTGTGCCTGAGATGTTCATTTTGCTTATCGGAAAGATGTCCAGAAGTGAGTGGGTGAATGTATGGGCCCACACACAGGTACTTAGTAAGTTATACACAAATGGAAAGTGGGATGTAGCTAATTCAACCCTGGGTCCCTCAACACCTAGGGGTCAAGTAGACTGGCTGGCTGTATCGTGTAGTGGCTAATAGCAGGGGTTGGCAGACTTTTTCTACAAAGAATTTTCTGTGAATATTTTAGCCTTTGTGGGCCACAAGGTCTCTTTTTCAGCTACTCAATTCTGCTGATTCAGTGTGAAAGGAGCAAAAGGCAGTGTATAAATAAAGAGATATGGCTGTGTTCCAATAAAACTTTATCTGTGAACATTGAAACTTGAATTTCATACAATTTTCATAGGCCGCAAACTTATTTTTCTTTTGATGTTTTTCACCAATTCCAAATGTAAAAACCATTCTTTCCTTGCAAGCTCTGTAAAAACAGGTGGTGGACTCTCACTGATAAACCATAGTTTGCTGACCCCTAGCTTATAGCCTGCATCTGTGTAAGACCTACTCCTTCCATTATTTGCTGTCTGACTTTGGGCATACTCCTTAACTGCTCTGTGCCTCAATTTCCACATCTGCAAAATAGGAGTAACAGTAACAGCACCCTCTAAGGTCCAGGGATGATTAAGAGTTAGCAGAGGTGAAGTGCCTAAAAGGGTGCCTGGTGTATAGCACAGCCCTGAGGAATACTGTTGATGTAATCATTTCACTTTTATCATCTCATTGAATTCTCCCAACCACACTGTGGGGGAGGTGGAATTAGTATCCCCATTTCCCAGGTGAAGAAACTGAGGCATGAGGATATAAAGCCATTAGTTCACTGGCTGGAGTTAGAACAAGACTTATTTACACGAAGCAGTGGGGATCTATTTTTGACTAATGAGGGAGAAATCTAAGTTGCTACAAAACTATTTTTGTTCTCTTTCTAATGATGTTCCAAGGATCCCCCCATCCTTCAGAATTCACCTATAGCTATCAGAAACTGGCCTTTGGCAAGGGGATGGAGGTAGTGGAGAGTGGTTACAAGCAGGTGGTCACAAGGAAGGAGTGACAGATCGAATGAGAGTGACAGAGCAGTGGTCACTGTGTTTTAAAATTTTCTTCCCATTGTTCTCTTTCTTGAACATACTCTGGAGTTTACATTTGGGACATCCCTGTCAGGTTTGCAAATTGCTAGAGGTTACAGTTGCAGGATGTGCATTTATTCTCTCCATACATGATTCTTTCCTCCCTAATATACCAAATTAGAAGATTGGCTGATTTTCATTTTCCCTAAAAAGTAAAATTTCAGCTTAAATCATAAATGTCTGTGATGCACTTAGCAGCTACATTAGCTTCTAACTGGCAGCCGTTCTTCCTTATTCCCTCTCTCTCTGAGAATAATCAGGTCTATTTTGATTTAGAGATGCATTAGCTCCACTTAGATTTAAAGATCAACTTTGACTTCTGGGGAAGTTACCTAAAATTTAAATGGTAAGAATTCATCCCAGTTAGAGCTTGATATATTCATTCCTTCCCCTCCTTGCTCATATAATTTATAAAAGGATAAGAGATCTGAGAAAGTGTCAGAGTAGATTCTGGAGGGATTTAAACTATTGGGACAAAAATCACATGTGATTGGTAGCTGCTAAGTCCTGCACGTTCCTGTGTGGTCAGTTTCTAAAGTCTTCCTCTCAGAAGACAGATGGCCTCAACCTATAGAAATCTGTTCGCCAGATTCCTTCACAATGGACCCCACCCATCTTTGCCATCTACGTCTGCAGCATTTGGACAGACCCATCCATTCTATGTCATGAACCCCCTCATGCATGTTTTGGAGAAAACCCTATCTCTCTGCAGGGTCAAATTCCCCTGAATGAGAGAAAAGTTAGAATCTTCCCCACACATCCCTGCTCCACCACTCATTAATCAAGTCCTTGGAGCAAGTTGCTTAATTGTTTACTGTCTCTCTTTCCTCTGTAAAATTGGGAGGCAATATTAATACCTTACCTCAGGGGCTTGTGAGAATTAATATTTGTAAAATACCTAGAATGGTGTTTGACACGTAGGAATCACTCCAAAAATGTTTACTGGGATTAAAAATATTAGATGATAAGAGCTGAGAGAGATCAAGCTACTTTCCAGTTATAAACCTTCAATGGCATCCCATTTCTTATAAGATAAATCCTAATCTCCTAGATCTGGTTTACAAGACCTTACTTAGTTCACCCACTTGGCCTTATTCCACTCATCCATCTCTGACCCCCAGCCACACTCTATGTCTTTCAGTTGGTTTAGGGCACTGTTGTTCTGGAGCCAGCTCATACCAGCCCTGAGAGTGAATTGTTAGCTTTCCAGGAATTTTCCAAGTTGGTTGTTAAATATAGCTATCATTAAAAGTAAATTAAGTGGGACTTCCCTGGTGGTGCTGTGGTTAAGAATCCGCCTGCCAATACAGGGGACATGGGTTCGAGCCCTGGTCCGGGAAGATCCCACATGCCGCGGAGCAACTAAGCCCGTGCGTCACAGCTACTGAGCCTGCACTCTAGAGCCCATGAGCCACAACTACTGAGCCCGTGTGCCACAACTACTGAAGCCCGTGCACCTAGAGCCCGTGCTCTGCAACGAGAGAAGCCACCACAGTGAGAAGCCCGCGCACTGCAACAAAGAGTAGCGCCCGCTCGCCACAACTAGAGAAAGCCCGCGCGTGCATCAAAGAAGGCCCAATGCAGCCAAAAATAAATTAATTAATTAATTTAAAAAATTATACTATATAAACCTACAATTGACTGCTATAGTAAAAACAAGGGTAATAAATATACAAAACATCACTTCCTAATTAATTTTACTACATTTTACTGTTATCTATGCTTTTGAGGTTACTTAGGTCTGCTGTAGCTGTCTGATAAAATCTATATAATGATGTGCTACTATTCCACATCTATTCCCAACACTTCATTCCATGATGTCACATGATGGTAGCTTAAAATCAGCCATCAGTACATCAGCAATCAGTATATCAGGTGGGTGTACTTACACCACAAGAATAGGCAAACACTGCAATTTATTGTTTTGTTGATGATCTAGAATAGCAGTCAGCAAATTTTTTCTGTAAAGGGCTGGATCATAAATATCTTAGGCTTTGTGGGCAATAAGCCCTCTGTTACAATTACTCAACTCTGCAGCCATAGAAAATACATAAACTAATGAGCATGGCTATGTTTTAATAAAACTTTATTTACCGAGACAGACAGCAAGTTCATGATTTGCTGACCTCTAGTCCAGACTCATAAAAATGATGGAAAAAATGTTCACAATGCCAAATGAATTTTAAAAATCTGTTGCGTCTGGTAGCTATTACATTGTGTATAGCCCCCCAAAACCAGAAGACATATTCTTCCAACATTTGAAAACTGTTGTATGACTCACCACTGAAGCTGCTCACATCATTGACAAATGAGTGAAGTTCTGACTTATGTCTTCATTGTTTCACTGTCTTCTTACTTGTTAACTTAAGTGGAAAAATCAACCAACATTGATATGGAAACTACACTTGCTCCTCAATTGTGACCATAGGTTGGGTACAAATATGAGTTTGACAAAAATCAGCAAAAGCATTCCCTGAGAATCAATTGGCTATGTGTGGAATTTACAGTAGAGAATATCGTATATTTCATGATTGTTTGTAAATTATGTGTTACTTGTCTCAGATGTCAGTAACATTTATAGTAAACTTATATATGCATATATATTCACATATTGGTTTTTGAAGAGAGCCAGTTAACTTTTACCTGTTAACTTTTACAAGCACTTCTCGAAGGGTGCAGGTTCTTTCCAGCCTCTGGGCCTTTGTTTGGTCCCTTCACCCAAAACAGCTCTTTTTCTTCCTCACTTTGCCTATTTAAGTCCTACTCATACTTTGGTTTGTAGCTTAAATGACTTCTTCAAAAAAGATTCCCTTGATCTCCCCAAGACCAATTGAGTTCACCCCATTATTCCCGTCTTTCATTGCAATGCTTGCCTTAATTATAGTTAAACGATGAGTTTTGTGGTGGCTTATTATCTCCTTTCACCAAAAGAATGCAAGTGTCCCCAGCAGGGATGGCCCATCTTTTTTTTTTTTTTGAACTGTGGTGTATTTTTTTTGGCTGATTTGGGCCTTCATTGATGCGCTCGGGTTTTCTCTAGTTGCGGTGAGCGGGGGGCTGCTCTTCATTGCGGTGTGTGGGCTTCTCATTGGGGCGGCTTCTCTTGTTGCGGAGCACAGGCTCTAGGCACGTGGGCTTCAGTAGTCGTGGCACGCGGGCTCCAGAAAGCAGGCTGAGTAGTTGTGGCACACAGGCTTAGCTGCTCTGTGACATGTGGGATCTTCCTGGACCAGGGCTCGAACCAGTGTCCCCTGCATTGGCAGGTGGATTATTAACCACTGCGCCACCAGGGAAGTCCCCCATCTTCTTTATCATTGTGTCTTTGGAGCCTAACACAGTTTCTAGAAAATGGTAGACTCTCAATATATCTGTAGCTGAACTGAACTGTCATTAAAAAAAATGAGCTCTGTATTTAAGAGTTTCAGCATCAACTCCATCCCACCCAAGTTATGTATAAATTCAGCGAGTTATGTAATAAATTGCTATCACTCTACTACAGCATGCTTGAAATTCAGTTTTGAGGCCCGAGTCATGTCTGAAATCAATGCCCACTTTCTCCAGGTATAGTAATTATTTCTCCTATTGTTATTGACTGTCTCTTTAAATACCAGCCAGGACAAATCTATTTCTCAAGCTGTTGTAAATGATTTGAAGCAGGAAGGTGAATGGAATGGAGTGAGGGTTGTTGAAAAGTGATTTCTCCCTCTTCAACCTTGGTTAAGAAACGAGTGGTTAGTGGCCACCAGCTCATCCCAGGTGAAAGCCAGGAGCATTTTCCAACCCATTCACTAGTGACTACAATCATCTAAGTGCTGATTTCCAAATCCTTATTTACCTCCTGACCAACGGCACATATTTTCAGATACAGTGGGAGTCTGTTACTTGCTTTGGGTTTCTGGTTTCATGGAGACTTGTGTCAGGTGTCTGAGGATGAGCTAGGCATCCAGGACCCCATTGTGGAGGAAAAGTCTTGTTGGGAGCCTGGAGGGAGCTCTCATATGGAATTTAAATTTAACTTCCAGGGCCCCAGAAGGAGTGATGGAGGTGAAGCTCTCTTAAGCAGCATGTCTCCATTTCTCTCTCTGCTGGTAGTACTGTTAAACTTGGCATGAAACAATACAGTTACTTGTGCATCTTCATGGCATGGGGTATTGCCTTGGATTTGACATTCTGCTGTAGCTACGTGAGTGGGCAAAATCACGAAATTGTATTCCATAATTTATCTCCAATCTGACAAAGAATGCTGTGTGTAATAGGAGGAGCAAGCTCGTAGATTTTGGCACATTTATTGCAGCATGATGTGATTTGACACGGTGTCTATGAGCCGTGTGGGGTGGAATGGAAGGTTTAAATGGATTCCAATTTCATTATCCCGCTGTGATCTGAGGAAAGCCGAGACCAAAATGTTGCCACCCAATAAAGCACTTTATCAAATTCCCTCCCAGTCTGAACAGCACGGTTCTGCCAAAGAAAGCTATCTGCTGGGTAGACTGTTTAGCAAGTTGCATTTTTAACGCAGGTGCGCAGCCAGCCAATGGAGTCTAACAGGCTTTGCTTATAGTGTGCGTGGCTTGGCTATTTACACGAGATTAACAACACGAGAAGAAACAGCTTCTATGCTCCCTAGCCTGATTTAGAGGCTTCTCTGCTCATTTGAATTCAGCCGAGCTGGTCAGACTAGCCCTGGAAAACCTGCAGAAGTAAAAGGAGAGCCAGTGGGAGTTATTCATGAAAAACCTGAAATGCTTAGGAATTTAATTACCCTGAGCTTCCAAACCAGCCCATGAGCCCCACTGTGGTTTTTCTGTCTCTGCCTCTCCATTGCTTAGGGGCTGGTAAAAATCTTGAAAACACTTGTTGACTTGTTTTTCTCTCTTTAGACTGAAAGATAGATAGATGGAGGAACACCCAGGGTGTAATGGGCACACAGAGGCAGGTGATTAACTCCACCTTGAAGATTAGAGAAAGCTTCCTGGAAGAAGCAATGCCTGAGTTTAGACGTGAAAGACAAGTGAAGATAGGGAAGAACCTCTGAAAGGTTGGGACTGTGTCGGTCACCGATTCCGTAAAAGTTTGCCGAGGGTCTATCATGCCTCAGGCACCGTGCTAGCCTCCATGGATATACCAGTGAACAAGTCACAATTCTTGCTCCCTTGGGCTAATGGTCTAAATTAACAGAATATTGCAATATACTGTTCTGTGTGTAGAAGTCCGGGTCTTGTTCGGCATATCTGGTGCCTGGTATGTAGTAGGAACCCACTAATCATTTGCTGAATTTACGTTCATTGTATCATAATATTTTTCTCTCTCTCCACTAGCTTATTGCCTTCATTTCAAGTCTTCTTTCCTTGATCCTTTACCAATACTATCATTTTTCTCAAGTTTTTTACCAATAAATTTTTAGAAAAATTAGGCTACACAGTCACTATCTCCACTTCCTTATGACACACTCACCCTCTTGCCCCTTTATTCCTTCAGGCAGTTTGATGTGATAGCTACCCACACCACCTTAAGAAAAGGACTCTCTTGATGGTCATTGCAGACCTCCATGTTGCCTGGTCCAGTGGCCTCTTTCAGTTCTCTTCCTCCTCAACCTCTTCATTGCATTGTAGTTATTGGCTGCTCTTCCCTTGCTTCTTGGATGCAGCTTAATATTAGTTCTTTTTCCTCCTCTCTGAATATTCTTTCTCTGCTTCCCTTCGTTCCTTTCCTTCTTCCAAACAACTAAGTGATTTGTTAAAAATCCTACTCTTTTTATACCTTCTCCGTTAGCATTGGTTTCAGGTATCCTGGCATAGTTTTACTTAGGAGCTAATGCCTAAATCTCCATATACATTCCTGAAGAGTTAGAACAGCTTCACTTGTGTGCTGGGCATCTGGATGTCCCAAAGCCATACGAACTCATCATGTCAGAAACCAAACTAATTCTGACTAATTTTGTTTAATGCTATTGCCACTCAGTCATCCAGGCTGAGGACAAAGGGTCAAGGTGGAACTTTCCCCTACTCCTCCCCCTTTGCTGCCCTCCAGATTGACTCAGTGGCCATGTCCTGTCAACTCATCCATCTCTTTATCTCTGTTGCCTTTCCATGCCATTTCCATTTCACTCCCCTCATTGGGTGATACCACAGGGTCTGTGTTATCTCATACGTAGTGTGCTGACTCTTTCAAAATGATCGTACTGTTAGGCAGTCTAAGGTATGAACAGAGTCCCAGAGAATGCCCCATAAGTCTTACATTTTATTCTAAAGCAATATATTTCAATGCATAGGGTCCATAACGTGGTAGGAACTTGAGGGCAGATTCTCAGTTCTAGTCTCTTTGATTCCTGAGCTCTGCCCCAGATGCAGAGATTTAACCCTGCAGAGTCTGCTCTGGGTTCACAAAGAGCACCTTCTCAACACTTCTTTGTCCTTCTCTTCCTCCGTGACCTTCAAGTTTTTTTCACTACATTCCTTTTTCTTTTTTAAAACAGCTTTATTCGGTGCTTTGTGACCTCCTGGAGGGGTGGGATAGGGAGGGTGGGAGGGAAGGAAACGCAAGAGGGAAGAGATATGGGAACATATGTATATGTATAACTGATTCACTTCGTTATAAAGCAGAAACTAACACACCATTGTAAAGCAATTATACTCCAATAAAGATGTAAAAAAAAATAAAATTAAAAAAATAAAAATAAAGTAGAACCATATGCTGGCAAACTACAGCTCACAGACCTAATCTGCCCTGCCACCTGTTTTTGTAAATAAAGTTTTATTATAATACAAAAAAAAAAGCATTATTGAGATATAGTTGATATAATACTTAATTTCATGAGTTTGGGCATACGCATATACCTATGAAATGATCACCACGATCAAGGTAATAAACATCCATCACCTCCAAAAGTTTCCTCATGCCCCCCCTTTTCTGAGGGTAAGAACACAGCACAAAAGTCTACCGTCTTAAGTTTTTAAGTACACAATGCAGTATTGTTAAGGTGCTGTGTTGTACAGCAGATCTCTAGAACTTATTCATCTTGTGTAACTCTCCATTCATCTCACATTCACTAGATTCCGTGTGAGTCTGTCATCCAGGACAGGCTGAGATCTTCTTGGCTCTGTAAGAATATTCTTCTTGCTAGAATATGATAGGTATCTCATGGTGAAAGTTGCAATGGCTACCAGATAATCAGTCTTTTCCACTGAGAAAATAAACCTGTGTCTACAATACCTGATTATGCTAAAACAGTCTGACTTCTTGCCTAACTTGAGTTATATCACACAGAGCCCCTCAGTTTCTTTGATGTCAAACTCCAGGAGAGTGAAGGTGTGGGAATTCTGTCTCAGACAGAACTAATACCTTGATTGGAGTCCTCACTCCATGTCTCTCTCATTCTAGTCCATTCTCTTTTCAGAAGGCTGCTTTTAATACATCCTGCTCTAAAACTTTTAGTGTCTAACAAAGTGTTTTCCAAGATCCTTAGCCTGGTATTTTAATCCCACCTCCACCCCATCTTTTCTTGGCATGCATTTCTAGATTACTCTTCTACTTTTCCCCATGTTGTAGCTAAACAACACTAGCTGCTATACTAAGAATACACCTTTCAGGTTCCTGACCCCTTGCCAATATCCACTATTTCCTTTTCCTAGTATCCCCTCCTCCCCATATTTAAATTCTACCCATTCTCTGCATTTCGGGGAAATGCTGTCTCTTTCTGTGAGAATCGGTTCTCCATGTGCTGAAATTTCACATGACTTTGGTGCTGCCTTCCATTTCACATGTGTCACCTATTTCCTTGACTATGTTTATTCATGAGCATGTCTTGTCTTATTTGTCCTGCTACATCTACAGCCCCTGGAGGCCAGGGACTGTCTTATTAATTTTTGCATTCCTCGTGCCTCACACATCAATAGACCTTCCAAAACCTTTTGGTGGACCAACCAATTTATTGAAGAAATGAATTAAAGAAGCAGTTAGAAAAATATTGTTTATTATTCCACTGTTTGGGAACAAAGCTTCACCATTCTTCATTCCTAGGAACCGTGCACCGACTATCATTTAGGTATATATGATAGTTACCCATCATACATTCTACAGTATAGTCCTAACTGCTTACAATTTTATTCTTTTCCATAAAGGTAATTTGTTAATAGCCTAATCAGATGTGGTTTAACTATTATATCTTTTGATAATTTTACAAATCAGGAAAAAAGTCCTTTTCAGAAAATGGGCTTTGATGGTGGACCTAGGCAAGCGTCCCAATTCTACTACCTGGTAAAGAAATCATTCTCTGCCAAGACGTTGCTAGATGTCCCAACCCCAAAAGGCCAGGTCCTACCTGTAAAGGGGAGAAATTCTCTACGAAGAACTCCAGTTTTAATTCAAATTTAGAGGCATTTTAAATCAACGAATCTCGCTCTGTCTCAGACTTTCTGAAGTCCATCGTGAAACATGCTTGGTTTCACTAAATTTAAATAGTAAGAGAAGACCAAGTAAGTTTACAAAGGTAAGAAATGATTTAAGCCTACTTATACTCCCTGTTTGAGTAATGAGAAGCTTTGACTTATTTATTTAAAAAAATGTTGGAATAGGAAGTGCTGCTTCAAGATAATGGAAGGCACAGGTATTTGCCTCTAATTATTTAAAATAATTTAAATCTTGGTTCAGCCATATTTTAAAGAACACCTTGCCTTTGCAAAAACAAAAAAACAAGGGAAATGTGGTGACGTTCAGACTTCTTTCAGCCTTTTCAAAATATTAACAAGTTCAAAAAAAAGTTGGTTCTGAATTGTGAGCTAAATATATGCCACCTGTAATACTTACCTGAATTGTACATTCAGAATGGAATATTGTTTAATCTCTTTTAACTTGCAAAAAACCTTTCTTTTTTTCTGAAAAGACACTTGAACTTTCCGTGTTGGCTACATATGAAAATATGTCAAACACCCAGATTCTACATCTCTAGATATTCAAAACTAATTATTCCTTAATTTGCATGTGAAAGCAAATTACAATCTAGTAGACCATTTCCCTAGCAAACCTTTCTTTAGCTTAATGAGCAGAATGAGAAAGCCTCTTATGACCTGATTAAAAAGTCTCCATGAGATGCAACAGGCTGCTGCTTACATATCACATGATCAGAAGGGAGACAACAAAGATGCAAGTGCTCTTATTTACAACAGGGAGCTGAGCTCATACCTGTCCATTTAGTATTTTATTTTAATGCGTGTCAGCCCAGGACGATCAATAGCCAATTGGTTTCTTATGTACTATGTGTGAGTACTTTAATTCTAGATGGAAATTCATCAGCAACTTCCACTTGATGAGATGACCTTCTACAATTAGAAGGACTGGGCTACGTATAATCATTACAAACTTCCAATTGTATTATCCCACTTTCCAGATAATGCACGGGTTATTAACCCAACCCAAGTTCTTCAGAAGTGTCTTGAAACAGAGATGGCCTGTATCTTAAATTAAAGGAATGGAATATGCCAGTGTACCATTTAGCTGTTGCCATAAAATGCTATATAACAAACCATGCTACAACTGAGCGGCTGACACACTGTAGGTCACCCTAGGGGCTGGCTGATCTAGGCTGGGCTCAGCTGGACTTGGCTCCAAATTGTGAGTTTCATTCAGGTCTGCTCCATATGTGTTTATTTTCTGGGAATGGTGGGCTGCCTGGGGTACATATTTTCCTGGTGGAGATCGAAAGATCCCAGACTGACATGTGGAAACACAGGATACTTCTTGAAGTCTAGGCAGAAACTGTCACACAGTCTCTTCCACCCACTGGCCAAAGCAAGTCATTTGGGAAAACTAATGCATTCTATTACAGCTACTGTGCATTAGGATTTTAAAAAAGGAATGATTATTCAAAAGGGGTTACCTCTTCCTCATGTCTGTATTTTTTAAGTAAATATATTGCTCTGCGTTGAATAGATCAAAGCTGAAATTATCTTGCAGTTGCCCTTGACTTGATTCTCTCTTTCTCATTCATCAGATCTTCCTTTCCTTCCACTTTCTAAAATCCAAAACTTACTGTGTCCATTCTCTGCTCAAAAAACCATTAGTGAATCCCTATTTTCCACTGATAGAGCTCAAATCTTTGGCTGGCTTCAAAATATCCTTCACAATATAGTGATAGAGGAGACCCTCTCTCAGTCTCTGTTGGATATTCTCTTTTCTTTCTCCCACCTGCCTGGTGAATTCTTATTCATTTGTCAGAGCCTAGGTGAAACTTTACAACTTCTGCATATCCTTCACTAATCCCCTGGAGAATTTTCTGCTTCCTTATCTGTGGTTTCCTAGCATGTTATACATATGGCCATGTGTCACTTATAATAATAGATTGGAATTGGTCATTCACATGTCTTTTTTTTCTACTAGACTGTGAAATCCTTGGAGATGGGGTCCATGTCTTATTAATTTTCTATCCTTAGTGCTTATCTCTATGCCTGTAACATGGTGGAGTTCAGATAAGGTGGTTGGATTGAATTGAAGGAGATTCTTTTAATGACTTTTTTTTAAGAAGTAAAGATGGCCATGGCACAAGTAGATATGTTCAGTCTCACTAATAATTAAATGAACTATAAAGAAACAAATGAAAGTTACAGAAGATGCCATTTTTACTTTTCAAATTGGCAGTTATGTTTTTAAAAAGCTAAAACACAGCTTGTAGGGATATGGATATCTGGAATTGCTTATGGGAGTTTTAATGACAACTTCTCAGAGATTTTTATCATCATGTTTCAAAATACTTAAATATATTCATATGTGTTGACTCAGAAATTTGGCTTTAAATAATTTATCAAATGGAAATAGAGATGTGAAAAAAAATCTTATGTATGGTCATTGATTGTGGCATCATTTATAACAGGAACAAATAGAAACACTCTAAATTTCTAACAATATGAGATGGGTTAGATAAATCATGGTGTATATAACACTGGTCTGGGAAGTCTGCAGTTATTAACAGGGATAGTTAATAAAATGGAGAAAATGTTTACTACATATTTTCCAACAGATACTAGGTTATAAAATAGAGCATACAGAGTACACTGTATGAGGCCAGTTTTGCAAAATATCAATATAATGGGGTATTGATATTTGCATCCTTTCTGAACAGAAAAGTGAACTTGAAGGAAATATAGCAAAATATTAAGTGTAGTTGCATCTACGTGTAGTAATCACAGGGTGATCTTAATTTATTTTTGTGCTTTTGTCTAAGTTTCCAAATGTTCCATAGTGAGCATATATAACATTTATAGTAAATGAAAAGATCTAAAAATATTTTTCTTAACATATAATTATGATTCGGTAACTTGTATTGTTAAGTGTGCTTGTGAGAACTGCAAATTATTGATTATACATAGCACTTTATATGTGAGTTCTGCTACTTTTGAACCTTTAGTCTTATTTATTTTTAGAATAGCTTTCATTTTTTTTCTGTAATTAACTAAGAACTGAAACGAATTTTCTAAATAGAATTGTTCTTAATATAAATGCGAAATCCTGTTTTCTCTAACGTAATTGTCCATTAGAGTGAAAGTAACTGCAACAAGGACTATAAAGGAAGATAAAGTAGGAATGTGATGTATAATTTCCCTTTGCATAATTGTAACTCTGAAGAACACATGCTCCTGGCAGAGAGGTAATTTAAATCATATCACAACAAATGCCATATTTAAAGAGAGAAACTATCCATCATGCACTGAGTAAAGCTGGTAGCAACCTATAAGACTCAAGGATATACTGAAAATTCCTCCATGAGTGCATTAAGAATAAATTGGTTGGTTTAATTCCAGCGCATGCTGAAATAAAGTCTAAGTGACATAATATAATTTTTAAGTGCATAAAATTACTAATTGCACGTTTAGGAAAAAAATGATATAAGATAATAAGTAACATTACAAGTTTTTTTATTATAGAAATACTGAAATCTTTACCATGTAAACAGGATAGTATAATAAACTCCACGTGTCCATCACGGACACTATTTTTTTTCTTTTTTGGCACCGTGTCTCTTTTGGGTATAATTTTTAAAATCTAAAACAATACTGAGCACTTACTTTTTGGCTTCATCTTATGGGAAAAACTAGTTTTAAACAACAGTGAACATTTTAATGGTTGTAAACTACAGATTTTCCTTCCTTCCATTGGGGTTATGTCCCGATAAACCCATTGTAAGTTGAGAATATCATAAGTTGGAAACACATTTAGTTCACCTAACCTACCTAACATCATAGCTTAGCCTATCCCACCTTAAACGTGCTCAGAACACTTACACTAGCCTACGGTTGGGCAAAATCATCTAACACTTTAATTTAAATTTTATAATAAAGTGTCGAATATCTCATATAATTTATTGAATAATGTACTGAAAATGAAAAACAGAATGGTTGAATGGGATCAGAATGGTTGTAAGTGTATCAGTTCAGTTGTTAACCCTTGCAGTCGAGTGATTGGGAACTGCAGTTCATTGCCACTGCACAGCATCATGAGAGAGTATCGTACCACATACCCCTAGACAGGGTAAAGATCAAACTTCAAAATTTGAAGTACAGTTTCTATTGAATGCATATTGCTTTTGTACCATTGTAAAGTGGAAAAAATGTTAAGTTCAGCCACTGTAAGTCACTGTGTAGTGCTAATGCATATTTTGAAGGCATTATTTGGAATGCCTTGAAACAAATGCTCTAACAAGGAAATTGAAAGGTTTTTCATCTAGACAAAGAATGGACACATCTTTAACTCATTTTCACAATTTAAAATACAAACCCAAACACTCAGCAGTCATCTCCTTGGTCAGCATAAAAGATATGAATGTACAAAAAGATATCAAGCAGCGCTCCTTCCCCCGTGGTTAATGTTTTCTCATCTTCCTTTCCAAAGTTTCTTCTCTGCATCTTTTACGTAAAAAAAACCACACCGTATATTTGTTTTTCAAAATAAAAATATTTTTTGATGTTGTAAACATAGAGTACTTCGAAAATGTATCAGGCTATTCAAACTATGTAAACTTGATTTTTTATAGAAAAATTTTAAATTGTTACTTTGATTGATTGCTTTGTTCATCCAGCATATATTAGGCACCTGTTTTAAGACAGGTGCTGTTCTAGACTTTGGAGGAATGGTAAGCAAGATGACTAAGAAATCCCACCTTTAAAGCACAAAGTTTTCTCTAGCTATTTCTTACTGGAGAGATAAAAGAAGCCTTTAGCTGAGGAAATGTTGAGTCTAGCTTACTTCCCTTACTTGTGCAGGTCCATTTCTCCACCTAGCTCAGCTAGCAGAGTTAGGCCGGTGCCCTCTCCCAGTTCATCTCAAGAATTTCCAGTCACTTCCTCAAGGAGAGAAGCAAATACACCCCAAAGCAAAGCAAAAGAATGACTGTCACACAAGTAATTATAGTAAACACTGAAAAGTGGTGTCTATCAGGGGCTCTAATGTTGTCCCCCGTGTGGTAATTTTTCACAGTTTCAACTTCCTGCACTCCAGAGGGAATGAACCCAAATGTGCCTCATCTATGGGTAGCAGTAGCTTGAGCAGGGGATAGCTTCCTCTAGTTCCTAGTTATGTTTTGAAACTCAGGAGGGGATTGTGTAAACCCAGTTGGTCCAGTTGCTCTATCAATGCATCACCCCTCTCTCTTTTCAGACATAAAATCTCTGGGCTGACTTCAGCATATCAGGTCCTTTCTTCCCTCAGCCGCCTAGTCCCATATGCTTCAAGCTCCAAGGAGGAACTATAACAGGGTTATAACACACACACACACACACACACACACACACACACACACACACACACACGCACTCACACTCACACACGGTTGAGACAGATCTCCTTTCTCATAATTCCTGGATTAAAAACTAGTGTCTGTGATTTTTTGACTGCTTACCATGTGCTAGGCCCTGTGGTGACTGTTCTATACGCGTTATCTCATATAAGCCTCACCACCTATTTCATGGAGTGGGTGCAGTTATATCTTTGAGGTGTAGATGAGGAAACTGGGACAGAAAGCTTTGATTTCTTGCATGAGTTGCAGAGCCTAATAAATGGCAGGATGGCAGTGATGCCCAGCTGAATCACTCTAATCCCAGAGCTTGTGTCCACCATGCAGGGCTGCCTCTCCCAAGACACAAAAATAGCCATAGAGCTCAGAGGCAGCATCCACAGAGTCATTCTTATCTTGTGCAGAAAGTGGTGAATTTCGAAACGCTCTATTTGTGGCAGAAATGCAGTCTACTAGTGGCAAAGCTACACACGGTTAGAGACCAAATTCAGACTTGGATTCTTTAACTTTAGAGTCTACACTTTAAACCATCATACTTTAAAAGCTCTGTAAAACCAAAGGATGTGGTTTGCTCAGGAAGTCACGTGGGTGAGATTGATGCCCTTCCAAAGACAGCAGCTTTGGTTCACAGGGATTTGGGTAGAAATTCAAGCTTCTGTAGTATTTCCTGCCTTAACACATTATTAAATAAAGATAAGATGTGTAGCTCTGAACTGATTTTGATATTTTGAATGTGATTTCTCTCTGTTAATAAAGTACCATAAAGTCAGTAATAAAGACATTACTGAAAGTCTGAAAAGGAGAACAGAAGCTAAGACCATCCATAATCGTGCAATTTTGATATAATTATATTTTTGTACATTTCTCTTGTTCTTTTTCTTAGAATATTTTACATGGCTATCATCATAAGATGCATATAATTTTAAATTTTCTTTTTCTTCCTTAGACATAAGTATTTTCCCATGTTGTCATGCCTCTTCATAGATGTGACTTTTCATGGTGTTGTAATATATCATTGAATTAATAAACCATAATTGTTGTGTCCATTTTCACATTACTGAGTATTTAGCTTGTTCATTTTTTTAATTGAAATATAGTTGATATACAATATTATGTTAGTTTTCAGGTATACTATATAGTGATTTGACATTTGTATACATTATGAAATGATCACCACAGCTCTAGTGACCATCTATCCCTATATAAAGTTATTACAATATTATTGACCATATTCGTTGTAGTGTATATTACATGCCAATGTATATTACATTTTTAGCCAATCTACATCTTTCCTCTCCACCTCACTATATTTTATGTTTCTGATGTCATATCTTACATGTTTTGTTTTATGTATCATTGAACTACTTTCTGTGGATATAGATGATTTTACTGCTTTTGTCTTTTAAGCTTCCTACTAGCTCTATATGTGGTTGATCTGCTACCTTTACTCTATGTTTGCTCGTACTAGTGAGCATCTCCTGGGAGCTATTAGAAATGCAGAATATCAGGCCCTCCCTGAAACCTGATGAATTGGAATCTGTATTTAATGAGATCCTCTGGTGATTTGTGTACATTTGAAAGTTTGAGAAGTGCTTATTCAGGTAGCTTTTTTTTTTTTTTCTTATATACACTTTAGGTATAAAGGAAAGGGTTGGGTTATTTCATATATTGGGAGACATATTTCTTTTTTAGTACAGTGGTCCTCAAAGTATGCTTCCCAGACCAGCAGCATCAGCATCACCTGGGAACGTGTTAGAAATGCAAATTCTTGACCTCTACCCCGGACCCACTGAATCAGAAACTCTGTGGTGTGGTGCTACTATTTAAGTCCTTCAGGTAATCCTGATGCTCAGAGTTTGAGAACCACTGTTTTGATGCTAACTAGACCTGAGTTAGTTGTTTAACTAGAAAGGTTAGAGGCTTTGAAACCATTTACAAGTAAGTGTCCCGAAAGATGTTTAAAAACTGTCTGAATGATGTTAATGTTGTAAATTATGTTAACTTTCAGGATTTAGAAAGAGCATAATATTAGTATTCCAAAGGCAAAATTGTAACTGTCTTTTTCACGTAGTTCCCCCCCCCCACAAGTGACAAAAGGCTATGATTTACAATAGAAAGGCCATTTATTTATACTCAGGTGACCTCCATTTTTTAAAGAACAACACGTGGCTTTAGAGAGTTGATAATACCTTGAAAATTTGAGCTTAAGTGGAAGAAATAGGTTGCACTTGACTTACCCTGTATTTTGCAAATGCAAAAAAAAAAAAAATCCATTTATGTGTCCTCAGTGGGTCCAGAATTTTTTACACTGTCCTCTGTACTTCGGTGTCCCCCATCTGACAGAGCAGCTGGTCTATAATATATGACTCACTGGCTTTCAGCATCATAGCTGGGGCTCTGCTAAAGCCATTGATGCTTCTCCCTGGTGTGACGTACAACTACTAAGAAAAGACTGGATCCACAAACCCCACAGGAAATTAGCCTCATTACTGCAACTGAATTCATGTTCCCATCCAGAAGAGGGCTTCAACTGCAATTGCATATGGAAGTTAATTTACTAAGCAGAGTGTGCTTTTCTTGGTATCGGCTTTTGTTCTGAGTTCCAGAACAAGATGATCACCTGTGTCCTTAATTGTGTGTGCAATTTGACAGTCAAAATGGGCTTTGAGTAATCCCTTGGCAGTGTCATCAGCAGAGAGGAAATTCTTCTCTGAGTTGAAATTTGATTCCATGTGACAGATATCTGTGTGTGTTTTTTTTTTTTTTTGGACCATGACCTCAATATGAGTCAGCAATGTGATGCATCCGTAAAAAGAAAGGTGAGGATGGAGAGAGAGAGAGAGAGAGAGAGAGAGAGAGAGAGAGAGAGAGAGGGAGAGAGAGGCACTACTCTAAACTCAATAATGGCACATCATATGAAAGTGAGGCACGTTGGTTCCACTGTGCTTGTCAGAATCCACCTAGAGAATTAGGGCATATCTAGAAGTCTAAGTGTAATAGATGATTCTCTGTACAGGGCCAAGATGGTGGGACACCTGTATACTAGACTTCAGCTACATTTTTGTTTGCCCAGAACCTTCTCCTTTCCACCACTGACTATTTTAAGAAATTCTACTTGAACTTTCAAATATGTGCCTCTGTCACTCCAACGGATACCTGTACCAACCCGGCCAATCAGATCTCTAATTGTCTGGGCTAGGTGATTGGTCTAGGGACACACTTCTGACCCACATAGGGCAACTGAGAGTCTTTTGGGGGAAGTAATTTGAATGTTGCAGAGTGTTGGCCATTTTTGCTCCTCTGAAATAATTAGTTCCAAAGACTAAGTGAGCCTGAAACTGTGGGATCCAACTTTCCTCCACATGGATGCAGTGAGTTGGATAAAAAGCCCAACAGAGACAAGAAATGGAGAGAGAATGAAAAAGAGAGAGAGGAGTAAAAACGGAGGAGAGAGAAGGACCTTATGGCATCATTCAAATTCTTGGATCCAGATAGAACAAAAAGGTCACACCTAAGACTTCCCAGTTACATGCACCAATACATTCTCTATTTGCTTAAAGAAGTTCAAGTTCACTTTACCTTCAGAGAGGCTTGACTTATGGAGCCCCATGTGTAAGGAATCGTTTAAAGACAGAGGTAAACTTAATGAGAAAAAAATGAGGGTTGATGTTGGCAGGGGTGGAGGAGGAAGACTCACTTCAAGTGTATCCAGATTTACAATGTGGAAGAAGGTGTTCACGTGTTCTCGGTCATTCTGGGGAGCAGGAGCAGGAACAGTCATGGACGTGGCCAAACAAGGGTGGAAGCAATGCTAAGGCAGACACACAGATGTCAGCCTTATGGAATTCAGGCACCCGCTCTAATTCTGCCACTTTCAAACCTTGCTCAAGTTGCTTAACTTTGCAGAGACTCCATTTCCTCATTTATGAAATGGTTATGATACTCTCTGCCCCCTTATCTCTCTGTGTCAAGTGAAAATGACATAATAAATATTTACGGAGTATCTACTATGTGTCAGGTGCTATGATAGGCATTAAGGACCCAGGGCTGAACAAGGAAGACAAAAGTCTATGTCCTCATAGGGCTTAGAGTCTATAGTTTTTGTTGGTGAAATGGATTATTAATGAACGCCACAATCACATGTGAATGTAAAATTGTCACCATGATGAGGGTGAAGGAGAATGTGAGGCTGTGATAGCCTGTGGGAGGGGCAGCTGACCAGTCAGGGGACACGGAGGAGGAGGTCAGGCCTGAGCTGGTATCTGAAGGGTCAGGAGGACTTTAAGGGTTAGGGAAATGTTCTCGGCAAAGGGAGAGACACGGGCTGATTTGCTGTGAAATGATGGGGTTAAAAAAAAAAGGAAGCCAGAGTGGGCTGGGTTGGAGTTCCCAGTGGGGAGCTTGGTGTAGCTCCCTGAGTTGGAGGAGTAGGTGGAGAGCAGACCACACAGGTTGTTGGAGGCCAAATAAGGGGTTTTTCATCCAGTTAAAGGAAAATGGGAAGCCAAATGAGAGATTAAGTAAGGATGGGCCTGTTTGTAACATTCCTGTGGCCGGTGGAGTACAGGTTGAAGGGGAACCAAAGTGGATGTGAGGATACACATTATTCAAGAAATATTTATAAAATTACACTGAAAAAACATAAATACTTTATCAGTGCATCGGCAGCACCATGGTGGTGGTGATGAATAGCTACCTCTTGAGAACTTTGTGTATGATAACATCTATTCCTCAAAACAATGCTCTGAGGTAGAATCTGTTATTAAGACTGTGCCATAGATTCAGAAACTTGACATCAGTTTTTAACTTGCTTAAATTCATGTACAAAGTGGAAGAGCTGGGACTAGAGCCTGGGATTATGCAGTTGTTGTAAGCAGGTGTCTCTACACCTGAGATCTCATTGCATTGTATACATACCCTTCTTAAGCCCCTAAAACTTAATATATTTTAACAATTTGCAGAGTCCACTAGACCATGCCTTGAAAAGAGCGTTTTTTTCTTCCATTCCTCCCTCCCACTGTTTCTTCCTTTCCTTCTTTTGTCTCTCCCTCCCTTCTTTTCTCCTTTCCTTCCTCCCTTTCATTTTCACCATCACCTAACATACACCAGATGCATCCGAGGTGCTCAGTGATATATTTCCCAATGGCTGATTGAGAGAATTAACATTTGCTAACATAAGGGTTCCCTGTCCCTAGAAATGCAGAGCAGAGCTCAAGGCCAGCAGGTTTCTGTTGAGGCATTCTGGGGAGAGTACCTGGGTTGGCTCAAAGATCAGATTAAGAATCCTCAAGAACCTTGCACAACAAACAGTAAATGGAGGTGCTGCACCAAAAGGAGACTCATCCTAAATCCTGGAGGACAGAGCTCGAGCTGAGTGAATGGAGGTTGCCTGCAAAGACAGTGATACTCTAGGGGGCAGAAGAAAGTGGAAATCAGGAAGCAGATGGCTGTGGAGCAAGGGAGTGTCTGTGGCCAAAAATAAGAATATCTTTATTGGTGGATAAGGAAACAAGCCAAGTGCTGATCTAAATGAGCGGAAGTTTCCTGAACATTTAGGAAGGATGTCTGGTCTTTAAGAGAGCTGGACCTGAGTGTGTGTCTCAATCAGCCTCCATCTTTATCATGTGGTTTACTACTTGTTCTCTCCTTTTTGGGGAGCTTGTGGGTTATTTCTCTTGTGGGCCCTATAAGAGCCCCTCCTCTGCTTGCTCACCCCCTTCAGGTCTGAATGTTGCTAGATTAGTGACTGACCTGGCACAGGACGCATGAAGACTCCAAGGAATTTCCTGAAAGCTGAGCTCGATTCTGTTCACAGTTCTCTTAAGAAAGTCTTAAGATGGAGAAGAAAGGCCTTAAATGATAGGGCTTCTGTTTTCTTGATGAAAAGGGAAAAATGTCTGAAAGGATGCTTCCAGCTGATTCGGGTTGGACAGAACAGCAAGGAGAAATTCTCTAAGTCCGCTTGGAGCTTGTTAACATTGAGAATTGCAAGAAATTGGTGTTAACTGATTCCTTTTCCCAAAAGCACGGGCAGATTCGATTTCCACTTTTCTGTTATGGTTGAGTACATTTTTTTGGCAAATACTTACTGAGCACTTTCAATGTTAGGATTGGTCACTTAAAACAAGTGTCTTCAAATATTCTTCATTTAAACACATAAGCTTCAAGCTATAACGGTGATAGAATGAGAGTCAATCATCAGCAATTTGCAAAATTATGGTACTGGTTTTCCCAGCCAACTCCACTAGCTTCTCCCCTTCTTCCTTTTCCTGAGCATCTTTCCCGTTCACTGCTTAATCATATGTTATCTTCAGCATGTGCTGTTACATACAAAGCCAGGTGTGTACCAACTGGTGTCACCATGACAGACAAGAAAAAGAGAAGTTTACGGTGAGGAATGGCCTTGTGGGCATGTGACATGTGCAGTTGCATAGTGCCGCCTGCTCAGAAGGGGGCCCCATGTTTGGAGGTTAATGCTCTGTGGTCACCATCTTGAAATTCTTAATAGATTTCTTTCTTTGACTTTGTGTTTTGTAAATGAAGTCCAGGGGGATAGCGGAGCATGGTCTGGGGCTTGGAGCCTCCTTTCTCTGGCAGCCCCACTTCCCTCGGCCTCCTCATTCATCTCCCTGAGATGCGTTCTTGGCTACCTGCTCCCTGACCCTGCCCAGGTCCTGCTGCAGCACCGCACTCCCACCGGCAAGCTCCAGGGCAGGAGGGATGACTCAGGTGTATGTGTTCCACTTGCAGAATGGAAAGGCAGAGCTACAGGCACCTTGGGAGGGTTTATACTCACCCCATGAATATCCTTGCCTGAGGGAGCGTGACATTAAATAGCAAATGAAAAACACTGTGACAGGTTCAGAGAAAGACAGCGGGAAAAAGGGAAAATGTTTGCCTGTTTTTTGAGCAAGAGACCCCACATTTTCATTTTGCATCTAAGGCCTACAAAAATTATATGAGTGTCCCTACTCATAGCCTTTTGTTTATCACCACGAGGGTGGGTGGGTGGATGAGAAATGTGGGTCCACTCACGTATGAATATGGAAAATCATTCTTCTGTCTAAATGCACAGAAGGCTGGCCCCTGTAGGCCAGCACTGCTCTCAACTGGCATAGCTTATTGGTTGTATCTGTCTCCCAGAAACATATTGGCTAAAGCACCGTCAAATGATGACCACGTCTAACCATCTGATATTCCTCTAAAAATTCCGCCGCCAAATTTGGCTAAAACAAGATGATGACTGAAATTAATAGAACTTCCCCAGAACACCTGCATGGGAAACAAGCGTGTTACTTACAGTATAAACTAACAAGGCAGGCCATGGCAATTGCTGCTTGCCCCTCCTCTCCACCAGATCTCTTCTCGTTATGTAAATGAGATGGCCCGAGGTGCGACAACAATGAATAGCATAATAAATGGAAATGTAACGGCGCTAATAGTGGATTTCTCTGGACTGTCAACTTTTGCTCAAAGGCCCTGGCAGGGAAGGATAGAGAGCAGTGTGTAGCAAGGAAATCCTTCTCTCTTCCTGCTTTGGTGTGTTGCCTCCACAGGCTCCTTTTCCTCTCTCGTCCCACTCCTTCCCCCACCACACCCCATGTGTCTAGAACAATCTCCTCTGTAATCCTTCACTTCCTGAGTGACTTAGCCCAGAATCTTGTTTTGCGTAGGTCTTTGCACATTTCTTGATTGATTGACGCAAGTCCGGACTGATGCAGGCCCCAACCCTAGAACATGTGATGTGACTTTTCCTTTTGAAATGTCCAATTCTCGGTCATTGATTATTTGTTTGAAAGTAGCAAACGTCTACTCAAACAAATTTAAGAAAAACGGGGAATTATTGGGAGGACACATGGTCAGGAAGTTCAGCCAGGCCTTCCAAAGGGCCAGAACGAGGAGGCAGAATACTGGGTCTTGGGGACCCCAGAGGTGTCCCAGGCTTGCTTTGTAACATTTGCCTATTTCTATGGTAAATACCTCCACCATGACTGATTTCAAGGCACCAACATGGCATCACTGAATGGGAAGTTGAGAAGAGATGCATAGTTGCATCCCATTTTATAGTATTTCTATCATATACATGAAATAGACGTAAGTAACCGTAAGAGCATAGATAATAGTAAAATAAAGTACAATAATTAAAAAGTGATGCATTTTGAGTATTTGTTGCCTTTGCTTTTAAGATAATTTGTTTAACCATAAGCACATATAATTTAATTTTTAATAACATCTATGGTTAACATCTGGATTCACAAAATTCCTGACAATTTAACAGTCAACTCTCTTGGTAACAGTACATTTTGGCTCCCACATATCATTGTTTCCTTATGGGGCTGGGGGAGCAGCCTTTGTGAGAAGATGACAAAATGCAGAAGGGGCTATTGAAGGTGTTGGGGTGAAGGTGAAGGGGTGTTGAAGGAAATGACTGGCCGAAGGAGCAAATGGTTGGTATCTCCAGTTGTGTCTCTCCACAGATATTTTATTTTGGCATAATTCAGAGTCAATATATAACTCCGTGTCAAAAAGAATTCAGATATGTTCTTGTCCTTGTTTTTCTCTGACTTCTCCGAATATCTCTTATCTGGTTCTTCTTCCTACCCCCTAACTGGAGGCTTTCTACTCTGTCTTTGGACATCATTTATCCTCTCTTTGATGACAACACTTAAGTCTAAGAAATTTGTACTATTCCTCTGGTGAGCTTCAGGCCTGTGTATTGAACCACTTCCTAGACACTGTCACATGGATGTCCCACCATCACCTTGAATTCAAGGTATCCAAAACAATTGTGTCTCTCTCTCCAAAAACATACCTCCTAACCAAGTGGCGATGTGCTGTAATGTGAGGCACAGACTTCGAGTCTAGTGCTAAGTTGTATCCCTAAGTTGACTTTGTTACCTTGCGCAAGTCACTGGTTCTTCCTGATCTCACTTTTGCTATCAGATAAATGGCCTAGACTTTGATTAATGGTCTTTATTCCATGGAGACCTTGATTTTGTGGGTCTACCTCAGAAGCTATCCAAGCATCAAGAAAAGAGAGGCTCCGGTGGAGTCCTGTACACCCCAACCTCCCTTCAGCCAGGAATACTCCTCTTTCATTCTTTTCATAGGTTAAAGTTCCATGAAATATTTCTTTTATGAAACAATTATCCAGGAAATTTTGTGAATCACTAAATTAGATGATCCCTTTGGTCTTATATCCCTTATAGGTCTAAGCATTCCATGATTCTTCAGTTAGTGCTTAAGCTTCTGTTGGCTTCAAAGCTACTGGGATGTCAGCTCAAGATTATAAGACCGTGTTTTGCCCTCTGTACTTCATTGCATAGGGTTAAGGGTGGGAAGCTCCCCAACATTGAACGTAGTCTGTAGTAACTCTAATGCCTCATATTTGATTCTCATTTAGCATTCTACAAAACCCTTTTATGTCTATTTCTGCCCCAGGGTCCTAAAATATAAATTTTAACATCCTATGCTTCTCCTTGCCTCTGATTCCTAAATACAAGTGGACGCTCATTGATAATCATTGCTGAATAATGAACAAATGATTGCTGAATGAGTGATTGAATGCATACCACCAGGGAAAATTACTGTTTTGAATCCATTTCTGGGCCTGAACTTTAGGAGAGTCAATTTGTTGCATATTAAGTAAGCCAGTTGTTGAATCAAACTTTCCAACCAGCTTCTCATTTTCTGGAAAAGAGGTAAGTTTCTTGTGGGAATTGTTTGGGGTTCCTGAGAATTGCCATGAGACGTATATTTTGCTTTCTCTAATGCTAAGAATTATCAGGCAGAGACAAGGCTTTTGCGCAAAGTGAGATAGTAGGCCATTCTCTATTCCGGGCTGTTGGATCAATATTTGTTATCATTTGGTTTATTTATTAATTCATTTAAGTTTCTAAGCAGCTCTACCTTTGTTGTGATGATGATATGACGAAATGCAAAACAGCTTCTGACAGACCTTTGCTATCTAAACTCTCGATAACGATCTCTAAAAGCCAACTCATTTCATTTGCATCCTTTTATTAATAATACAAAAAACTCCCCTAAACCTCAACTAGTGCTTGTCACAGTCAGTGGGTACTTCAGGAGCCAAGAGTGCATGGGAGGGTATTTTTGGTTCATTATTGGGTTTCTGTAATTGAAATGACATTTTGTGAGAGCACTCATGTATTTTAAGGGGAAACTCAAACCAATGCAGTAGTTTCAAAGTCCTCATTACTATAACAATGAAAAACAAATTGTTAGAAGTATGTGTGCATGTGTGTGTGTGTATACACATACGCTCACATACATACACAGGCATACACATACATTGGCATGGAGAGACCTAATAAAACGTATATAGTGTTCTCGTTGTTCCAAATACAGTTGGTCCTGTAGAGACTAAATAGACACTTAGCCATGGCTTGCAGCCCTCCTCCAACTTTCCCCCTTTCTCTGATGCTTGAGGCTTACCCACAAGTCCTACAAGGATGTGGCCTGTGCATTGAGCCCCAAATGGAGGCTCATGGGGGCAGAGCATTTACACGCCTTCTCTTCTGACCCTCTGGTCAGATGAAGGTGATTGCACAGAGAGAAAAACCAGGGAATAACAAAGGAAAGTGCTTAAGCAAGTTGTGTTTGGGAAGATTAGAGGAGGGAGTGCACAGAAGGATTAAATTGAAGCCTCTAAGGAAGTAATCGTGTTCAAGTAATAGTTTTTCTTGTAACCCCGTTTTCTAAGGTTGGTAATTTCTGATAGGGTCTCCAATATTCTGAAATCTTTTAAAACTTAGATTCTAGCTTTCTTTCTTCAATTTCTTTATTTTCATTTTCTCATTCTGGTGCAGCATCCATTCATTTACTCAGTCCATTCTCTGTTTGTTCATTCATTCATTCATTCATGTATTCACTGAGCTGACATTTACTGATAATTGAGATGAATAAAATCTGCAATCTCCAAGATGTGGGAAAAAAAGCAAACCAAACGCAAACCAAAACTCACTGAGAATCCACTGTGGCATGGCTGACCTTTAGGTGGTATGGGCATTCTGTCACCTCATTGGGTGCTAGACATTTGTTCTGATTAAATGCCTTGTTAAATATGTTGCATGCCAAAACTGTGGTAGGAGTTATGGTAGGGACAAGAGTACAATCAATAAAATATGGAGAAAGTCATTAAAAATATAACGGGCCTCAGAGACGGGTCAGAAGACTTTATAAGTTGGGTTGCTTCTGCTTTAGGCAGAAACCAAGTCTCAGAGCCTTCTATGTAGAGGAAGCTGCCCGAGTACAGGCTGGAGGCAGTAAAGCAAGTGGTATTTTCAAATTTAACTGGGTCCGTGAACTTTGTTTAAAATGTTCAGTGTTTAAGCTCCGTCGAGGAAAGGTTTCTGATGAGGTAGCTTGTGAAAGTTGCATACTTTCATTTGTTGATAGGGTAGCTTGGCCAAGAACTTACTGGTTAGATGTAGAAGTACTGCCTGTCAATTAGACATAGCCAAAAAAATGGGGGAACGGTGAGAAGGCCCCATGTTCCCAAACGGACAAGTGAAAACTGATATCCTCCTGTTAGGAGGAGAAGTAATGATTCATGGTAATCTCTAGTAATAAAAATAATGGCCAACGTTGCTGATCACTTACCACAAACCAAGCACAGTGTCAAGTCCTCCCCATGTTCTGTCTCCCTTAACCTGCCTGGCAACAGAGATGATTGGGCAGTGCAGGTAGTTTAGCCGTTCCTTGCTCCAGTTGCTTAGCCTCTACCAGCCTCAGTTTCCCCTTCTGTGAATGGAGATCACAGGACTGTGGGGAAGGTGAAATGAGACAGTGCTTGTTATGTGCTTAGTACAGTGTCAAGCAGGGAGTAATAGGTCAGTGAATAGTAGAGTATTAGCACTCCTCTCCCCCTTTTACAGACAGGGAAACAGAGGCTCAAGAGGACCATTCTATCAATAAATGTGAGCAGTACCTGAGGGCAGCAGCACCAGAACATCATGCTCTTGTGAGTGCCTGTTAGAACATAAACTTGTCTGATGCTCAGAGTGACAGCCAGAACAACTGTTACCAATGTGTGACCATCACCTTGCCATTATTACTTGACCTCATTTGACTCTCATAAGCTTTATGAGGGCAGAGATTTTAGTCTTGTCCACTGCTCTGTCCCCACCTGTAGCAGTTCCTGGCACATTCTCCGCTGGAGGACTGACCTTTCATTTTCCTTCTTCTTTCCCTGGCAAACTTCTATGCACCCATCAGGAATCACTAAGTATCAACACTCTCCCCCTCCACATAGCCTTGCCAACTCTCTGGGACCCATTCTGTCTTCATTTCCCACACAAACTCACAGTTCATACCCGTGGTGAAAGCATTTTCACGTTGTATTGTGGTATTTCTACTTTCCTGTCTATTGCCCCACTTGCTCAGACTCCCCTAAGGCAGATACCACTTTTTACCCCTCTCAGTGCCCCTGGCTCATTGCTTATGGTTGGCTCACAGCAGGCCTTTGCAGGCACTTGAATAAATAACCATAACTACCTTCATTTGTATCTGAACAGTTTTCTTGATATTTGCAATTCTCACCAAACCCCCAAACCCAAAGACCTTTGCCATTCATTCAAAGGTTTTCAAAGAATGTTTGCCTCGGGATTGGGTAGCTCTCACATGCCTGGAAGGAAGCTTTGGAGCAAAAGCAAGACTGTAGCTCTGAAAGAATTATGTCAGACATTTAATTGCAAGAGATAGTTACACTGTCCAGACGGCTTCCAGAACAACATAGCTTTTGGTTTAAAGCTCAATTTCTAAGTAATTGATCAAGTAGAAGCAATTTGCCTATGACAGCTTGGATATGCAAGCTTTAGTAATGCTGTAGCTTCTTAAAATGTCCCTTTCAAGACATCTTGGGACTGGAAATCTCTCTGGCAGGTGTGTGAATTCAAAGGCAATGGCTTTAGCCTTGGGGATGTTTGGAGATAATCCACATCTTTGTTGATGACCCTCCAGCCTGACAGGCAAGAAAGACTGGACCCGTAATCAGAGCAATGGTCTAGTGGGTGTGGAAACCCACTAGAGACCTCAAGAGACATTTTTCTTGTATCAAATGGGTGAAGACCTGAACAGGACTGGGGATTTGATGAATACTCTCCTGGTAAATTTTTTTTTTTTTTTTTATTAAAGTATAGTTGATTTACAATGTATACACATATATACATTCTTTACGTTCTTTCATTAGGTTTATCCCAGGATATCGAATATAGTTCCCTGTGCTATACAGTAGGACCTTGTTGTTTATCCATTCTCTAAATATATGTAATAGTTTGCATCTACTAACCCAAACCCCCAGTCCATCCCTCCCCCACACCCCTCCCCTTTGGTAACCACAAATCTGTTCTCTATGTTTGTGAGACTGTGTCTGTTTTGTAGATAGGTTCATTTATGCCATATTTTAGATTCCACATATAAGTGATATCATATGGTATTTGTCTTTTTCTTTCTGACTTACTTTACTTAGTATGATAATCTCTAGTTGCATCCGTGTCACTGCTCTTAGAAGTGCCTGTGGAGTAATTTCCTTCATCTTGCTGCATTGTGCCTCTGTTTTTATAATTCATCAGCCTCTGCCTTTCCTCACAACACTTGCATCAAGCTGCATTCACTTTTTAAAAGGTAAAGTGCTTTATTCATTGTACTTTTCTTTTAATTATTAAGAATTTATCATGTCTTTTCAAATGTGCCAGCTTAAAAAAAATTACAATTAGTATTATTTGCGTTGATCATGTGGTTACAAATTTGCAAAGACCTGGAGTAGTGGTCTGCCCTAACCCCATCTTTTCCAAAAACACTGTGATTTTATTGCAGAATTCTCCCAAGCATCGGTGTTTTCTGGAACACAAATCTTGTTCACGGAACCTATTTCAAGGCTGCTCCAAGCATAGGAGCATCTGTGTTAGTTAGATATAAGTACACACCTCATGGTTGGTACTTACTAAGCAGGTGAAAGGAAGGAGGGCAGCACAGCCTTGGTAATGACACAAATTTAGATATGATGGGGTTGGCAGTTACCTCTGGTCCTTGGCCCAGCCAGCTCTCCAGCGGGGGAGGGTTGCATTCTTATCTTCAGCTGGGAGGTGGGAAGGGACATTGAGTTTAGGAGATGGCCACATCATGATCATTTGGTGTACTGTCAGTTACTCCCAGCAGAAGATTCACCATTGTTTCTTTTATGATTTTGTAACAATATGGACTAAGTGAAAAAATTTATTTTTTATTAATATTACAGTGTCATTAAACCCTTATTTGATGATTCCTGCTTGGAATCCTATTTACAAAAATATGCCAGGTTTCACGGTATTCATTATTTCTACTGCACGCTAAGAACCATACTAAAGGGGAACATACATTATTTCCATGTGACTCTCATAGCAACCCTATGAGATAAACACTCTTATTTTCATTTCTCAGGTAAGGACATTGAGGCACAGAGAGTTCTTGGGGCCTAGCCAAAGTCTGGTGTTCAGAACCATGAGGCACAGAGAGTTCTTGGGGCCTAGCCAAAGTCTGGTGTTCAGAACCAGCACTGTCTGAGCTCAGTTTCCATATTTCTTCCACCTAGGTGTCTGCTCCTTGATAAATTATTTGGGGTCAGTCATTTTTATCCATGGCACTGCATTATAAATATGCTGGGTAAGGGCTTCCCTGGTGGCGCAGTGGTTGAGAGTCCGCCTGCCGATGCAGGGGACGCGGATTCGTGCCCCGGTCCGGGAGGATCCCACATGCCGCGGAGCGGCTGGGCCCGTGAGCCATGGCCGCTGAGCCTGCACGTCTGGAGCCTGTGCTCCGCAACGGGAGAGGCCACAGCAGTGAGAGGCCCGCGTACCGCAAAAAAATAATAAATAAATAAATAAATACGCTGGGTAAGCTCAAACGTAACAGCAAACTAGGAGTTAGTAGGATTTAGGCACGATTAAATGCCATGCAAAGTTTCAAAGCATATTTTATTCATCACTGCTCCATATCTCAACAACTTCCATTTGTAGTGTTTTCCAAGTTGCATTGTCATGAGCAGAATGTGACATATATTTGAGGGGGAAAAATGAGAACGGTTCAAAGCTGTGAAATTTGGAGTGATGCTTATAAGTTTTTTTCCCCTAACTTATCTGATTTTATATATATATAAATCCTAGCAGGAAAAAATCAGAATACAATAATTTTCGATAACAAGAAAAATGGCTTCTGTTTACACTGAGTTCTCACAGAACAGATACGCATTAAGGGCACAAAAGCTAAAAGACAAAGAGAAATGACAATTTGAGCACTCAAAAAGTGCGCTGAATTTTTCACAGGGTATGTCAAGGGGAGTTGCAAAGTGAAACCACAAATCATTGGCAGGAAGGCTGGCAACTGGCAATAGAACATGTCATGGACTGGTGTTTCCCTTCTATCCCCCTAGTGACCTGCACCTCAGACTTCACCCATGCCACTCTGTCTTTCCTCCAAGACAAAATGAGGGAATTGAATGCAATGATCACTAAGCTTCTCTTCCTGCTCTAAAGATATTCTGAGTCTCAAGATTTCTAAGAGTTCTGTGCCATTAGAATTGATTACCTTTAAATTGTTATCTATTATTCATAAAAAGAAAATTATTCAAGCTGGTACTTTTTGGCACAAACTCTACCCACGACTTTTCTAAAATATTATCTCTTAATGTGCACAGTTCTCAAGCACTGAGCTAACTGGAACTACCACAGAGTATTAATAGAAAACATATGTGAGAGGATGTTATTTAGTAAACACGTAAGTCCGTAATTCTAATGATTCAAATCAACTTTAACTTCCCACTAATTAGAAGCCAAACTCTCAGCTTTGCTTCTTTTATCTGCAGCTCCCCTTGTCTCAGGCTGCTCAGTGATGGCCATGCTCCTGGCTGGGTCACTTCTTCCATGTCTACTGACTGAAGCTCCTGGCCAAACAGTAGGCAGGCTGAACTTGAGGGAGGGTTTCCCTGGAAAGCCGTGAACAAAGAGTTGTGGACTAAAAGTGAAGACTGGCTATGTTGGAAAAAGAAGGGAGCTCTGGTCTCTTTGGGTCTGTCTGTAAATATCTTTCTACTGAGCAGGTTCTCACTCTTGGAGATGCCCTGAGTGGTTTGGGTGGACATTCTCTTCATTATCCAGCCATTGTCATGGAGTGATTAAAGCGGGTTAATGACTTTTTGAGGAAAAAATGATTATTTCCAGAGCTCTCTTGGAGGTACATGAACTGCTCTAAAATTGCAAGATCAAAGCAGGACATTCTTGGTACAACTGTGTAAAAAATAACCAGCAGCACCTTGACATTTGTAGATTTCATTTAAGCAGATGAGTATGGGATTCCAGCTGCACCAGCCTCCTCACTAGTCCTAGAACACACCTCAGGGCCTTTGCACATGCTAGTCTTGCTGCTTGGAATGCACCCCCCACCCTATATCCTCATGGCTTGTCACTACTTTTAATTAGTTTTTGCTTGAATGTTACTTTTTCACAGAGGTCATCCCTTCTGTCTTTAGTCACTCTTTGGCCCCTGACCATGCTTTATCTTTACAGAATTTATCATCTCATGAGGTACTAAATATTTAAAAGTTGTTTATTTTTCCTCTCCTCTGCTAGAATTCAGGCTGCATGAGTGCAGGCTCTTTGGCTGTTTTGGACCCCATTTCATCCCCAGCCCTAGGAGAGCAATAGTGAGCACTCAGTAACTATTTGCCAAATGAATGAAAGTATGAAAATATACACATGGAGAGCTGAGTGACTTTCCAACAATTTAAGTCAAAAGACAATCTTTACCTTAAAAATGCAGTGTCTGTACATGTTTGGCATTTGATAAATATTTATTAAAAAAATGAACACGTGAATGGAATGGATATATAAATTTAATAGATATATTTTTCTATGGATATATAAATGTGCCCCTGAGTTTTAAAAGGAAAGGTAGAGTGGCAAGACTATGGTCTTGGGAACCAAGTAGTTGACAGAAAAGTTCAATTTCTAGATGCCCCATGACAATGCAAAAAATGCAATTGCACATAGCCTATTTCTTCATCTTTAAATGAGGGATAACTATTCAAACAACAACAATAATATAAATAATACATACTTTGCAGCTTCAAGTGAGGATTAGGTGAGATAATGCATGAAATGCCATAATCTGGGTCTGGGGTCGGGGTAATAGTAAAGTTTCCATGTATTGTGCACATTAAAAAACAAAAAGCAATCAAATGTTTGGAATGAAGGAATGCAACCAGCCCACCTCTATCTCTGACCTGCTGGAGGAGGTTCTGATTCTGTCCATCCAGGTTTTTCCCCTTCCCCATATTCCATGACAAGACTGGGAGGAAACGTGGAAGGGGAGAGCTCAAATCTACATCTGGAAATGGGACTGTAGAATGTGAGCGTTCTGGGCAAGCAGATGTGAGAGCAGAGAGGGCATTTTGAGATCCAATTTGCCTTCTTTATGGGGTTAAAAACTATGAGCTGCGATTTGCATCCATTTATTTCTCAGATGTATCCAAGGCCATAGCATGGGGCCTAGCACGTAGTAGTTGCTCAATAAATAGGTGTTGGATAGTGAATGAAGAACATGAATCATTTTGGAGTTAATTTTGGTTGTGGATTTGCATCCTTTTATCCTGTGAGGTTGAACTAAACTCGCAGTCACTTCATTCATTCTTTTTTTTTTTTAATTAATTAATTAATTTATTTGGCTGTGTTGGGTCTTCGTTTCTGTGCGTGGGCTTTCTTCTAGTTGCAGCGAGCGGGGGCCACTCTTCATCGTGGTGCGTGGGCCTCTCACTGTCGCGGCCTCTCCCTTTGAGGAGCACAAGCTCCAGACACGCAGGCTCAGTAGTTGTGGCTCACAGGCCCAGTTGCTCCGCGGCATATGGGATCCTCCCAGACCAGGGCTCGAACCCGTGTCCCATGCACCGGCAGGCAGACTCCCAACCACTGCACCACCAGGGGAGCCCACTTCATTCATTCTTAATTCATTCATTTCTTCATGGAATCCCCTCACCTCCACATAGTTTGTGAATGCCTTGGGCAAATTGAATATCATTTTTCTTTTCACTTTTTAAAGAGACTAATATTTGGGTGTTTTGAGCTGCAGAATTTCAGAATTCTTTCTGCTAAACACCTCTTGAGACCCCAATTACTGAGACTATAAACCCCTCTAGAACCATAAGGGTTTCCTTGCAAAGATACTGCCATTATGCATCTTGTGAAAAGCCCCCCACATCTTTAGCCCAATTCAACAAGTTTCCATTGAGTGCCCAGCACTAAAAGTCTTAAATAAAATTGATTTCCTACTCCTTCTATTTTAACTGTCAAAATCATAGACTACATTGTTTCCGACTGAAAACCCACTAACAGCTCCCCGCCGATCATCCCATTGCTCCTTCCCAGAGCTGGCACTGCCTGGAAGCAGTATCAATGGGGAATCTATATTGTGAATGGTATTTATTACAAGAAAATCATGTGGCATAAAAAGATTAATTGGCTTCATAAGCATGTAATTTTTTATACTATGAGCTTCTCAGTGGAAAGGCATTCTAAGGGAGGCATAATTGCTAATTCCAGTGTTAAACATGAACCTGAGGAGTATTTCATGGTCCGACTCTCTGAGTGTCATTTCTTCTTATGGACCAGAGAAGAGAGTGGAAAGGAAATAAACTTTCACTGAGGCTTCTACTCAGGGCCAGGCCCTGTGAGTTCCCAGACATGGGTTTCTCCTTGTAATGACTTGAGAAGTACATGGAATTATCCTCATTATAAAAAAGAACCAATTCTCACAGGACTTAAATAACTTCTCATAAAATCACCTCCTTATAGTTATGTGAAATCAGGATGCAAGACCAAGCTTCCTAGGGAATACTCAGTGACTCTGTATCCTATACCAATGTTTCTTCTGCCAAATTTAAGACGTGAAGTGTCCCCAAGAGCTGCCTACCCCTAAGTATTTTTCCTCACCACTTCACTTCACTGTCTGAAAGTCCACCATTAAAATCAATCTTGTGTTACAAGGCTGGAGTCTTCTTAGGCTTCTGCTAAAGTGGGGAATGTCTAGTGCAACCTCTCTTTTGAGTCAAGGAAAATATGTAGAATTTAGGTCAAGATGCCCCAAGAATAAATTACAAAACTCGTAAATACAAAGCTGATATATTTAACACCAGGTTCAGACTGTTTTTGAAGAATTGAAACTCCCTCCTTAGCTCTGGAGAAACGAGATCTGATCTGAGACTAGGGAAGCACTTCCCTGCCAAGGATAGGTGAAGTGCTGTGACAAAGACTGAAGGTGCTCCGTAGATTCTGGATTGGATAGATCTGAGTTCACCTCCTGGCCCTGCCAGTTGCCATCCATGTCCCCAGTATACACTTGCCTAAGCTTAGGTTCGAACCTCAGCTCCACAACCTTCTGCCTCATTAGCTTTGGTTAAGTCAGTTAATCTGCAGAAGCTTAGTTTCCTCTTCAGAAAATGGGGTTATTTCTACCTCTCTCTTAGGGTTGTTGTAGGATTAAATGAGATGGTTCTTAAAAGCACTTAGCCTAACGCTGGACACAGAAAGAGTGGTCATAATGTGGCAATAATAGTAGTAGCCATGGTTGTTGCTCTCTTTACTATCTATTATTATCATCTAATATATATTATCCATTATTCAATAAATTCCAGTAAGTCTGGCTAAATCCCCCCCACCACGAATTGCTTTCTTTCAGCATTCCTCAGTGCAAAATGTGAGATGTTCTTTGAGGGTAAAATAGAATATTAACCTTATCTTCAAGGCCCATTTGTGCCCAACATACAATTTAAAAAAAATTTATTATAAAAATCTTCAGAACTACATAAAAGTTGAATTTTGCAGTGGGTGCGTGTGCGCTCACCACCTAGATTCTACCTTTAACATTTTACACCTTGCTTTTCCACTCTCTCTCCCTCTATGCATCCCTCTATCTATCCATTAATCCATCCTATGTTTTTGATTTGATGCATTTCAAAATAAATTGTAGACATTGATATACTTTCTTCGTAAATACTTTAGCACGCATATTGTTAACTAGAGTTCAATATTTGTGTATACCTTTTTGTCTTTTGATGTAAAGTTTACACGTGGTGAAATGTATAAATTTTAATGTATGTTCTCTGAGTTTAACATACACATGCATCTTTGTAACCTAAACCCTTGTCAAGATGTTGAATAGTCCCATTATCCCAGAAAGTTCCTTCAAGCCTCTTCCTAACCACTTCTGACATCTACCCTCCAACAACCCCAAAGCAACCGCTGCTCTGGTTATTGGGAACCATGGATTAGTTTTTTCTTTTCTAGAACTTGGTATAAATGGAATCATGCAGCACGTATTCTTATGCAAGGCTTCCTTCACTGACCGTGTGTTTTTTGTTTTTTTTTTTTTTTAGTAAGAACTCATTTTAAATTTATTTTGATGCTAATATGCAATGATTAGCAGATCCTAATAAGAGAATAAGGACTGACCGTGTTTTTAAGATTAACCCATGTTGCACCAGTGCACCCACTGAAAGAGTACAAACAACATTTTTTGAATTGCTGCAAGCAAAAGTCTTTCTCGTTTTATCTTGCTCTGTGTCAGACTTAAATTTCTTGTGCCAGTCGCACTTGTGTCCCATAGTCCCTGGCCCTTTGCCTTCACAGCTCAATGCCTTTGCTCAAAGTCTTCCTCTCTACGAGGCCCTGGCCTCTGCCTGTTCATTCCCTGCACTCCCTGCAGGGCTCTGCTCCAGTCCCAGCGCCTCCCTGACTCCTCTGAGGACTACCACGGGTTTCTGCCTGAACTCTCTCTCCTTTGGACAGAATTGCTAGCCCGCTGATGGGTAGTGATGCTGCTGGTGATCAGTTCCTGGTCGTGGACTGGGGGAGAATAAGGGATGGAGACTGGCGCTGAGGGTCCCAGGGAGGGGTACTCTTCACTTATAAGAGCCAAAATAAGCGAGACCAGGGTGATAACTGCAAGACCCCAAAGAGAAAAGGAGTGAGGAGAGAGGGAGAAGAGCCAAGGGGATCAGCTGTATCTGAGTAATGGGTGTGAACTGGGCTGCGGTTGACGGCTCAGGAGGGAGACGAGGGAAGCTGCCAGGAGTAACCGCTCTCACGTGTATGTTGTCTAAGTACAGAATAACTGGATTGATTTTCCTCGGGGCTGGTGGGAATGCTTCTCCTTGCTGCGTAGTCATGCAACATATGTCTTATTTTCTCAACTAAATTGCAAGGGAGTCTCTTGCTATTGACTGGGACAGTTTCATAAGATGTTTGCTTATTTTGTTCCCCGTGGTAACCTGCACATGGGAAGGCCTCAGTAGAGACCCACTGATTGCAAGTGACGCCTCTCACCTGGTTATTCATTCTAGCAATTAGTTTTATTGATATTTTGGGGCCTGGACTTAACGTGCATTTGACTGAATTGACCATTTCAGCCACTATAGGCTTTGCAGCAGTTGAATCTGTCAACAGTGCCAAGGAAATGGGAACTGGACAATGGAGACTTCTTCCACTTTATTGCCACTTTACTATCCTACCATGGTAGCATCCAACCATTAATGTTCATGGTATGAGGTGAATTTTTGTCTTAAAAATGTGGTATAGTATCAGTCTCTATTCTTGTTGCTCTAAAATTAAAATAGAAAACTTTGTCCCCAAAGTTTTGTCCATCAGACTTCCAGCCTAGTGCTTACATCTGTTTATAGGCCAGCAATATCTCCGATGGAGGAGGAAAATGGTCCAACAGCCACTGGACATCTGTCTCTTCTTGTTTCTTACTTCCCTAACCCAGCAGACTTCCTCAATTGAGACTGATCCGTATTCAGTCTAACAAAGAAGATCAGAAGCAATTTCAGTGTCAGCAGACTCCCTTTTACACCATTAATATTGTGTATTTTGCCAATATTTCAAGGCAGTCTGAAGGTCTCCTGCTTTCTCATGAGGGCTGGGCATGAATGTTCAAGAGCGATCATTGTAATGACATCTCTCTGATTAAGAAGACAGCTAGTGAAATCAAGATAGAACATCAAATTCAGAAACATCATTAGCAGGATTCTATTTTGGCTAGGTCTAATCTTCTGTGGGGTCACCATGTTGCCTTCAATGAGCCTGACCATTTTCTATCATTTAGATTGAAACAGACCCATCATGTCACAGGCAAATGCCTTTATCATATTTAATTAACCCAATACCATGTAATAATCTCCCTGGTAATGATCCCCAGCCAGCACCTGAAAGCATGCAACAACAAATAAATCATCGAAGTTGCAGGTATACTTAAACTGTTATTTGGTGCCATGGCAGAAGAGTATTGACAAGTTACTGTACAATACTAATTATACTAAGAAAATGTAAATGGTTTCATCAAGAAAAGAAAGAGCCAGATGGTAGGTTTTTTATACTGTATCCTCATATGTTAGGAAATGGGGTATTAAAAAGATATCATGCCCTCTGCATCAGGGAAGAAAGAGGAATAAAGATACCTGTGTCTTTATGGATGCCAGAGTGAACCTCCGATTGGGGAAGCTGTTTGGTAAGAGGTAACATTCAGAAGGACGTTAGTGGCTGTTGATATTTATGTCTCATGATGCTGCCCAGGATATAGGTGAACAAATAGTAATTAGGTGAATGCTACCTTTTTCTTGTGATAGTAGCTGCTGGCGGGGGTGGGGTGGGGGGGCGGGGGGTGGGAACTGCCCTGTTCCATGGTGTCCTGGCTTTTCCTTCATGCTCGCAAATGATAAATTATTCACGAGAATAGATGTACCCAACATGTGGTAAATCAGTGGGCCTCCACTGAGCTGGTTTTTCTGATGCATCAGCAAGAACATACTTACCTGACTGCACTGCAGTTGAAAAACAAAATTCAGTTGGAAACAATGGACTTAAATCTACAGATTGCAACAGCATGTGGCAGAAAGGAAATTTGATTTCAAAGGTGAGATTTGGCAAGCCCGTGAATGCAGGGTGCAGACTACACAAGGCAAGGAAGACTGAATTGGATTTTTAATAAGCATAGAGTTCTGAATTTTCTTGTTCTTGAATTGCACACCATCTCGTCCAGCTGCTGTCCCCAGCTAATGTCGCCAGAGCTGAAGTGACAGCCAAAGAGTAACTGTGGCTTGGGAAGTACTCATGTGAGTCTGATTATCTGCTGGTTAGGTTGGGCTGCTACCTGCCGTAAAACAGGGCTGTGATTTAGCCTTATTAGAAAACAAATTTGGAAACCGTTAAAAGAGAAGGGTGTTTGAATAGTAATATGCTCCTTTGCTTTCCACTCCTTATTATTTCGTCTGTGTGTATGCGTGTTTGTGTGCACGTTGCGTTGTTGTTACTCAACCAATCAATCAAAATGCTGTTTATTATAAAAGTAATTCTCGTTAATTAGAGAAAATTTGGGACATAAAAAGGAAGAAAAAGAAAACCACTCAAGGGTTGCAACCCAAATATGATCATTCTTAACAATTTAGTGTAGTTACTTAGAGTCTTTTTCCTTTATGCACATATTTTTAGTTGGTTTACTTTTTATATAGTGGGACTCATCATGAATCATATATTAAATATCCTTCTTAAAAATCATCTTAAGTTTAGTCTATATAATTAAATTAGCAATAATTATGCTTTGAGCTGTAGTACCATTCCATAAATAGATATCATTTTATAATTTTTACACAGTTCTCAATGGTTGCATAATATTCCTCTGTTTAGATATATCATATTTTGGTTAAGCATTTCCTTATTGTAACATTTTTGTTCTCAATATTTCCACTGTTTTTTCTTTGTATATTAGAGAAACTAATTTGTGACTTTAGTATAAATTAAAACTTGTTTTATTTCATAAATCTTTTCACATCGTTTTACAATTTTTTATAAATATAATTTTTAATGGCCACATATTTTTTAAAATCAGAAGGCAGCCTCATAACAGTTAGCTATACCTTTGGGTTTAACTGTTGAGATCAAGGTGCTTTCTAATTTTTTACAATAATAAATGATAGGCTGGCTCATTAGCTAATCAAAATGTATTATGCACCCATTATATACAAAGCACCAGGCTAAACTGGTTATATTTGTGCATAAAGCTTTTTCAAGTTTAGGATACTTTACTTAGAAAGGATGTCTAAAATTGGTGCTGTTGGATCCAATGGGATGTGTGTTTTTAAGGGTGTGGGTAGAGGTTGCCTGATGGTTTTGGTGAGGGTCTGTTACTAATCTATTCTGCCACCAGCACTGCATGAGTTCTCGTTTCACCACTCCTAGGCATCAACTGCTATGTTCTGCCATGAGAAGGTGGAGATAGTGGGGCAAGGAACTTTACTGGATCATGAACAAAGGGTTGGCCCCATCCCTTGTTGCCCTCCACTGAGCCCTGTCTGGCTGCCCTGATTTTGGGGGGAGGCTGGAGCTCAGGAACAAGGCATACTTGGATTTCAAGATCACAGAGCTGGTCGAGTGGGACCAGAGCTTTTCCAGAAGACCCATTCCCTCTGCAGAGGGAAAGACGGATGGAGGTCTGTTCCAGGAAAGGACAGCCAAGGAGCCTAAACTCTGATTCCAAAGGGCAGTGCAAGCTCAGGTAGACAATCGTCAGCCAGACTCTATGCTAATCCTGTTAGATGATTGATCTTTTTTCATTCTCCCAACAACCCTACTGGTAGGGACTTCTTAGACCCATTTTATAGATGAAGAAATACAAACTCAGAGAGGTTAGATAACTTTCCCAAGGCAACAGCTTGTATCAGAATCAGGACTTGACCTCAGAGCTTTAGAATGCACGCTGTTAAAACTGTGACTTTGGTTCCTCAGAAGCAGACTCTGGATGTGTGAGTGTGACTTGTAAGAAAGTTTCCCAGATAACACTGATAGGGAGGTGGGGAAGTAAGACTGGGAAGCGGGGGAGTGAGCAAGGAGTCAAGCAAAGTCCCACAGAGGAAAGTTTGGCCTAATCCCCCAGAGAAACGGGAGAGGTGTGGGTCACACTTCAGTGCTGGCCCATCAGAGGTGAGGGATATTGAATATTTATACCTCTGAGCCCACCAATCCTTGGTTGCCTCCCTGATTACAAGCAAAACAGATCCTGGCAGCCAGGATGCAGCCTTTGCAAAAGAGAAACACAGAGGCCCATGGTGTGCAGGCACTGGCTCGTAACTGTTCCGTGAGTGTTGGATGTTAAATTGTTAGGAATTTTGCAAGTTAGTTAACCTCACGTTGATAGCTTGAAATCTGCCGTGGTGGGAGTAGTTACCCTATGGAAATTGGCTTACATTACAAATTAGGGCTCTCCTATCCCCAGAGGTGGTTGTTAAACATTTACCAGCATGCCACTGCAGGTGCTGGCTGTTAGGAGCGCGCTGGGAGCTGGTGTGTAGTAAAATGGCAAAGGGATCTGAGGGGGTGTGGAGGGAGCAGTGATAGTATCTGATGCGGCGCTAATCTATACCAAGCACTAAATGCAGCAGGAAGCCCCCCCCCACCCCCGCCTGTACACACACACACACACACACACACACACACACGGGCGAGGCAGGGGGCCCTGAGAGGAAGGGCACTGGTGAGAAGGAGAGGGACCAGCTGGATTTCAGGGCAGAGTCTCTGAACCTGGAGGTGGCCTGGGTAGGAGAAGTGCTAAACAGAAAAAACCTAGGACGAGCCAAGATAATAGCTAACTAAACTATTGAGCATTTACAGTGCCAGGCACCAAGGTAGATGCCTTACTTTGGTTACTTCTTCATAGGAGCCCTAGGAGGTAGATATCACCATCATCTTTACCATCCTTTTTTTACAGATGATGAAACTGAGATTTAGAGAAGTGACTTGTCCAATGTCATAGGGGAAGAGCTGAGCTTTGAACACATTAAGCCAGATTTCAAAGACAGATCTTTTAATAATGAAGCCAGAATACCTCCCTGGTCGACTTCCTACAGACTCAGCCAACATGATGGGAGCATAAGATGATAAAGGGGTCATCAGGAGGCCCCAGGAATACCCTAATCTTACATGGTCTGGTTGTCAGAAAAGGAAATGTAGAGGGAGCACCAGAGCTCAGAATTAGTGGTTGGGTCTTGGTGTGGAAAGGATGGGTACCCACGTCCCGTCAAGTGATGGAGCTCTAGGTATACTGCCTTCCTGTCTCAGAATCAGCTCAAGGCTGGGGCCCAAGGCAAAGGACACAGAGGCTGAGAAAGGCAGAGAAAACCTGGGAGATGGGCTGAGCCAGCAGAAACATTTTCAGTCAGGCTTGTCTGAATTCTCTTGTGGCAACAAAGATAAATGTCCCTCTTATGCTTTGTGGTTTTCCTTGCCATGAGAGCCGCCACTTTGTGAAAGTCCCTCGTTTCCTTTCTCTGGCTTGCCCATTCCTGGATTGATACAGTGGTCAGCACTGAGGATGTGTGGAAGGGTCTTGAAAGCTGCCACTCTAGCTTCATTACTGCCATGCTTTGGCCTTCAAGTCCGCCAGGAATCCCTTGACATAAACAGTTTTGGAGGGGGAAGTAGTAGAGGGACTTGTCTCTATGACATAGTGGAGATATATCTGAAAGTTTCCTTTGAATATTAGCTCATTACAACTTTCTGTTTGGGGTATTTTATCTTGTGTTTTATCCCATAACAGTCTAGAGCTGCCTTTCAAATCTCACTGGTCTCCAATACATTTTGTGTTTTCTTCTATGTATACCTACTTGTATGTATGTGTATTATTTACAAATATAAAGTAACTTCACTGAAGCAAATTGAAAATAAAACCTTTTTTATGTTGCCAACATTACATTTTTTTCTTTTCTTAATTCATCCAGGAATATTGTTTTCCTTTACACCTAATTATTTGATGGCGTTTCCTTTAGAAAAAAGTGGAATTGACATATATACAGTAATATGTATTAAATAGATAACTAATGAGAACCTGCTGTATAGCACAGGGAACTCTACTTCACTGTACAGTAGAAACTAACACAACATTGTAAAACAACTATACCGCAATAAAAAATTTAAAAAGAAGGAAAAAAAATCTGCCTGTCTACCACTAGGTCAAGAATGTAGGTCTGGGGCCCTACTGCCTGGTTTTGAGACCCAGATCTTCCCTTTTCTGCATATGACTTTGGTTCTGTTCCTCAATTTCTATATGCCTTGGTTTGCCCACCTGAAAGTTGTGGATACTTACAGTACTTTTCTCACAGGTTATTGTGAGAGATAAGTGAGTCTGTATGCACAAAGCCCTAAGAAATATGTCTGGCCCCGAGTACGCACTGAATGTTGTCAGCTATCGCTATGTATTCTTCAAGTTTTAATCTTGACCTTCAGAGAAAGAACTCTTTTATTCGACAAGCATTTATTCAGCATTTACCATGTGCTTTGCTTTGTGCTATGCCTTTCCTTATCTATAGTATTTTACCTGATATAACTTAATTCTCACCACCACCCCGTGTTAAAGTTATTATTCTCGTTTTCTAGGGTTTGAACCCTGGAAATGCCACGTGCCAGCTGTGTCAGCCAGGATAGGTGAGGCTGTGCTGCAATCACAGACCAGCACAGGTCTCAGAGCCTGTTCACGACACAGGTTTAGTTCTCCCTCTTGAAAACCAAGTCAGGGAGCACTCCTCTGTGAGGGGACTGAGCAAGCGAGGCTGCCCTGTCTCATTGCGCCTCCATGACTAAATGTGCTCCTACAATCGCTACCGCTGGGAAAAGAGCATCGGGGAAAGTCTCCTTGGAGATGCTTTGACTTGGAAAGGAAACGGGTCACTTCTGCCTACAGCCCATGAACTAGAACGCCTCAAGGGCTCTGCCCAGTGGTCTTAGGAATCGTAATCCTCCCATGTGCCTGGAAGGAGAACAGGGCAGGGTATGGTGGGCGTTAGATGTCTCCACCACCCATATGTGGCTTTGAGCACATTGCTTAACCTTTCTAAGCCTCAGTTTCCTCATTTGTGAAATGGGAGTGGAAACTACACCTACTACATATAGTTGTGATGCAGAGTGAATGAGATAAGTGCACGTGAAGCTCTTAGGACAGTACCTGGCACACAGGAAATAGCCATTTTGTGGTCATTATTATCATCACCTACAGGAGACTCAGCAGAGCTTCATAATTCAGTAGTTACAGTAGCCACAGCTTTGGATTCCATCATGAACGAGTTTGAATTCCAGTTCTGTCACTTACCATCTGTATGAGCCTGGGGAAGTATTGCCTTCTCTTACCTTCACTTTTCTCATCTACAAAACAGAGTGGAATCATACCCATCTCACAGGCTACGTCAAGGGTAAGATCACTAACATTGATTGATTCCTCAGCAAGATGAGCCGAGTGTTTAAGATCTGTTGCATCAGCTGAGGAAGCTGAGCCACAGAGAGGTTAAGTAAGATGCTTGATATTCTCTAGTAAATTAGTAAACAGTGGAGCTGGGATTAAAAACCAGGCAGCTTGGCTTCTCAGCCAGTTACTTTAACTCGTACACCTCACAGCCTCCCTGAGACCCACTAAACGAGCGCCTGGCACAGGGCCAGATACACACTTGATCCTTTCGACATTAGTGCCTTCCTTCTTTGCTTGGGTGCCTGCTGAAGGAAACATGCTTTGGCTTTTCCTAGACTAGATTCTGTTTGAGACACATATTGATGGCTTTTTTTTCCATGAATGGATGGAAGTGTGAAGAGAGCAATAGGAAAAGACAGGATTTATTCCATGTGCCTTTGCGAGAATATCAAAACCTGTACGCAAAAATGCGCAGCGCAAAGTTGGCGCTCGCTTAGCAGGAGCCCTTTATTATTTTTAAGAAGCGGCCATGCTTATTGGGAGTCTCTGAATGTGTATATATTACTCTAGTAAATGGGGACACACAAAGGGACCAGATGGGCATAGTGGCCAATTTAATAATACACAACCTGCACATATGAACCTTCTTTTCCCATAAGAATCTATTTGGTTTTAACTGAATGAGGACGTTAAATCCATGTCCTGTTTTCTATTTTCATTGTACCTACATGGGTTGACTATGGAGTTGGTTTTCTTTCCAGAGTAAACACCTGGTATTTAAAGATATAATCAAACACCAAGGAGGAACGGCCTTGGGAAAGCAGAACTGGTGAGGCGACTTCATTCTGCTTTTCCTCTGCCAGAGGAGAGGTGGGACGTTCCATTTCCAGCTGGAGTAAAGATAGAGAACTAAGTGTCCTAGCACACTGCACAGAACTAAAGCCTAGAACTAGTAGATTTGAATTCAGATCTAACCAGAGCCCTAGTTATTTACAACAGCTTTATGCTTTGGGCACACAGGCAATAGAAACCCATATTTAATCATTTCCAAACATAAGACATGGCAAAGACTACCACCTCCCTTCCTTTTTTCAACAGTGGATTTAAAGTGCTTAGACTAGCTGTCTCAGGGACTGAACTATCCTTGTTCTTGAATCCTGGGATAGTTTTAAATACAAGTGTAGGTCTGAGAAAAGAGAATGATCAGGAATCAGCCCTGGGGATAGTTGGGTATATTAATCAATCTTAGATGGAAATGTTGAGATCCCAGAGAGTGAAGAAAGGTGCTGGGCTTTGTAGCAGACATGAAAGGGAACCTTGAAGTGTAAAGACTGGGGAGGGGGAAAGGTGAGGCTTGAGTAATCAGCTTATTAGAAGTTATTTTTTAGTGTAATAAATATGTAAAAACACTGTGTGCTAAGTTCCATTCTATGCACTTGAAAAATTTAACCCCTAGGAGGTAGGTATAATTTCATCCATTTTACAGATGAGGAAACTGAGGTACAGAGAAGTTGAGGACTTGTGCAATGTCACACAGCTGGTAGGAAGCAGTCCAGCTTAAGAATCTATATCTCTACCATTGCACTTTGCTGCTTCCCAGAGCTATCCACCCAGAACAGAGCAGAGGCTGCTCCAGGAATTCCTGTTCAGAGTCCAAGGGTCACTGTCAAGTCAGGCTGCTGGCACAGCAGGCCTTATTCCCTGGTGTTCAGGAGGAATGATTGTTTACTTGGTTGCAAAAGGAATTTAAAGTAGATTGTGCAGAAGAGAGAGTTTGGGAGTGGATGTAGAAGGATGATCAGTAGCTCCAAAAGGTGAGGCTGTAGGAGGGAGGAAAGAAAGCCAGAAAGAATGGGAAATAAGGATTTAAACTAACCTAGAAGTTTACCCGTAACCGACCAGCTCTTACTCTGGGCGTTTATCCGGGTACTCTCTCCCACCAGAACCAAATTGTTGGCGTTGTTTAGACTGGGGGATGCAGTGCCCCAGTGTGTCTGTGTGTGAGTGTGTGTTTACCTTCATGTTTCTTTTGTGTAGCAGATGGTGGCAGAAGGATATTGGGGGAGGTTAAGTGCAGAAAAGAGGCAGGGGGAGCACCATGGGTCTCATCCTGTCTTGTCACACAGGTACCTTTGACAGCCCTGGAAAATCGATCATTCCCCTGAAGAGCCAAACACATCTGTACATGTGTATCATGTTAGCTGCACCTTTCCCTGACAGGTACACCTTAGGGGCTGCAGTCACTGCCCTTCTGTGCCAAGAGCAAATTCCTTTTGCCCATGATTTCAGGTACATCGGTGATTTACCTAAACAAAAGCGGCACAGCTGAAAGCTTGATTTAAAATCAAGCAACGTTTCTTGCAATATATCTAATTACACAGTCTCCTGCTCCCTTTTCATTTGCAGGAACTGGGGGGAAGGGAAGGCCAGTACTATATATTTAAGAGGAAAAACACAGATATAGACTCCAAGTGGTTACAACAGAATTGGTTTATTTGAAAGCTCTGTCTCCACTTCCCCTGCAAAAATTCAGGGAAGGACCTGGGGATTCAAGGAGGTGGAGTTCTCTCTCCTTGCCAATCCTTCCCTTGTTGTCTGATAAAGGGTGTAGCAAGCAGGCGAGAAACAACTGCAGGGGAGCAAGGGATATAAATATTCAGTCGTGACAGTCCCCAAAGGATAAATGACAGCAGCCCGTGCAACGTGCCTTCTGCTCATTTTAAAGTGATTCTTCTCCTCCACACCTGAGGAGACATATTAGTAAATTGATTCCAGGTGATGCTGACATTTTGTAATTATCACTATCTATAATTTTCATCTTATTCCATTGAATATTTGATCGTTTAAAATAAAAGAGCATACCTAATAGTCGTCATTAGTTTGGCTCAAGGGAAAATTCATGGTTTAATAAACTCACATTAGAAATAACTAAAATTACAATTGACATGATTAGCTTCCTATTTTTTTTAATAAAAAAATAAAACAGACTAATTTTATCCAAGCTGACAGCTTTTGTCTTTCAAACTGGTTCACTGTTCTATTGTTTCCTTGGAGGAAGGAGAGACATCTATAACACAGCAGTAGTAATAAAAAACGTAATAAACCAACGCACAAAAACAAGGGTTATGTTTCATTCTACATTTGGCAGTCGCTGAATACTATATATTCTCCCATTTTCTGACTAACCATGGACTGGAGCGAGGAAAGCCGTGTGGCTCTGAAACAAGGCATGTTTGGGCGAGTGAGAATCAGAACTCTTGTCCTGCTCGTCTGAAGGGACTGCTTTGTGAGCATTGCCTGGGAAGGCAGGCGGTTCTGGGCTTGACTCCCTTTTTTCCCTCGGTGTCAGTTTTTGTTTTATGGGTATCTTCTGCAGTTTGCCTCTAGGTTCATTTTAGGTATCATTTCTGAAGGAAAAAAAGGGGCAGTTTTCATATTCAGGAAATTATTTTACAAAAGGTAATGGAACAGATTTGACTATTGCCAGGGCAATGCTGTTGGGTTGCCACAGGGAAACATTTCACCAGTTGGCCAAGAGGTGGAAATTAGAGCATTCTCCATATTCCTTCGACTCTGGGGAATACCGACCACAAGGGGCCTGCTTATCGTTTTGCTCGCTGACAGTTTAGGGTTTGTGAGTTTACTTAAGGGATTAATGGTTGGAGATTATCTTACTGGAAGTAAGTGATGTTGTTGATTGTACATGTTGGCACCCTAATGGTTGAGGTCATTCTTCATTTATTCATGTAGCCACCCACCCACCCACTCACCCTCACTCATCAAGCATCCAGTCATCCTGTATCCATCCACCCATCCATTAATCTGTCATCCATCCGTTTATCCATCCATCCATCCATCCACCCATTTACCCACCTATTTACCTATAAATCCATTTATCCATTCATCCTTTCATGCATCCACCACTCACCTACCCTCTCATCCATCAGTATACTCTTATCCATCTGTACAACCACCCATCCTTAAAAAGTAATGTAACAAACATTTATCAAACCTTTAGGCATTGGTACTAAAGAGACGCATAAGTCACAGTTCTGTCCTTAAGGAGCTTATAATATCATACAAGAGTCCTAAACCAAAAATTTCATAGTAAAATGCTGAGTACAACTACAGAGAACTATGCCATATTGCTGTGGGAATTCTCAAGAAGGACTGGCCTACTTTGAATGATTCAGAAAAGGGTGTACATATGTGAACTATAATGTTACACATGGTAAATATGGGAGTGACTACTGGGGTGGGGAAAATGACAACAGGGAATTGAGCAGTGGATGAATGCCCAGGCCCTAAGTTCTCTCTAAGAGTATCAGCTTGCTGTTCAGTAGAACTCTTCATATTTATGTGGGGACCCAACCAGGGAGTGGACATTATGGAGGTATTATTAAGGCACCAGGCAGGTGAAGGAAACTGAAGTAGGGCCTCAGGGAGTCAATCAAAAGAACTACGATTCGGGATGGACCTGTGGTTCTGAATGAAGGAAAGGAGAAAAGAATAAACAAATGGATGGATGAAGTGATAAACAAATGAACTATAAGCGGATAAATACATCCTAGTTTACAGACAAAAATGTAAATTTATAGTCAATCAGTGTAGACGCTTAACATAACTTTGCCTGATGACATCTTTGACCAAAACGAAACCGATACAACAAAATCAGCTCCATCACAAATCACATGCCGGCAGCTGACCTTCTCTCTGCTTTGCTCCTGCTGCCGATGAGTCTGCAGGAATCCTAACAGGTACAAGCTGCCGTCAGCTCCAAATGCCTGGCACTCAGCTCTGCCAAAGGGGTCTGTGCGAGGCCTTTATGCCTTTCCCAGTAGCCTCCGGTCTCTGTTGAAACAGAGCAGCTGTTACCAGGGATAACTCCACCTCCCAAACAAAAGCATAGACTTTGTGGAGCTTTCCCAGGTGCTGCGGGCCCAGCATTGCCAAAAATGCCCGAGATTCACACAGTCTCCTTTCCCCATGAGCTTAAACAGGCTGGAGGCAAATGCTTGTTGACAACAGGTGTGGCTCCATGTGAGAAAATGTTCCGTTCCGTTATTGCAGGGTTGGCACCAAGGGACATTTCCTGTGGAAGAAATGGGCAGAACCAGGAGCATGGGAGATCCATACCCAGAGCCAAAAAGGGCTCAGTTCCTCCCTTTTAGCGCCAAAGGCCCCACAACTCTATGAGCAGGTGCTCCTAGTACGTAGAGGTTTCCATAGCCAAAGGAAGGCTAGGCAGGAAGGGGTGGGCTTCCTGGCGAGGAAGCTGCAGCCAGCTGACTGATGAGGCTTTTTGTGCTGGTGGTTAAGTGGCTGCATTGTCGTCAGCTCAGCTAGGTTAACTTGCTCAGCAGAGGCTTGCAAAGCTCTGTGTGAACCTGCCCTTCTCTCATCTTGAGTCGGAGGCTGGGCTGTGAGGGCACAGAGAGGCAACCTCCAGGAGGTGGGGGCCCAGCCCTGAGATTACTAGACAGAAACCCCAAGGACAGAGAGAATTTCTTATTCGTTTGAGAAATCTGTCTAGTGATTCTTTCTATCCCTGAACTGTCTTAGGGGCAAAGCTGAATAGAATTGGTTGCTAGATGACGTTCTAACTTCAGTGAGAAGACTGTTTAATTTTTTACTGCTTTGGGAGATCCTCCCCGTCTAACTGTAAGGGCTCCTCCATACCCAGGGCTTTAGATGGAATCACTAGGGCAACAAGTAAGGATAAGGAGAAATGTAAGAGGCAGTGGCAGCTCTCTTATACAGAAACACTAGTAATCAGACTAGTCTTAGTTATTAAAGACTGAGGCAGAGGAGGGAAAGAATTAAATGGAGATAGAAAAAAAATTTTAAATACTGATTCTTTTCATAATACTGTACTTTGTCAGAAATTCAGTTTGCTTTTTTCTTCTCCCTCCATGGGATCCACATATATGTTTATGGAGGTGTGAGCATGTATATGTGTACGTAAGGGGGTGGTGTAACAATTTTTCACTCATTTTCAAGGCCTGAAATCCTATGTATTAGTATCCTAATGTATTAATTTGGGGGCAAAGTTGCAGTATCAGATTGAGCCTGAAAGTTCAGTGCTTTAACAGCACACACTATTTCCTGCTCACACAACAGATCTGGGCCAGCAGTTTAGGTCTGAGAGTTTCTTCCACAAAGTCATTCAGGAACCCAGGCCAGTGGGTGGCTCCGCCATTTTCAATATATCAATATCCCAGTCCACCAGAAAGTAGGACTATCACAGAGCTGCTCCCAGGGAGGTTTTTGTGGTCTGCCCTAAAAGTGGCACATATCCTCCCCACACAGTCACATGACCACCTACCTGCAAGGGAGGTTGGGAAATGTAGTCCAACTGTGAGCTCAGGAAGAAAGGGGCCCTGATTTGGCCGGGCGGCTAGTGGTCCCCCCACACACGGCTTTCATCATTGTTGCTTGATCCCCTCACCTATTGGGGGCCCGCTGTGAACACTGCATTGTGCTAGGAACTGAGGATACAGGGAAGGAGAAAAAAATTGTAAAATGGTAATGACAATTTTGATAAGGGCTACATGGGAAAACTACAGGGCAGCATGAGAGCTGGTAACTATCTCTAGGGAGAGGTGAAGGGGAAAGAGGAAGATTTCTGGGAAGAAGTGACCTTTGAGCTACAGACGGGCAGACAGAAAGACAGCCAGGCTGGGTCATGGCGGAAGGGCATTTTCAGAAGAGGGACCAGCAAGTGAAAAGTCGTGAGGCAGAAAAGAAGTTTAAACATTTTAGACCCCTCCAAAAGGGCAGTGGGGCTGATGCACATTGAAACAGCCAGAGAGAAATTTGAAATGAAGCGGGAGAGGTGGGTGGGGGTGAGATTGAAGAGGTCTTCGTGGGCTGAGTCAGAGACTAAGGGCTTCTTTCTAAGAGCAGTGGGGAGCCACTGATGGGTTTAAGAAAAAGTGTGGTATGATCAACTACGGTTTTCAAAAATCTGTTCTGCTTACTGGAGGTAGTGTGAGGAGGCTATTGCAGTCTTTCAGGAGAGAGATGGGGTGCTTGGTTTAGGGGGCTGGCAGGTGAAATGGACAGAACTGGGATGGTTTGGAAAAGTGTGTGGGAAGTGAAGAGATGGGACTCTTATCTATACATGAGTCAGGAAGACAGCCCCGGGATCCCAGGTAGGCAGCCTCAGGTTGACACTTCGCTCATTTAAGAGTGAGACAGATTAGCCGTAACTGGTTTATCCTTTTCCTCTGTAGTTTTATGGGCTTCTTGACTTCAGGCCTATTTAATAAAAGTCAGCTCTTTTAAATAGATGTTTGGTAGAGCTCAAATTCACCCTCAGTCTGCACTTCTGTGGACTTTGATTAGCATTCATAATAGAGTGGCACACCTGACATCCACAGCAGGCAATTCCAACACCAGTGGAGAGAGGTACAAGATAAATCACTCCAAGTAAGTGACTAATTAATCATGCTCTTGATTTTAATAACATATGCCGCCTGGCTCAAGATTCAGCTGTCTATAATCTTGCATTCTATTCTAAAATTTTGGTAATCAGTAAAAGCCACACATGGATTCCTAATTGACAATGACTTCTTTCCTTCTTTTAGAAGTTAGGAATCGAGGCATATTCTTATGACTGTATGAAGGGGGATGAAGGGAGGAGGTGTGTGTGTGTGTGTGTGTGTGTGTGTGTGTGTGTGTGTTTCATCTCAAAAACCATCCTAGATATTTCAAGATAATCTGTGGGACAAAACTGATACTCTCTCATTGAAAATGTGTAAACTCATTTCTGGAAACATCTATGCCAGAGGGCTTGCTTGCAATGTATCTGTGCTCCTTCTAATCAGAAAACTGTTATTTTCAAGGGCAGTTGGACAAGTGTTGTGAATACTTAGCAGTAAAACATGCCTCACTTGTGCATGGCCTCAAAGACTTGTACATCCACAGCGGTAGGCACCATGTGAGGATTCATAATGTCCCGTGAGTCATAGCTCCACTTATTTGGAAGAGATAGCTCCCTAAAATAAAACACGATCCACTTGTAAAGAGATTCTTTATCTCAATAGACAAAACGAACCCACCGTCTTATTACTAAAGACCGTTCTCCCCTGAACTGGTCTCAGGCCGGGCAAGGTAAATATCTGTAGATGGAATTCTTCTGGAAACAGAGTCTCCAAAGTTTGTAAATAATGAATCTGACTTCTTCGGCTTACTCATTTGTATAGCTGGATATGGCCAATCTACTGGTATATACACTGTGGAAAACAAAACTAAAAAAGACAGCAGAACATATATCCTGGGGAGTAAACAGAAAATGTGTCCCGTTTGCCTCATTACATTATTTGGAAGAAATTGCCATTGCAAAGGTGTGATGGGGCGGGGGTTGGTACCTGATGATGATAGAAAAATTCTAAGTACATGCTATGTGCAAAGACTTTCATCGTATAAATCTGTGCTGTGGGCTTTAATTATATAGACCAACCAAAAATGGCTTAGGTGCTACTTACTGAGCAATGATTACATGTTAAACATATGCATCACCTCACTCAATCCTCAATATTAACCTAAGAAGTAGGAATTATTATCCTAAATTGATTAGAGAGATCTGTAGCCCAGAGAGGTTAAGGAGTTTCTACAGGATCTCACAGCCAGTTGGGGAGGCAGAGCCAAATCCTAAGTCAGCCTCCAGGAAGATGACTAATTAATCACGCTCTTGATTCTAAGAACATATACTCTCTGGCTTGAGATTTGTGTGTCTCCAGTGTTACATTCTATTCTAGAAAGGGGATCACTGATAAACATTCTCAATTGATGACGATTTCTTATCTTTCTTTTAGAATAGTTAGGAATCAAAGTCTATTCCAGTGACTGTATGGAGGGTACCAGAGGGAGGATGTGTGTGTGTGTGTGTGTGTGTGTGTGTTTTAATCTCAAAACTGTCTTAGATACTTCAGGATAACCTGTAAAGTTAAATCTGAAAATCCAAAGCCTGACACATAATCCCTGTGCTATAGCTAGGACACAATAAATAGGATAATGGAGTAATCTATTCCCTGGAAGCTTTCTATTGCTACGTGCCATTCACAAGATGTAAAATTATCTCCAAGAAGTACCCTGTTTGAATAAAAGTCAGCGCCCTCTGGAGACTATGACCAAATATCCTTTGGCATATAAAAATGGAAAAATGTGTGTCCAGGAAACTAGGAGAGATGCGTCTAGGAACCAAGTGTCTCTTTTAAAAGGGGAAGAGGAGTGAGGCATGTCCTTTGTACATATGTCTTCCATATTTTGTTCCCAAACCCTGCAGCCTTGGCTTGGCCCGGAACAATCCTCTACAAGCAGCAGTGTAAGCTTATCACTGCCCATTACATCTGCCCACATTTCCAGCAAGTACGTGAGAGATAGCCCCGAGAGTTACGTGACCCTCTGGACGCCCACCCCAGTGTGATTCAGAGTGACCCTCATAAGGAGGCTCTGTTTCCCTCACCAGGTACCCCAGCCTTTGCACACACTTGGCCCACTTCAGCATCACCTGAAGGAGACCCTTCCTCCACAAGTTCACATTCACGCTCTTTAACTCCCAGCTTAGGGAATCACACTGAATTAGTTCTTTGTGTTATTAACCAGAGGAGCACTTACATTTTCTGACATCTCTAATCTTGGAGCTCAGCGAATAGCACAGAGAATTTGCATGAAATTATCCCTCATTATATCTATAGACTTAGCTGCCAGCGTTTGTGAATTTGGCAGAAGCCGGCAGATCTCACAGTTAATGTCTTCCTCTCCTGCCAGGCTCTTCAGAACGGGGTGCATTAGAGTGCCGCGTGACAAAGAGCAGGACGGATCCTGGGATGTGGAGCCCAGGTGATGCTATTTGCATCCAATTAAAGAAGCAAGAATCTGTGGCATTATTTACATGCACGGTTCTTAATGCCTTTTAGCTCATTAAGCCTTTGGATCAACTTTTGTGGGAGAGTGTTCGTGAAAACGTGGGCAGGGCTGGGGCACTGGTAGAGGTGAGCTTCCAGGTCGAATCCCCCTCCAGGCTGTCAATTGTGTGTTTCCTTTTGGGAATTCCCCGGGTTCCAAAGGAGGTTTCTTTTGCTGCTCTCACTATTTCTTGTAACCTCCACAGAGCTAAGGAGCTCAGGTTAGATTCCGGTTGTTAATGCTCGTTGTGAGGAGCTCCACATTCAGCCTGCTCCCATCCGTCCTGGGGATTTCACTCTCCACCCCACCCGTAGGCTGTCTTGGAGGGGTTGGGAGGCAAGCATTTGTCCTTCAGTTTCTATGTTCAGTTGCTCACAGAAATTCGAGATGTCACAAAATGTAAGTGCTCCTCTGGTTTAATTACACAAAGAGCTAGTTCAATCTGATTCCTCAAGGTGGGAGTTAATGACAGCAATTGTGAGCTCATGAGGGAGGGTCTTCTTAAGGTAGTGCTGGAGGGTGGAGAGGCCATTGTACCCTGTGAGGAGACAGAACTCACCTTTAAGGATCACTCTGCATTATATCAAGGAGGCATCCTGAGAATGCATGGTCTAGACTTGGTGGTATGGCTTTGACAGGACACTTCACCTCCCGGGTGCTCAGCTTTTCTTCACAATTTATAATGAGGAAGCTAAGCAAGAGAAATAGTTCTGAAGGGCATTCCGGTTTGCATAAAGATGGGGGCAACTGGAAGTTCCAGTGGGCAGGACACCCCTGTTCTACCATAGCCATCCACTCTTTGTTTTAATAAAGAGAGTGTCAAGTAATATTTTATTTGAAAAATAGAGTTTTGTTGAGCAAAGCCTACAGGTCTAAATGATTTCTTCACATTTTAAGTCTTAGGCCATCACTAGGCCAGTCTTCAGATTCTGAGAGCCACCGTATCTCAGGTCCCAATCACAGGTTCCATTTCTGACCAGTCTGCACAGAGAGTGTCTCCTCTCTGTGGACAGGCACTGGGGGCACAGTCCTGGGGAGAGTCAGGTGATGAGGCAATAAATAGGTGTTTCCCAGTCTCGGCAACCACTGTCTCAGAACAGCATCCACTTCTGCTTAAGGGGAATATTCCTTCTTTAGCTACTGCTCACTGTGACATGAAGGGTTGCTTCTTCATCGAGACATTCCTGAAGTTCTAGGTGGGTGCTGACTTACTGACCAGTGGAGTTTAAAATTATATTTCTCTCTCTCACACATACACACACACCCCTTATAAAATACATTGGGAGAATATAATATGTGTAATTATACTGAATACTTTAACATTTCTCAAACAGGGCTTCTTGGCATATCAGTAGGCTCACAAAAGGATTCTTTGGTCAAGTAAGTGAGAGCAAAGCACAGCCTGTACCTGTGGCAGACAGGGTGGTCCCCATGATTTCTGGCCTTGATGTTCACACCCAGCATAGTTCCATCCTTTTGAGTGTGGGAAGGATCTGTGACTTGCTTCTAGCCAACAGAATATGGAAAGGAGATGGGATGTCACTTCTGTAATAACATTTTGTTATCTTAGACTCAGCAGACTGGGGAGACTCTCCATGCTGGCTTTAAAGAAGTAAGCTGCCATGTTGGGAGAGAGACTGTGAAGAGGGAAAGGGCCTGTGGGCAGCCTCTAGGTGTGAAGAACAGCTGTGGCCAGTGGCCAGCAGGAGCACAGAGACTTGGTTCTACCACCTGAGGAGACAAATTCTGCCCACACCCTGAGGGAGTCTGAAAGTGGATCCCTCCCTAGGTGAGCACCTGATAAGCCCACAGCCCCAGCTGACACCTGTATGGCAGCCTGGTGAGACCTGAAGCAGAGAACCCCTCTAAGCTGTGACTGGACCCCTGAGCCACAGAAACTACAGGGTAATAAATGTGTGTGGCTTCACTTGAATTGGTGAAGACTGTAACTGGGGACAATGAGAGGACGGTTGCATGTGGGTGGAATTGCCAAGGTGCAGAGAACCCACGCAATACAGGCTGAATGTACAAGGCTGGGGGGCTGCAGAGAGGATGGTAGCGAAGGAGAGGGAGAGCAGTCAAATGGAGAGTTGAGAGCATTCTTCTCCCTCATCGGATGTCCTAATAATTCCCTATCACGGAAGTAATCATCTTCTCAAAGGGCAATGGAGAAATTTCACATGAGGAGGCTTTGATTTATACAAGGAAAGAGTCAAGTTAGTTTAATAATAGGCAGTACCTTGCAAGAGCCACATACGAGGAGTGAGAATGGAGAGGAGAAAGAGAAATGAATGTGAACAGATTTTTGGAACACTTAAGTGGCATCAAACCATGGTAGCAAGTGTACACTCTAATTGCAGCCCTGCAAGGGGATCCAGCCCATCCCTAGAATCCAATCAGAGCCCTATTCTGAGCAGTAGCTGTGTGCTTTGTGTGAGTTCTCTCATTTATCCCTCTCAATAATCCTTCGAGGAGTTAGTGCTACAGTTCCAGTTTGCAGCTGGAGAAACTAAGCAAAGAGAAGCCAACAAAAAGTAGAGGCAGGATTGGAACTTAAGGCTGATTCCAGCCCAAGCTCTTAAAATCTCCTTCAGACCCCTGCCCAAGTCTTCATCACCCACCATCCTCCTGTACTGCCCTCCTACCTGTGTGGTTTGACCTATTGCTCTTGATCACTTATCTCTATTTCCTTCGACCACCTAGCACCTGCTCTGGCTTGAAGGACCTATGCAGCCTCTCCTTGCTTGGAGGTCTTATTGTGACCCTCTTCTCAGTTTTAGTTTTCTTTATACAAAAAGCCATTCAACTCTGAATGTGCCTCAATGCCTTGACTTCTTATACTCACACCCTTAGATAAGAGATGATTCCACCACCTCTCTGTCCTGCAACCACAGGACCGTTGACAGCCAGGCCGGCCCATGTGCCCTGTCCAACGTGGAAATCGTCACTTACTAATTCAACCACCATTCATTTATTCAACACCCATTCTCACATGCTTGCGGAATACAAAGCAAAAAGATACTAGGTCAGTAGATGGTAGTTTTAGAATCTGATAAAATCATGGATCTATTACCCAGAAAAGTGTGCATATGTGTGCATATGCTTATTTGTACCCATTCTGTTTATAAACAATTCTAGATGTTTCTGCCCTCCCTGAGGACCATTATAAGGTCTCTCAAGTTCCTGACTCCAGGGTTAAGATCCTTGCTCCCTCCAGTAGACTATAATACCATTGAGACCAACACTGTCCTTATATGCCACTGTACCAAGCACCAGGCGCCAGGCGCCAAGCATCAAGGCTGTTATCTGCAGACCTTCAGTCAGGGTGAGTTGAATTGAGTTGGCTGCGTGGCCCCATTCTAAGGAGCCTTTTATTCATTTCTTGTATTCCTCCTATCTTCTCACACTCCAGGAAAGAAATGTATACCTCTACTAGTCCAATAACCATTAATTTTGAAATCATCACCCAATACCTGACTACACACAGGCCGTGTGACGTCATTCCAGACTATAAAGTGCCGAGTGTTAATTGATTTGTAAGAAAGTCCACATTTAATGCATGGCACACTCCCAAGGGCTCCCAAGCGCTCCTAAGGGAGGGACGACAGCATTGGACTCCTGTGTCAGGAAATCACTCTTGCTCCCCTGTGAGGGACAGGATGACATTCTGGCCAGGAAGGTGTCTTGACTTTGGATCTGAATCTGCCCCTGATGGAGTTATTCACGGATGGCTAAGTTAAATGCAGCCTTCATAGCACTAAGGCATTTCAGCAGCAGCTAAGCAAGTGGCCCATGAAATGGAGGCACCAGAAGCCTCTGGAAGCCTCACCAGTGCATCACCCAGTGAAGCCATTGTATCTCTCCTTGGTAATGACCATTTCCAAGGGCAATGTGGGGGATTTCCATCAACCTGTGAGAAAGCAGGGTGTGTGGGCATTGTGGCTCGCGATGGGGAGTAAATACAGGCAATAAAAAGCAGGGGGGAAAAATGGGGCCAGAAGCCAAGAAGACACACTCTGTGGAAAAGAGAGGGGAAAAAAATAGCCCCACCCCTCCTGTCCAAATGAAAAAGCATTTAATTGAATATTCTTTATAGAGGTGAAAAAGTACCCTGTGGAGTTCCCAGTGTTTCATTATCCAATTGAATTTGGTACCTCAAGTTTCAAAGACCATTCTCCTGAATGATTATTCTTACTTCTGTGTCACTCTGCCCTGTGCTCAGTGAACCCCTACTGGGCCACATCATTTAAAAATCAAAACCCTGAAAGTATTTTTATGCCCATTGTAGTAGCAGAGCAAACTCTGGTATCACTCATTTCCTTCTCCACAGCCTCCTTCCTCTTGTCTGTTATGTAGATTTCTGTGCTGCTGAGGATGCTTGGAATCAACAGGGCTGCTCCCCAAACCTTTTCTTAGTTCTGTGAACGGCCTCAGAGGGAAAGAGATTAGAAGGCTTAGAGATGGCAGCATTACAGGGCAACTGTTTAAGCAGAAGATGGGCCTCTCAGAGTGGTTCCTCATGACGTTAAAGAAAATAAGGGACAGCCTGGGGCAGTGGTGAGTGGCTCTAAGTTAGTCGGTCTATCAGGAGACATCAGGCCTTCACTGGGTTGAAATATTCCAGATAAAATTGTCTGCAAAACTCCTTTAGTGAGGGCAGCCTTTAACTGGGAGAATCTGGGAAGGGAACTCTAGGCTATAGACCCTCCAAGCAACTCAGCAGTTCATAATCCTCTTCGTTGTTCTTGAGAACACTGTTGATCAGCTTCAAATCACTTAAACATCAAAGAGGTTATTTTTTTTCTCCCTTGAGATGGAAATCTAGGAGTGGGGTGGAGAATCATTTGAAATATTTCCCTTCAGTGACAAGCTGCTAGGGTTGACGGATACACAACATAAAATAATTGTTTGACAGTTTCACATCTGACCCGTGTGGCACCCAGCACATTTTCTTAATTTAGAAAATATTTGACGATACTGAATCCAAACCCATTTTCTCAAATGCAAGCTTAATTTCTCTTTGACTGAAATGAATAGTTGTGTTGTCATACCTTACCTGTAAATATAATACCCCTTCAGCTTTAATATTTCAAAAACTACAGCTGTTATGATATTTTATCTCTGAAGTTGTGGAATAACTTAAACCAATTTTTCTTACTTCAGTTCCTTCGAGGTTGATTCTTCTGCCTTAATTCCTCCCTCACAGAACATGTAAACTCCCTCTTACCTCCTGTGCTGGCAGAAAAGCAATTTGTTTCCAAGATTCAGGACTAAAACATGGCTGTGGGATAGTCTGGAAAAACTGTTACGCTGACCCCTCCCGGTGCTCAGTGTTCTCTGCTCCATTCTAAAGGTAAACCAGCACTGGTCTCAGATCTGAAGCAATAACGCCCCCTCTGCATTTCCTTAGCAGCCTCTCCTGGTATTTGGTTTGCAAACTCATCTCCAACGGGCCTGTGCCAATCCTTTTGCCAATATGGCACACCCAGCTGCATGGGGAGGAGGCCTCTTGTCTACAGTTAGCTAACCCTGGGCTCTGCTTGACAGTGTTAGCTTCTGATCTGACTGCCCTAGTTCATGGACAGCTGTCCCAGTGGACTGGACATCAAGGGTCCATGCCAACTTCAGCCTCGGTGGGCTGAAGTGGGATGCCTCAGTGGCATCCCTACCTAATAACAACCATTTCCATTTTTTGAGGCCCATTACCATGAACTAGCTACTTGCCCCACATTGTTTTGCCAATGTTTGAACCAACCCTATAGTACATGAATCCTCCCCATTTACAGATGAGGAGGTTTAGGCAGCTTGACCACCTCACCCAACATCATACAATGGGTAAATAATGGAATAGAGAGCCCTCACCCAAGCAGGGTATCTGTAAACCCTTTACGCTTAACCACCGCACTACTGACCCATTCCTCGCCAAGGTCTACCTCTGGACTGCTGATTCCCACTTCAGCTGCCCACCAGGAGGAAAACAACAGCTGTGGTCATGAATTGACCCCTCTTTGCCAGGTTCCATCTTGGATCCTAGTCTCCATCTCTTATAGACTTTGAGGGCATCCAAACAGATTGTGTTCCTATTCACTTAACACAATGAAGAAAATTTGTCACCATTCATTTATATGGGTTGTTTTTTCATTGAACAAACATTTATTGTGTCTGTTTTTCAAGAATGCTTCTGGGCCCTGAGATGCAACTCAGTGAACCACAGAGAGAAACCTATTGCCCTCTTGGAGCTTACAGCCTTGTGACTGCTTCCTCTGTGTCAGGTTCCTTACATACATTGATTACATCTAATAGAGATTATTACTTAATCCCTGAGAGGCATTTTACAAACAGAAAACAAAAGTTCTGTAAGGTGGAATGACTGACCCAAGGTAACAGAGCTCGTAAGTAGCAAAGGCAGGTGAGCTCAGTTCTCTTACTAGCTAAAACCCTAGACTGTGCCCTGTGGATGCGTAGAGGGAGTGCATGGGTACCTGGAGGTACCAAGTCTTAACCTAGAATCCTCTCTCCAATTCCTGTTCATCTCTTCATTGTAGAAGCCCCTTCAACACCTCCCCAGGGCACAATCCCTAAATAACCCAATGTCATTCATTATTTTACTGAACAACCAGATACTGAGTCCCTACTTTGGGCCAAGCAGCCCTCTAGGAGCTATGATTTAAGAGGGGAGGACAGACATGGTCCCCAATCTCATGGAATTTACATACTTACATACTAAAGGTGCATTTTTCCATGTGTATTCTTCTCAGGAATTATCATTTCAGTTCATGCTTTTGACTGTTAATATAACTTTGTGATATTTTGGCTTACAGGCATTCCACACTTGAGCCCAAGTGTGATATTCAAAATACTTACCTGGTTCAATCAGAATGGACAGTGACCCTAGTGACCACAGAGGGTTCCTGGAGCTTCCCTGCTGTGACAAGCATTAAGCCTTTAATTGCTGAATTATAAGGAGGTCCTGGGGGTTCCCAAAGGAAGGCTGGTGCATTAGGGCAGGGGAACTCAGGGGTCTCAGAGCAGCAGCTTTTGCCGAGGGGCACAGAAGTATTGCAGTGTTTCTACAATGGCTGTGTCTGTGCATATTGGCTGAATGTCAGCCCTGCTCACATCACCTATGGGAGTTTGCCATTTCCAGCTGGACCAAATGCCCATTGAGAGCAGGGATCCTGTCATCTTTTTCTTCCTCCAAATGAGCCTGGCACAGTGAACATTGATCTGATTCATCCTTGACTATGTGCTTGGCAGGAGCAACTTCTCATTGTTTCACATTTTGACCTGAAAACTGAGCCGTCCAGATGAGATAAGGCTCCAGTTTTTATATTGTGATGTTTCTTAATAGCTATTCCTATAAATTTCTCTTTCACTGTGGGAAAGAATGATGATTTTTCAGTTGCCGTTACATCGGGTTTGCCATTTACGGTGTGTTACAAGCATGATTTGGTAGAAGCCAGCTTTTGGGGCCTCGTATGATCCACAACTCAACTGTGCTCATTTGTGAGCCCAAGAGGCAGTTCGAGAATAAGTTTAGAGCCAGGACGGCAGTAGCCACAGAAAGGACATTACCATAATATGTTGCCTGCCCAGAGCCCTGGATCAAAGGTAGCAAATAGGTGACACTCGTGCTAACGTCAGTCCCTTACACATTTCAAGAGCAGACATTAGTAATCCATGACTGCACCCCTCAAGACCTCAGAAGACTTATCACATCATTTCAGTGGATCTGAATTAGCTCAAGACATAAAACCTATCATCATCCCATATACAGGCTGACTTTTTACTAGAAAACAAAGAGACCTCCTCTACCCCACCCAAAGAGATGCTGTTAATTATTTACCTTTTTAGGAAAAACAATATTATTTAGATTGAAGTTCATATCGTAATTTAATTTACAAAGTGTATCTGTCGTTTGGGTGAGAATCCAGTGAATAATGATAAGATTTTCAAGAGCCCCTGTAGGGCTGTGTGTGTGTGCGTGTACGTGTGTGTGTGTGTGTGTGTGTGTGTGTGTGTGTGTGTGTGTGTGTGTGTGTGTGTTTTACTCTGTGGTAGGATTTCTTTAGATCTGATGTTTAACAAAACAGAGAGAGACTATAGCCTTCTGAGAAGGGTGTTCTTATGGCTGGTTTGTGCTTGCTTTATCGAGAGCAAAGCTCATGTGCATACAGTGCTCATCATCATAGGTCCAGATTTAAGATATCAGTGAGCCTCGGTGAAGTAATCAGACACTTTCTCCCTCAGGTAGCTCTGAGTTGAGAAAACTTTCTCTGATGACTAAAGTAGGAGTAAAATCAAATGCAGACTCAATGTCTTGATCTGGAACCATGAAGGAGAAGAGGCTGGCATTCATTGACTGTCCACTGGATGCCAGGTTATTCTTGTAATACCATTTCATTTAATGTGAATGTTATCGTCGCCATGTTACAAATCTGGAAAACACAAGAACATCAAAGCGATTAAGCATTTGAGTAGGGGTTGCACAACCAGTAAGCTAATATTAGAACTCAGGTCTGTCTGATTTCAAAGCTCTTTCCACAGTACCTAAAATATTCATGCACCAGATGAAAGCTTTTCTTTTTTCCCCTGGACTGTTTCTTAAATTTGTAGCTCTGCATTCAATGCAGGGTGTCTTGAAATGTGATGATGTGATTATATTTCTAGTTATTACTCTCCAACCATCATTTCAAATGGAATTGACGTGTGAGGTTGAAGGGATAATAGTGGGGTGAGCTATAAATGCAGGTCAGCTTTTCTAATGTGGGCTGGATAATGTCTGAATTACTCAGCACTGCTTTTAGAAGTCAGTTCCCCACTCCAGGACAGGGGTTACAAGCACAAGTGTCCACAGATTCCAGGTAGTTACTGTACATAAGTGCCGCAGACTGGCCTATGGCAGAAGGTCAGTGGTTGGTTTGGGAGTTGCGCCGTACTGGAATACGCATACCCCAGCTAGAGTGGAGGTCTTTGCCCCATTAGGATGATTGCCAGGTCCTGGCAGGGAGACCATGGTCAGCTCCAACTGGGCCATTGGAAGAAAGCTTAATGAAAGGGCTATTTATGAAAGTGTGGGCAGAGAAATACATCCCCCAAAGTCACTCTTTTTCCTCCCTCTCATCCCCTACTGGTGCTCCCCATTTGAGATTTGGAGGAATAGCAGAAGATGTCGCCTGGGAGTCAGAAAAAGTTCCAAGATCAGCCAGAGTCTCAGAGCTGCATATATAGTAGCTTACACATTGTATTTCAGTGTTTGCAGATGTGCTGTTTTTTGGTTTTTTTTCTTTTCAATCTTAACTGTGGTCTACTGTTGGAGGAGAAAAGTTGGCCATTAGGCAAGGAAACAGCCTGACTGAACCTCTTTTCTTTTGGGTAACTGGTTTAAATCTGATGTTTGTAAAGAAGATATAAACAAATGAACGAGGACACTGGTTGACTGAGCGCTTAAAACGGCTTTATTTACTCTGGTCACTTGTAAAGACCAGAGTCTTTCGTTGCTGTATGTCTGAGGGTTGTGGCTTCACTCTCAACGTCTTGCAGCTCCCACGTGTTGTGTTGCTGTAGTTTAGACTACAGGAAGGGTGTGCATATCATTCAGTAGTTTTTGCTAGTGTCTATTTTTTTTGTCGCATTCTTTAAATCTGCATATTTGAGTGCATTAGGTACAGTTTCCAGCAGAGACATGCTCAGGAAATATCATTTTTCCCCTTCTTCTTCTTTTTTTTTTTTTTTTTTTTTTTTTTTTTGCGGTACACGGGCCTCTCACTGCTGTGGCCTCTCCTGTTGCCGAGCACAGGCTCCGGACGCGCAGGCTCAGCGGCCATGGCTCACGGGCCCAGCCGCTCTGCGGCATGTGGGATCTTCCCGGACCGGGGCACGAACCCGTGTCCCCTGCATCGGCAGGCGGACTCTCAACCACTGCGCCACCAGGGAAGCCCTTCCCCTTCTTATTTATCCTTTTCTCCCTCTGTATCCTTCTGGTCCTCTTCATAATTCAAAGCAGCAGCAGCAGCAGCAGCAGCACATGTGCTGGGAACTGTGCTAAGTGCTTAAATGGATCTTCCTATTTAATATTGAGGTGAGCACAGTTTTGAGTCTCATTTTGCAGATGAAGAAACTGAGGCCCAGAGAGGTGAAATAATTTGCCCAAGGAAGCTGAGTTATTTAGAACTTAGCAGAGGTGGGATTCCAACCCAGGCAGTCTGCCACCAGAGTCCCCCCCTTAACCACTCACTTTCACACCTCTTAGAATTGTTCAAACCCAGCAATTCCACTCAGAGAACAGTAGATAAACATGGAGATAAAAGACAAGTCAATAATTCCCTCCTCCCCCGCATCCCAGTTCTTTTCAGTATCTTGAAAAGCACTAGGTGAATAAAGCTGGATGGTGATCAAAGCAAAGTCTAATACATGTTTTTTTGTTTGTATGATTCAGTTGCTTACACATAATTCATTTGTAAATTGATACTAAATGAAAGTTGGTCTTGAAGTATTGTATACAGCCCAAACTAGGAGCTTGGCGCCAAATCCCCACTTGGACCACAAATCATTTACTCTTGCCAGATTAGAGTCTAGAGTAATTTACCATAAGATGGGCTTTTAACCCTACTATCTAGACGTACCCAGCTGTTTGCTATGAAAGCTCATTAGCTTCTAGAAGCAGCTCTCATTAAGGGAATGCTATCAGGGTAAACACATCACTTTAGCCTTTTTTTCCAAAATTGCTAATCCCACCTTGTAATAAAGGAAAAATAAATGGATAACTCTTGTTTAGTATTAATTCATTTGGACCCATTTATTTCCATCAGTCCTTCTGAGGAAAAGTCAGTTCAGTTCATTTTCCCACATTCAGTCTCTGATGCAGTGTGGGATTTTATGTTTCCATAATTAATAGAGACATTTTCCAAATAGAAAAAGATTGTTTTTGTGCTTTTTGGGGAAAAAAATGCGTGGTGGCTGCTGAATATGATTTTCCAAATGGAATGTGGATTTTTCATTCCCATTATATGTCTCTATTTCTTCATGCTATGGATTTTGGCTTTATGGCGACTCACTACCAGGCGTGTAGCTGTCAGAATTGGACTTCCCCCCACCCAATATCTATTTATTTATTTTGGCTGCGCCGGGTCTTAGTTGTGGCACACGGGATCTTCGCTGCAGCATGCAGGATCATTTTGGTTGTGGCATGCAGACTTCTGAGTTGTGACATGCATGCAGGATCTAGTTCCCCGACCAGGGATTGAACCCAGGCCCCCTGTATTGGGGAGCGCTGAGTCTTACCCACTGGCCCACCAGGGAAGTCCCAGAATTGGACTATTTATTGGCTCCTAAATAGGAACAGTGAAACTGCTGCATTATCATGACGTGCTGTTGCAGGCAAAGAGCATCTCGTTTCTAAGCAGATGTTTACTGAGGACCTGCCTGCTGCACACAAATGAAATTGCCCTTTGTTTTAGTGGATATGATTGGTGCCATTGTGATAAAAAGATGGGCAGACTGCTTGGTTGATCATTAACTATTACATATTTGTCTGTCTGTCTTGTCAATAAGATAAAGTTTGCTTGTCTAAATCTCGCATTTCATTTATTTATTTTGGGTTAATTAAATTTGAGCTTATACCAAAAGCCCTTCACTATTTTTTAATGAATATCTTAGATAACTTTACTGAAAGCCCTTCACTACTGAATGAATAAGTTGGATCTCATTCAGTGGGCTCAGGCTCCTTTAAAACTATGATTCTCTTGTATCAGGACCTAGTTAAATGGGTTTCTCAGCCAACTTGAGACAAAATGGTGGCTCTTCACTTCTAAAACTCTTCCCTTCAGTGAAGAGATCCCCAAATGATCCTCAAAACATAAATCAGAGTTCTTAACTTGAGATCCACAGAACAGATACTAAGGGATGGACTTCAGGAGGCCCATCAATGTTCAAGTGTGTGCAAAGTGCTGCACGTGTGTACATGTTTCAAAAGATGTCATCACACTAACAAGAGGCCTCATGACCCAGAAAGGTTAAGAACCATTGATTTCAGACAATTATCCTAAATAATGGGGTCTGGCTAGAGATACATGATTTGGGCCATATATCTGCTTACTGCTTGTGCTTGGCCATGCCACTCAGCAGCTGCACACCTCATTATATACAAGAAAAAGAATAGGATTCACCTAAAGCTCCAAGGAATACTGATCCCGTACTTATTAAAATTTGTTCTGGGAGTTCAGAGTCATGCTGAGTTTGGTTATTTTACTCCTTTGTAGTCAGTATTCAATTATTTGGGCATGTGGATTTTCAAGTATCTTATTCTCTTTTTCTTCCTTTTAACTCCAGTTTGGTACATTTTGCACCACTAAACAGGGGTAAAAAATGGAATAGGAAGTCTTGAAACTCAAAAGCAGCATGAAGTTACATGTTTGTGACCCTTATGGAGTAGATTAAGATCAGTGGTTAAAATTTTTACATTTGCTTTCTTAGGAGTTCTTGTTTCTAGTTCTTGAGAAACTAGAGTATGTTGGGTCTTTTGTAAGAAACAGAAAGTGTCCAATAATGCTTGGCTTCCTAAACTCTCAGACTCCCCGTCTGCCCTACAGTGACTTAAAATGAGTTACACCCAAGAGTTACACACAGGTTTCCTCCTGAAACTTTTAACTCATCCCATCTCCCAACATACTTTTAGCCTATTTCCAATTAACCTGGCTACTGTGTTCATGAATGATTGTCCCTTTTGTGGGCTCATCTAACCTGGCTTGATGCTCCTCAAGAGATCTCTAGCTCTTATAGATTCAAATGCTTTGGGGAAAAACCCTGTATCATCCACCCTATCTCCAGGAACTTCTAGCCTGGTGCAAAAACTCAGGAACCTCTCTGCCCCCTGAATTCCTATGAAGCCAGAAAATAGCAGATTCAAGCCCTTGATTGCAGACGTGAAGTCTTGATGGTCAGTCAGTGTTGAGAACGATGAGGTTACTACTTTTGACTATTGAGTCAACAATACTTGACTGTTGAGTCCAGGGTGTTGATTCAAGGCAAAAAGAGGAGATAGCATGATGTTCTGAGATCAGTAATCAAGGAAAGTGTTTAACCCATACACAGAATATGCAATGATTTCTAGTAATTTTATTTTTTTTTAACCCATAATTGTTTAACAGTTCTTGAAATGTTGACTCTATAGAAGTGTAGATGGGGGCAAGGGAGAGGGCAGTTTTAAATTTTGTTATCTACATTCATATCAACCCCCTGCATCTTAGGTTCTGTTCCCCAAAGCAGATCCTGACAAAAGGATTCAGTGCAAATAATTTATTTGTGAAGTTACAGGAAACTCCACTAAGGGAGCAGGGAGCAGGACAGAGAATAAAAGGAAGGCAATAAGTTGTGTGCAGATGGTCGTGTAACCATCATGGGTGGGTAGGGCTCAGTCCTATTGACTCCTCCTCTGGTAGTCTGTGTAGAGACACCCTAGAACTGTACCACCCACAGAGCAAGGAAGCTGGGGAATCTATCTACCCACTTCCTCTTGTTGGTTGAGAGCTGCTTCCAGGGGCATTACCTCCTGGTGCACCAGAGTATTATAGGTGTGGCGATACACCCAGCATTGCAGGTAACTAGGAGTTGACCCTGATGAAGCTGGTGGCTTCCACAGCTTTTCTGAGTGCTCTTTTCTACTCCTAGTGGCAGAGGCAAAACTGGGGGAGGATATCCATCCCAAAATTTGCTAAGAAAAGGGGCACAGGGATCTGTTGAGAGATTCAGTGGCTCTTTTATTTTCATGGTACTCTCAGGGATTGATAGGTCCTTAGGTGTAGTACAATAATGGAAACAAGGATTTTCACTCTGTGGCTTCATCTCCCTTTTCCCATCCTCTCTCTCTGGCTGCATGTTTCTTCTCCCTGTCACATACCTTGGAGACAAGAAATGAACATTAGGCAAGTGCACACTGAGGACAGAGGATCTGTTGATGGATGAATGGATTAAGAAAATATGTATACACACACACGAACGGAATATTATTCAGCTATAAAAAATAAGGAAATCCTTCCACTTGTGACCACATGGATGAAGATGGAGGACGTTATGCTAAAGTGAAATCATCCAGTCACAGAAAGACAAATCCTGCATGATTCCATTTTTTTAATGGAATCTAAAAAGGTTGAACTCATAGAAACAGAGAATAGAGGGGTGGTTTCCAGGGAATAGGGATGGAGGAAATGGGGAGATGTTGGTCAAAGAGTACAAAGTCTTAGTTTTAAGATGAGTAATTTCTGGGGAATCTATTCTACAGCACAATGACTATAGTTAGCAATATTAGACTGTACATTTTAAGGTGGCTAGAGAATCGATATTCAGTGTTTTTACCTCACATGTGAGGTAATGGGTGTATTAACTTGATTTTGGTAATCATTTTACAATGTATACATATATTAAACCATCATATTATTCATCCTAAATATGTACGATTTTTATTTATCAATTATACCTCAATAAAGCTGGGGAGAAAAGTAAAAAAAAAAAGAGTGCATGAGGACAGAGGTACTATGACTAGATGGATACAGATTTAACTTTGAGTGACCTGGGAGAAGTGCACAGCCACCCTTACCAAAATGTTCAGGCAGCATGTCTAGCCCCCTCTTTTGCCTGTCTGAGAAGTGTTCTGGAAGCTGCCAGAGAACAGAGTTCCGTGTGTTTCCCAGCAAGCACAGAAGACTCTGCCCCCATCTTTCTTAGATGTGCACTTATCCTTTGCCATCCTCCTCACTTTGAAAAACCCCATTGAAGACCCTGTGCAGTTTCAGAGACTCCACAACATCCATTTGGATCCCGAGGATGGAGTCATTGATCCCTGGGTTTTTTGGTTTTGTTTTTTCCCTCCAGTGCGCTGTTCTAAGGCAGAAACACTGCCGGCTGTGGAGTTCAGACAGCACAAGCACTCCCAGCTTTATCAAAAGGCAGAGATTGTACTGAAGTGTTTGCTCTTCTGCTTGTGGACCAGTTCCTCTCAATGATCTTGGGTAGGTCTAGATCACTCTCAGCTCAGCTACCCTCTTCTTGTCAGAGATGTGGTCCCTGGTGCTGGGATAGCACCACGGAGACTTAGAGTTCAAAGATTTAAGTTGACCTCAGTTTTGAATAATTCTCCTTTATCCTTGAAGGTCAACTATTATTTGTTTTCTGAAAAATGCATACCCATTCATCCTTGTTCGTCGGACCTCCTCTGAATCTTAAAATTCAGGAAGAGGCAGGGTACTCTCTTCCCCAGTTACTGAATATGAAGCACCCAGGACTCAAACCGCAATGTTTATTTGGGATCTCGGAGCATCTCAGACTCAAAAAAGTTTTTTCATGCCAACATATAGAGAGAATGTGAATTTCTCATCATTTTTCAACATAGAAATTAAGAAAACAAGTCATATGCTCCTGCAATCAATTTAGGCCTTTTAGGTGTGGTATAGGATAAAAAGGAGAGAAAAAAAAAAAACACTTGGGATTCATATTGGGTACGGTTTGTACTATATACACCTCTTTCTCAGTTTCCCCACAGGAAAAATGGTGGATTTAATATATGCCATATAGAGTCACCATGTGGATTGGGGACAGGATATATATGAAACACCCAGCCCAGGACATAGCTCATGGTAGATACTCAATATTTGGTTGGATCCTCCCTACTCCTGCTCTCCAGGGTACATTATAAGTGCTAAAGCTACATAACTAAACGCTGTTCCCCAGATTAGGTACCCAATGGAGAGGAAAAAGCTACGAATTGATGACCCGTCAGCACAGTTTAGGGTTAAAAAGCTGTATCTAAATTGGAAGATATATTAAGACATTCAGGGAAAGAAAACAGTCTAAGGTTGTCAAAGAATGTGCACCAGTTCCTCAAATTTGGTTTTTTCCCCACCTTACCTAAATCCATATTTTCACTTCTATTTTAAGCAGAATTACTCATGGTTGTTTACTTAGAATATGTCTAAGTTTGGTACTCTCACCCTATCCATCTTTCCTTATCCAGAGGCTTAAAGGAAAACCACCAACATAAAGCATGCAGCATCATTAAGATTCCCAAGAGTTTGTTATCACAGAAGAGAGTGTGGACTTGTTTTCCACTTTCACTGTGTCTGTCTTTTTGGGGAACCTCTATCTTCACTCAGCCACCACTTCCATGGATTCTTCCCTCTATTAGGACCAAGATATGACAGCCCTTGATCAGGAGATTGGTCGTGCAACCCAAGAAGGGCCATGCAAAGAAGAGAGAGGCGATTAGATTATAAAGTTGATTGTTGACCCTCAAGACCAAAGTAACTGGAAATTTGTGTGTTTTCTGGCCTTTCTGCTCATTTGATGATTAAATACTCTAGCTGTCCAAATCCAATCCTTGGCTTATCTCAGCTATGCAGAGTGGCATGGCTGGTTCAAGCTGTCTGTAGAGAAACCGATGTATGAGGCTAAAATCTAGCAAAATGCCAGAAGAGTATGTTTGGGCAGGATAACAAAGTGTAGTTCAGGAGGCCTGCATGAGCTGGAACCAGAGCCGGTGGCATATAGTTGGAGACTGCAATGAGAGATGCCCAAATATGAGTATGACAAGTGGAATATCATTCTGTGAACTAGAGTCAAAGTCAAAAATGATTTCATAAAAACATGATTTGAGGACTGAGTGAGAGTCTGATTTGGAACTTTTCAAATAGGCTGTTTTCTAATGGTGCTTTTGTTGGCGGAGGTCCTGGGAGCGTCTAAGTTCTGTCTTAAAGGCAAGGCTTTTCAGTGTGATGTGGAGGTGCTTTACTGTACTAGACAGACATGAGGGTGTGTCGAGAAGGTACTGATCCCCTGTCTACAAACCCTGGGGTGCAAATAAACAGCCGTCTTTGTCTTCTAAAACTTTACATACACTTCTAGTTTGATCACCCTTTCTACCAGTTGGTAGAAACTTAAGCGAAGTCCATTCATCATCTCCGTAAATCCCCAGGTTTCTGTCTGATTTCTATTGAGCTTATATGCTGCCACAGTGCCTGATGGGTGGAGGCACCCTGGCATCCACTGAGATGTTGGTACACCTGTCTGGTCTTCGGTCTTCTCCTTCCAAGCTTAAGGGTGATGTAAATCTTCTAGCTCTCTCTTCGCTCTTTCAGTCCCTTCCCAAAGCGTGTGGGGACCATTCTGTTGCTCCCTTCCTGACCTGGGCTTGGAAACGCAGCTCAGAGAGAAGACATGCTGTCGTCCCTTCTACCATATCTATATTTCTCCTTCTCCTTCCAACCCAGGGGATTTTTATCTGGACAGTAGGTGGGTGTACCCTGGATCATAAGCCTTTCTTCCACATCTATTGAAGTCAAAATATATACCCAGATTCCTTTTAGATTTAGGATTTGAAATATAAAAACTTAAGCTCTTACAACAACAAAAACAACTTAGATGTTTAAAACTTTAAACTTGTTTATTCTTGATCTCTCTCTGCTTTTTAGCAACAATATCCCTTTCCTGAGGGAATTAATGATGGGAAGTGAGGTAATGAGCAGAGAAAATCTGGGGGAAGATCTCATTTAATTCCTGCCCAACTTTCAGCCTGCTTGATTGGAATGTTGGGTTTTGTTTGTTTGTTTTTCTTGAGTAGAGTTGAGTTCCATGCAGGGAGATCTGGAGAGTTTGTTTGCATGTTGGTCTTGGAGCTCACGTGGAACAAAGATGAGTGGAATATGCTGTTTCTCCAGTGGGAAATTTTAGGTCCACAGAGGCAAAAGGCTTTGCTTTCATTCTGATGTAGTAAATAAGGACAACATATAACTGAGGAACATAGCATATAGGTAATAAATTTGCAGAGAATAATATCTTCTAGCATATTCCAGTGGGGTCTTCCTGATGTGGGTGTAGCAATCATCAGGAGGGTGAAAACCAAGACAACTAGAAGTAGGAGAGGAAGTAGCTGTCTTTGAGAGAGCAAGACTGATAAAGTTTTCAGACCAAATGATAAGTAACTTCTAGTTTCCAAATAAAAGCTCTCGCATTAGAGACCATGCTTTTTTTTTTTTTTAACGAAAGACTTTAATTGCTTATACTGACAGCAGACATGCCAGATTTATCCACATGGCCAGTGTTCCAAATGCCATGTAAAAATGCAGCAATTGGCCAGATTGTTAAATAACCTGCTATAATTGCTTTTATTTGTTTAATCCTTTGGAACAAATGGCCACTTTCAATTTTTTGCCCAGAAGACAAAGAAGAGTTGAAGTTTTCTGATATTTGTTGGTTGAAGACGGAAGATCGTTCACTTTAGCAGTTTGGACAGCATGACTGATAGGGCTCTCCCTGGTACCTGCGAAGGGCAGAGCGAGAGAAGTGGAGGATTCTGAGGGCAAGGGCAGGGATCAAGAGCCCGGGATTCCCAGCTGAAGTGGATGAGTGGGAGATAACACTTAACTTCAAAGAAGAAATAGAAGAGCAAAACCATCTAGGTAAAAATGACATCATGCCTTGATGTTTGTGCTAAGAGTCCCTGGAAGATGAAACCATTGACCTGGTATCTTGGAGATCCCTCCTCGTGGGTTCAAGTATAACACTCAAGCTAAAGCCTTTATGTTTTGCTAGAAGAGAAAGGATACTCTCTGTTTCTTTTTTCTTTTTTTTTTTTTTTTTGTGGTATGCGGGCCTCTCACTGTTGTGGCCTCTCCCGTTGTGGAGCACAGGCTCCGGACGCGCAGGCTCAGCGGCCATGGCTCACGGGCCCAGCCGCTTCGCGGCATGTGGGATCTTCCCAGACCGGGTCACGAACCCATGTCCCCTGCATCGGCAGGCGGACTCTTCTGTTTCTTATAAAGGGTAAAAGGAACAATTAAGCTCAAGATCTTATCCCTCCAAAGCCATAATGAAGTATTTTGTATGTAGAGGAAAACTGTTGAAGGGTAAGTAAACGCGACTAGATCCATAGCATTGTTTCTTCAGGATTTTAACAAATTCTATTTAGGCTCTCCTGAACTTAAGACATCATTCTCAACTGTATCTCAGGTTATTTTCAAACAGTGTTTTCATTTTCCCTTAAAATGATCAAAGGGAATTGCTTATTATCCAGGGTCAACTTATTAACTGGAGACAGACTATTCCCCAATTACAGTATCTCTTGAACGCATATCTTACTGAGCTCTAGGGAAGGGACAAATTGGGGAGGAGAGGACAGAGTCTAACCAAAAATCCCAGGGTCTTACCCTGGTCTCCAGCTAACTAGCTCCATGACCTTGGAGGGATCTGTGACATTTTTGCATGTGTTTCCTCATTTGCGAAATGAAGTGGGACGGGGGTAACTCCAAACCTCCTTCTTTCTCTCTGTTTTTTCTAATTTTTTAGAATCGCTGAATTATTGCATGCATGAAATGATTTACTTTCTTCCTCTTTGAAATAATGGAGCTCATTTTCTATCTCCATCTCCCTATATTTCTGTTAAGCAAGATCTAACAGCCTTTGATATTACTCTGTCTACTTGCTGGGGAATTACAGATATAATAACATTTGATTTTGTGAAGACACTTAGTTAAAAATTGTCACTGAATAGCTTACGCTTTCCCAAAATGCTGTCAGAACTGAATCCTTATAGCAGACAAGCCAAAGATGAAATAAAAGGGATTGACAGGAAAGGGGGGGTAGGGAGAGCTTATGGACACAAATTGAAAAGGCAATATTGTAGGAGCATGAGAAAAGCCACCAGAAAGAAGGTTCTTTCTCCATCCTTGAGTATATTAAAATATTTATTTATTTATTTATTGAATGATGTTGGAAAGGTGAGAAGGGAAAAGCTTCTAGTGCTTGGTGAGCACCTGCTGTGTGCCAGGCACAGGTTAGGCACAGACATTTGTCCCCACTTCATAGATGAGAATATTGAGGCATAGAACTCACTGAGTAAGTGAATGGCACAACTGAGATTTTAAGCCAGAGGGCAAATAAAAAATTAAATAATCACAAATAAGGCTTCTCCTATACCCCGAATCTGTCCCTTCTCCTTATTCTAAGATGTTGACAGCATTACCATTTTACTCTGAAATGTACTTTAGCCGCCTTTCTGTGTTAATACCTGCGGAAATACCCCATTCATTTTAACTGCTATATCATGTTCACGGCCTACCATAAATTACTTCATTTAGTCTTTTCCCTATTGGTTTTCACTGTTAAAAATGATCCTATAGTGAGCATGTGGATTCAAGGGTGCCTGTTCCCATGTGCACATGTAAAAGTTTTTCTAGGTAGATGTGAAAAAGTATATACATATATACGTGAATATGTGCATATGTATGTATGTGTGTACTGTATGTATATAACTTATATATCTGTGTATGTAATATGTATATGTATTTTTTAAGATCCTGACAAATTCCCCTTCCAAAGGGGTGTGCCCAGTCACCTGCCACTGCCCCCCTGGCATTGTGTGAAAGTGTACGTTTCCTCACACCATCACCAGTACTTGACATCATCAAACTTTAGACATTTGCCAAAGCATTATGATAGTTTTTTTTTCAAGTACATGAGTGAGTTTGAGCACCTCTTGAGTTCTTTTCCTCCAGAAAGTGTTTCTAGTAAATGGGGGGAGAGCAATTGAGCCCTGTCCTGTGCTGTGCAGAAAGCCAGTGAGTTTCTTCATGAAGAGGATGCAGTGGGGTCACTTGACTTGGATATCCTGGAGAGGAGGGGGCGTAAGATCACACTCTCATTAGGAGTTAGCCTGGTTGTCATAAAGGAGGCTGAGCAAATCTTTGAAGCTTGTAAGTGATGACACTGAGATCTGTCAGAATACTGACCCTGAAATCAGGTCTGAATTTACAGCCATAATATCTATCTGTGGATTTAGTTTTATGTTTTTACTCTAATTTATGTGCATGCCTTCCTTAGCATCCCATATCTCAAGCAACATAAAAGTATTAAAGTAATGGAATTTAGAAAATATGTTACAGTTGCCATCTTCGTTCCCAAGAGGGAATTTGGAAATCTGACAAATATTATAGCTTTCATTTTCAAGATCCATTTTCTGAGCAGTTTCACTAACAAGTCTCCTGATTTACCAGGCCGTTAACAAAGATGATTCCTTCTGGACATCAGTGAAAGAAGTGGATTAGCGCAATTTACGGCTTTCTCAAGATACACATAAGGTGCCTGTCAAGAAAAAAAGGGACAGGTTTTTGATTAGCTGATACATAGACTTGCTTTTAAGACACCGCAGTTCATTCTCCATAAGCCCATCCACTAAGGACAGCATCCCTCAAGGAGGAAGCCTGCCATGGCCCTGTGTCTCAGCATGGTCTCAAGTTTGCCAACAGTGATTACGAATTACTTAGTTGCTGACAGCCCTTTGTCATTGATTGAAAGAGGAAACCTTTTCCTCTTCAAGCTGAGGACATGGTGCCTATTTTTTTCCTCTTTAAATGAAACATTATCCAGAGACAACTCTTTGTGTACACAGCAACACACACAGTTTAACAAAAGAGTAACCTGCAATAAACAGAGATACAGAAGATTGAGGGCCTAGGACAGCAGCTCATTAGGCAAAACCTGTCCTTTTTCTTTGCTAAAGTCGGGAAGAAACAAATTTCTGCCAAATGGGAGGAATAATGAGGGTATCCTGTCAGCAAGGAAGATAACACAGCTCTGGGGAAAGCATTGGAAAGTTTCCTCTAATCCTTGGGAACTTTATGTCCTCAACAATCCTGTATTCAGAGGATCTCAGAGTGTTAGAGGGACCCATTAAAAAGTTCCACTGTGGCCTGGTGAGAGAGGTGCCCACTGGGACAAGGGTGCCTTTTTATGGTGGCATGATAGCATGGCCATCCAGGCTGCGGCATTAGCCTGCAACTCTGAGACTTTGGGATCTGATTCCCAGCTCCTGAGGTGTGTCATAGGGTCAGCAGAGAAGATTCCCAAGTAACGGGTGGCGTTGGTAGGGGCTGAGGGTGTCCAGGAGAGATGCACAGACCGACGTTTATAAATCTACCCTTCAGTCAGTTGTGGGCCTTGGGTATGAAAAGCATGAGGCAGGAGAGAGAGGAGATGAGATGTGCTTGGCCTTGCACAGCCTTGTAGGTCATCTGGAGGATTTGGGCTTTATCCTAAGAGCAGTGGGAAGCTGTTAACAGGATTCATTGTGCCTGTGTTTGTGTGTGTCTGGGGGTACCAGCCTCTGGGCATGGGGCTGACAGTCTTAATTAGATTTCTCTTTGCAACTATTATTCTGAGAGTCACAAGTGTTCTTAATTGTTTTGTGCCAAGGACCCTTCTGTCAGTCTGGTGAAGCCTGTGGACCCCATCTCACAATGTTGTATTTAGATGCAGAGATTCAGATACTTAGGATTATGACAGATTCTGCTTATACTGTATCATATGTATACTATAATAGTTTGATACATTTTTCAAAGTATTAAAGAAACTTATCTGTGGTAGATAACATCTATGTAGCAGGGTGCCAGAGCCAGCTCACTCCCACCAGCTTGTCAAAGCTTACCCTGTACATTTCTTTCCAGCTCCATGTTCAGTGATATCATGTCGGTAGCTTAAATGTGGTCATGATGGGAGTATTTACACCATGAAAACTGGCAAACATTAAAAATCAGGACACCCCCCCCCGCAACCAAGAGCCAGTTATTAAAACATTTACCATCACATATACATTATGTAATACATATATGTATTATACATATACATATAAGTATGTGTTAAACCTGTGATGAAATCCGGTTATTTAAGACACTAATAAAGAAGTGTATATATAAACTTTATTAATGCCTTAAATAACAGGGTTTCATCTCAGGTTTAATAACTATCATCATTTTGAAGTAGTGATGAGTATAAATTATATTTCGGAATATCAGCAGCAACTTTAATGTGATATAATATTTCTTTCTATAATTGATGACAAAGTCAGAGTTACTGCTCATATTACTGGGATTTGTTGCCTACATCCATACTTAAAGGAAATGCTAGAGATTAATGCAAATAAAGACGAATTTTTCCCATCTAAAGAACCCCTGAACTACAGTGTCTAGAAAATGAGAAAAAGGGGGAGCAAGGAGACCAGTTAGGAGGCTGTCACATTATTCCAAATGAGCAGTCACGGTGTCTTGTACTCAACTGCGGAGGCAGAGAGATGTGTAATGAAGTAGAGATGGTTAACAGAAAAAGTCTACAAAAATTAGGGATGTATTGACATAGAAGTGCAGGAGGTGTCGAGAGTGACTCCTAGGGTTCTGGCTTATACTATTGGATTTACTGAGAAGGGGATGTCAGAAAGGGCCAGGTTTAGGGAAGATGACCCTGAGTTTGGTTTGGGATGTGTTGAGTTGGAGGTGCCTCTCAAGTATCCCCATGGAAACACTAAATAGACCATGGGTTATAAATATCTGGAATAGAAGCATATGTAGGTTCTACCATCAGTCTTGGGGTGAGAACAGAGTAGAGGGAAGTTGTTCCTTGGTGGAGAAGCAAGCTACATAGAAACGTGCCACCCTTCCAGTAACTGCTTTCACACTGCATCTCCTACCTTATTTATCTCTTAACAATCATCTTGCAAACAGATTGCCTTTAGGAACTGGTGAGATGGCCCCACTTGGAGGGAATCATACTCAAAGAGAATAACTACTTTCCCATTTCCTGCAGAGTTACCTTGCTGGATCCCAAAGTCCGCAGGAGAGGCCAGGGCAGTAGATAAATACTAGGAGGTCGTTAGGATATTTACAGTAATTAGAGCTTCCATTCTATTTGAAATTGCCCTGAGGAAATGGACTGAGTGAGAAGAGTGGCAAGCAGTTAACCTTAAGGATTTCAAGTTCAGCGGCTAGCAGAAGCAGACAAGCCCATGAATGAGAATAAGGAAGACCAGCTACAGAGATGGGAGAAGCCCAGTGAGATGGCGGGCGCTTCAGTAAGGAGCCAGGAGACAAGTAAACAGAAGGTTGAAAAAAAAGACTGAAAGTTCTTTGTTGGATCTAGTGATAACAGAGGGTGTTCATCTTATGGGAGCTGTGTGATGGAGTGATGGAGGTGAAAGCCATTTGAGAGGAGAGGAAATGGTGACCAAAGTTATAGACACATCTTTTAAGAATTTTAGCTGCTAAGAAGGAGACAGATAGTGAAGTAGCTGAAGGTAGATATAGAGCAAATAAGTTCTTTATTCTCTCCTTCTCTCCCTCCCCCTCTCCCTCCCTCCCTCCCTCCCTCCCTTCCTCCCTTCCTTCCTTCCTTCCTTCCTTCTTTCCTCCCTCCCTCCCTCCCCCTCCTTCCCCCCCTCCCTGTAGTAGGAGAGACTTGCCTATAAGAAGGATCCATTTGAGACAGGGGTGGCAATATATAGGAGAGAAGGGATTAATGATAGTTCCTGAGCAGGTAGGAGGAGATATACTTCAAAACTTAGGGGGAAGTATTCACTTTTTATAGCAGAGAGTGGAATGAATGAACAGATGATTGAATGAGTGATGCAACTGCCTTTAATGGTACTTGTGTATTGCCCCCTGTCTTAAAGAGGAGTCCTTCAGTGGCTCTAGAAGGCAGAGCAGTTTGCTCCAGGTCGTACTGGTGGAATGCAGACTCAAGCAGGTCTTCAGAGAGGATGTAGGTCCCTTCGTCTTAGAAGCACCTGTTGCTGGCTTGGGGGCATTGAGTTCTGAAGGGCTTCATACACCTGTAGGATGTGCAGGTGAATGGGTGCTGAAGTGAGTTGGAAATTGAGCTGTTTTGCAAATGTCTCCTGAGTGGGATTTGAAATTGGGATTGGGAGGGGCATTATCTGGGCAGGAAAGATTGGATTTAAGGGCTCTGTGTGGTTGAAAAATAAGGGTGCTGTCCTTGGGGAAGGGATCTGTGGTGAAGATGGGTTTGGGGCTTCAGAGCCACAATGTCCCTCTTCCTGGGATTAGAGCTACAGTTTCTCTGAGTTTTCCAAGCCTTGCTTTTGACCCCTGCATCTAGCTGGGGTTGCAAGCCTCTCAAGCCTCAGATACTAAAACTTATTGACTGATGTGGGCTCTTCTATGCATCAAAGGGCTCAGTAATGGTATTAGCTGGCGGGCTCTTTTTAAGTGCTTCTCTGTAGATAGCATGCTAAGATACCTGGGGTTAAGATGAAAGGCTTCGAAAAGGCAGCAGCTTCCTGGAGGCTGCCTGTGGCCACTAACCTTGCTGCTTTGGCCATGCCGATCCCAGACAACCAGGGCCAGCCTTTACATGTCTCTTTCCATCACCACGGATACTGTGAACCCCAGATTTCTAAGTCTTCACCGCTGAAGCAAACCGAAACAAAACTTTTTGAGGTTAGATTGCCTGATGTTGTTCCTACCTGTGACCTCTGCCACCCGAGGCATTTTGGAAAACATAGATCTTAAAGTTCAATCTATCTTGGTTTCAAATATCAGCTCTTCTCTAATTGACTATGGGACCTTGAACAAGTCTCTTGTCCTCTCGGAGAGTCAATTTATTATCTATGCAGTAGGGAAAACCTTGCCTACCTTGTAGGACCATTGTAGAGACCCATCCATTCAACACATACCTGAGTGCCTATTCAAATACTAGGTTAACTGCATAAAGTAAGCATGATTCCCACCCTCACTGAGCCCAGTGCAAGAGTGGATATGCCAAAGTGCCAGGCCCAGGGAGCACATGTAAGAAATGTCTCATTCATTTATTTTCTTGTCCTTTATGCCCGAGGCTCAGCTGCAAGTACCCCTTTGTGCACAGTGGCGTACTTTGAGGCATTGCATGGTTAGCAAACAGCTCTGCACGGTACAAGGGCAGCAATGCAGTAAGAACTTGGGAGTAGAGTTGGGTGAGGGTCAGAGACGCTGGGGACAGATTGTGAGCATCCTCATCACAGCTCCTTCTCTTACTGGCTGCAGAACCAATGACAATTTACTTGTCTTTTGCTCTGTGCCTCAGTTTTCTCACCTGCACAATGGAGGCAATAATGGCACATATTTCTGAGGGTTGTTGTGAGGATTAAACAAGCTAGTATGTGTCAATGCCTGGAACTTGGTTAGTGTTTGATAAATGTTAGGTATTCTTTCCATTTTCAAAAACAAGCTGCTCCCATTAAAGCCCACCAATCTCAAATAGAAATCAGGTGGGAATAGTGATGAGTTGAAATTCTGCACCAAAATTCCCCCCTTTCAAATGCTATTCCATTCGCAGTCTCTCTCCTTTTCCAATCCTGGCTCTCATATGCGGATCTCCCACTGTGAAGAGCAGTGTCCCTAATAGTAGAATATCATTTTACTGGTACTATTTGTTGATCACCATTATACTGTGAGGTCTCAACAGCTTTAATTACAATAATTCGAGGTTTCTTCAAAGCATTGTATTTCAGAGAGTTCACGGATGCTTTTAATTTAATTATGTGCAGTTTAACACCACAGATGACTGTTGGGAAAAAGAAAAATGCTGTTCTTTCTGAATGCAAGACACATGTTTAGGGCTGATAAAATACATTACTACATTTTTTTTCAGAATAAAAAGGAGTGTATTACAAAGAATGGGACAGTAAGTCGACGCCAGGATGCTTGGTCTGGGGCATTGTTGACAGAAGCAGGCTTGATCCTGGTTAAGGGAAGGGTATTTGCAGGATCACCTTGCACTCAAGTTAGGGACCCAAAGGTCAGCTCCCACAGGGGCCTCAAGGTTAGCCTCTCTCCTACAGAAATCCGCATCAGCCTTCCAAACTGGCACATCCCTATTCTTCCTGCCATCACTGTTTCTATTTACGGTAATAATTATGCGTCACCACTTGAATTCATTCATTCAGAGAATATTTACTGAGTACCTCCTCTATGCCAGGTACTGTTTAGGCCCTAGTGATACAGGCGTGGACACACAGATAAAAGTCTCTACCCTCAAGGAGTTCATATTCCAGAGGAGAGGAGATGACAAAATAGGTAAAACATGGGCATGTTTGTGCATGAGGTTGGTGAAGGCTATGGAGGAAAGCAAAGGAGGGACACCACTGGGGAGAGATGGTTGTAATTGTGTGTAAGGTGGTTGGGGAGGGCTTCACTGAGAAAGCAACATTTGAACTAAGACTTGAAAGAGGTTAGGGAATGAGAATGTTCTAAGTGTAGGTAAGAAGTCCTGAGGTGTAGGGTACCTCATGTGTCTGAGCAATCACAAGGAGGTTATTGTAGAGTAAAGGGGAGATAACAGAAGATGAGGTTCAAAGGTTAGAGGAAGATTGTGTTCAGACACTTTATCATCAGCAGCAGCATCAGCACCATCACCACCACCACTCCCCCTACTGAACACCTGCTGACACTCAGCCGGAAACAGACCATAATCCTTGTACTCCTGAAACTCAAAGTCTGCAAAGGAGACAATTAAAGAACAACATCATCCTTGCTACCAGTGGAGTGAATGCAGATTTTAAGGGAGTTCTGTGGTGGGAAGGAAACTCCATAGGAGAAAGAGTAAGGGAGACCTGGAAGATGAGACATCTAAGCTTTAATAGACTTGTGAGGTCGATAGGAATCAGCCAACTGAACTGATCAGAATAAGGCTAAGCTTTGCTGCTAAGAGAACACTGAAATCCCATCCTGTAGCTTGCCTGGCCTCTTCTTTCACTTCTCTCTACACACTCTCCACCAACTCTACCGTGACTTGGAGGTAGAACCTCTGAACTTGCAGGTTTCCTCTCATAACTTATGGTCTTGCCCTGCTTCCAGCAGCATCCAGGTCCACCCTCTCCTGTCCTCAGTATATTAACAAACATCTCTTTTCAGCTCAGTTGTCCTCACTTTCTTTAGGAATGTATTTCTGCTAAATCCATTGGCCCTGCACATATAGCCCAGTGAAATCTACACTCTGGGCTTCAGCTGCCTCCAAGGAGAAGGGCTGATGACAATAACAGTGAAAAATTATTCATACACACACATACATAGTTATACTTACGTGCATGCGCACACACACATGTGAATCCACACAGTTATATATAATGCATGCATGCAAACATACATGAAGATACACACATGCACATCTATGTTTATATATATGCATGCATATACACATACATGAGTATGTACACACCTTAGTTATATATAAATGCACGCATACACACATGCACACATATACATTTTATAAATACATGGATGTTCACATATATGAAGATAGAGGTGGACACGCATGTTTATATATGAATGCATGCATACACACATGCAGATATAGGACGATGTGTGAGTGTATATGATGTGGGCATGTGTATATTTCAGAAAGCCTAATCCTGCCAGGAGCTTTCATCTAGTCTCCCTTTTTGTGTACACCACAACCCTGCTATGCATGTTACATAGATGAGGAATTTGAGGCTCTAGAAGTTTAAGTTTCTTGCCCACATTCAAGCAGCTGGTAAGTTATGAAACTGAGATTCAAACGAAGAGCTGAAAGACAAGAAAGCCCATTCCATTCTAATGCTTAAATAATGTTAATAGAAAGAGGACAAAAGCAAAAAAAAAAAATGAATGAATTATATATCTGGTCCTTGAGCTGCGCTTAGAAAATACACATAGAGAAATTATTAGGGCATAATGTGATAATTTCCATGAAAAAGAAATAGGAAGCTATATGAGAGCATAGAAGAGAGAATGGCATGTGACTGGGCTCTTGAAGGATGAGTAGAAGTTTACCAGAAAGGGGTGGGGGGGCACTAAAGATTTTGCATTTCATTTAAAGTTTATAGTATTATTACAACAAGATAGTCATCGTTGGCCTTTTGGTGTGCTTAAAATGTCCTAAACACCTTTGGCTAAATAGCCACAGAAAAGGGGGCATTTTACAAAGAAAGGCAGTGGTGGCATCTCAAATCTGGCTACAGGCATCTTTCAGCTGCATGCAAGTGATCTAGGGCAAGTCTCCACAAATGGCTCTCTCTCTGCTACTGCATTTGCATATTCATACATTTGCAATCAGAAAACAAGTCTGCTGTTAGTGGTGTCATAACTTTGAATAAGGAAGAAAACGTGGTTAAAGGTGAAATGAGTTATGCTTTTATCAAGCATTTTCAATGGCAGAACCTACTCCCCTCTGAGCACTTTTTGAGGATCAGTAATCATAAACTGCTGCTTTGCCAGGAGTGCTGTTGAAGACCGTGTGGATATTGTTTCAGCAAAACCATTGGGCATGTGTGATTGCTTCTACTTATTCAATACTAAGAAATACAAGATTGAGTTTTATGAGAAAGAGAGAGAGGGAAAAAAAGCATATTCTACGCACAAACTGGATAGGTTTCATTGTTTAGTGTGTTTTTATTGCCCCAAAGTAATCTCCTGATTGCTAGATGAGTAATCCCGTAATTACAAAACAATCTATCAATTGATCTAAGTTAATCGGATAACATATTTTATCCTGCTAAGCATGAAGGTAGATTTCAGGTAACTGCAGAAAAAGGAGGCATTGAAGCCACCAGCCATCAATAATGATGCAGATTCAAGTCTCAAATGCTGGTTCCTAAATCAACATAATTTAGAATTAATATGTGAGGAGCAATGTACTAAGCACTATAAAGTCCCATCTCTTCCATTCTGCAAAAAGCCCCTAAACTCCCTGCATCCCACTTTTCCTCCTTCCTGTCTGTCACAGAGCTGTTTCTATCTGAGGATTAGACTTCCCTAACTCCTCGGCTGCCTCTTCCATTTTCCCATCTCTAGTCACCTTGTATTGGAAGGATTGCAGCCCGGGAGACAGGGGAAAATAGGATCTGTGCATTCATGGCGGCAGAGTTATCCAGGAGGAGATGCCACTTAGCAGGGACCAGGTAGCACTGAAGAGGGTAGGAAGCATTTCCTAACTTCCCTCTTTCTCTCTTCCCTTGTCCTTTTCTTCCTCATCCTTCAATATTTCTTGAGTGCCCCGGATGGACTAAGCACTTTAGAGGCCTTTGGAATACATCGCTGAACAAAAAGGGCAAAGATCTCTATGCTTGTAGCACTGACATTGTAGCAGGAGAGACAAATAACACAAACAATAAGAAAGTGAATTACATAGTATTTTAGAAGGTGACAAATGCCATGGGAAGAGCCAAAGTAGAGCAGAGTAAGGGGGCTGGAGTGCTGGGGCAGTGGGCAGAGCAGCTTGCTAGTGATAGAAATGGTCTGAGAAATGTTTCAGAGCCACAGCAGCAGGAGGGTAGAAGAGGGCATGCTGCAGTTAGACTGGCCGGAAGTCCATCCTAGCTCTGCTCAGTATACGTGAGATAATTGTATCTGCCACGAGAGACAAGGGGACGATTAAATAAGATACTGTTGGGAATATCATTGGTTTATGCCACCTAATTAAAATGACAAGAACACCGCCACTGCAAAAGGATTTGAAATAGCTGACAGTGTGTGTAAAGCACCAAGCCCAGGGCCTGGCACATGTTGGGTATTCAGTTAACGTACAAACCTGTAATCAAAAACACGAAGAAGAGCTCATATGTTGCACAATGCATAAGGCACTGTTCTAAATGCTTCATGGATATTAGCACATTTAACCCTTACAACCCTGTGAGGTAGGAACTATTATATGCCCATTTTATAGCTAATGAAACTGAGGCACAGAGAACTTAATTTCTCTGAGGTCTTATAACTAGTTAATGGTAGAGGCAGGGTTTGAGCCCAGGTATCCTGCTTCCTGCCCCAGGAAGTTGAAAACAATGTATCCATTTGACAGATATTTATTGATCATGTACTTTATGACAGGTCTGTTATAGGCACTGAGGAAATTAAGGTGAACAAGATAGACATGGTCCTTTTCCAAAGACACGTGAGTCAATGTGAGACACACTTTATCTACCTGAGAAAGTTGGGTCTGCAGAGACATTCTTTAATAAGGATGATGCACTCATGCCCCAGATTTTTTGAGTGTGTCCCTGAATGTAAATATTCCACCCTTTTAATGGACCAGGAGCGCTGATGCTGGCTGCAGTCATACAGTAGACTATCTTTATTCATGTGAAGAAGTCTGCACCTTTCCTTGCAGAGTCTTTCCCAGTAAGTCCCTGGGACCGGCCTCTACCGATGAGGGGTGAATCTTGTGACTTTTAGACCATGGTCTCCTCATTAGATAAAGTCATCAATTACAGCAGAAACAATCATTATTGGCAAGCTGGCAACTGGCTGCTGTCAGGGAGAAATGGCCTCCCGTGGAAGGTTGCAAACTGATGACTATTTAATCCTTGACCTCCGACAGCAACAGTATTAGTTGAAGGCCTGTAATGCATTCACAGTTCTCATTTGACATTTTCCTCACATCATTATTTGTCTGGTTTTACTTTCAAATTCCCCATAGGATCATTGACATGAAATTCTGAGGGGAAATTTGGAACATCAATGACTAAAGCAAATGAGTAAGTGTCCTTTTCAAGAGGAAATTACCTTTATGGTGTTGGCATAAGGCTATTTTTAAAATTTATACTAATGAGGAGGCAACACAAGGTAGATGACTAAACTTCCTAGGCTTGGAGTTGGCCCACATGAATTTGTCCTGGGCTGAGCTCTGTGTGGACTTGCAAGGGGGTTCTCGGCGGAGGCCTGCCCCCTCCGCATGGCTCCGTTCCATTGCTGATGGTTGAGAGCCTCGACGAGCCAGGCTGGCTCAGGGTTGGTGCTGGGCTTACAGCAGTGAGCACAGACAGTCACGGAGCTTGCTGTCTGGTAGGGAAGGAGGACCCTCACCAAACAATCCCACTCCTAGATGTCTAAACTGCAAACGTAACTAAGTGCCCTGAAAGAGGGAGAACAGTGTTCTGTGGCCTTGAATGACAGAGGACTCTGACTCTATTTGGGGCTTGGGGGTGGTCATGCTGGCCTTGTCCTGCATCCTGGATGAAGTGTAGGGTCTAGAGAGACAAGGAGCCAGATGGGAGGAAATCATTTCAGGAGAAGGGAAGAACCAGGGTTCCAGTGAGTGTGTTCCCTTCAGACCGTCTGTGCCCCCTAATCCTGGGGTTGGTTCCCAGCTCCACTGATGTGAGAATCATGCTCCCCACTGACTTGGCTCCCACCCGCAGAACGAAAGGGGTTTTCTTTGGTGATATGGATAGCTAATGTGTACTGAGTGCTATGTAACAGGCACTGGTCCAAGGGCTTTACATGAATTAACTCATTTGACCTTCTAGGTACCTTAGCCTCACCTGATTAGAAAAAGTGACATTGACAGTGTTCAAAAGAGAACCCAGGTTATTAATTACAGTGATAGTTGCAAATAACCAAACAAGTAAAATTTGAAGCATCCTGAATGTTTATCAAAAGGGCACTGGTTGAATAAACAGTGGAACTCCTGGACAGAGGAGTGCTATACAGCTCTGAAAAGGAATGAGGGGTATGACTATAGACTGTTTCATAATAACCTCCAGATATCCTCTTTGGGGAAAAAAGTGAGATGGAGAAAAGTGTGTAGTGTGCTACTGTCTATCTACAGAGGGAGGTGCAACCAGATTTATATACAAATTTACTTTTACTTTTTAGAGAAGATAGACTAAACCATAATATTTTTTAGAAAAGGTCACTGTTCCAGTTATCTATTACTGTTTGACAAAATTGGTGGCTTTAAGTATCAACACTTTTATTATTCTCTCTCACAGTCTGGAGCCGTCTGGGCTCAGCTATGTGGGTCTCACTCAAGCCTGCAGTAAGCAGTTGAGGCTGGGATCATCTGGGTCATCTAGAAGCTTGTGCACTCACACATCCTGGTCAGGAGTAGGAGACTGCATCAGCTGGGGGAGCTGGAAGAGCGTGGGCTCCCTGGGGGGCATCTCTCCTTCTGTCTGTGGTCTCTCCAGGCTGGAGGCTTCTGGGTAGCTGGTCTTCTGACATGTTCACTCAGGGCCCCAAAGGTATCTTTCCTGAGAGTGAAACAGGTCAAGCTGTATTACCTCTTATGGTTAGTCTCAGAAGTCGCAGAGTGTCACTTTTGCCGCATTTCACTTTTTGAGACAGTTACCACCCAGGTTCAAATGAGGTGGGGGAGAACAGACTTCACCTCTTAGAGAGGAAGTGGAAAGGTCTGGAAGAGCGTGTACAACTAAAAATATCGCTGTGGCAATATTCTGGAAAACATAATCTACACAGTTACCTAAAGTGAGAAGTATGGAACAAGGGAACAGGGAAAAAATAGACTTTTTAAAGTAAACCTTGTTTCACAAATTAGAAGATGAAGCTAGATAACAAGGCAATTATAAAATTCAAAAGTCAGAGAAAAAATTGAACCTGAATGTGTACTCCGGTAATGGCCATAACCCCTAGAGGGGAACTGTCCCCATTGACTTTAAAACACAGTAATTTGGGCTTCCCTGGTGGCGCCGTGGTTGGGAGTCCGCCTGCCGATGCAGGGGACACGAGTTCGTGCCCCGGTCCGGGAAGGTCCCACATGCCGCGGAGCGGCTGGGCCCGTGAGCCATGGCCACTGAGCCTGCGCGTCCGGAGCCTGTGCTCCACAACGGGAGAGGCCACAGCAGTGAGAGGCCCGTGTACCGTAAAACAAAAACAAAAACACACAGTAATTTGACTGCATCCATTAGTGGGTACACTTTAAAGGGGATTTTAATAAAGCTGAAAAGGAAAATCTTAACTGTTTTCAGTAATACTATTGTTGGAAGTAGCTTGGTATTTTTATTGCTATTGTGTGTACTGAGAGATAAAGCAAATGAGTAATTAGTCAGTTTTCAGAAAAATTAGAATTTTAAGGTGTGGGAGGAAGAAAATACAGATGTAAGATCAATGAGGTTAATTAAATATATTAGAGCCCAGAACTGGAAGTAGCATTATCAATATAAATTCATTATGTATTTTATCTTAAAAATTCACATATTCTGTCTGTATTAATAAGGCCTGGAAATACTGACCAACCCAATAGCAATGAGCTTCCTTAGCAAATAGATTATAATCTCTAATTACCATTTCCCAGCAAATGCAACTAAGCTTTCTTGGGAAATGGTTGATTTCCTGTCTGAGGCAGGAAGTGTACCAGATAAATCTGTAAAATCTTGTCATATCAAAAAGCAAGGAAGTTATGTGATGCTATTAGGGTCATGTCATTTACAGACATCAACATCAATAGGCCCCAAAGGTGAGACAATTTGAGCATCAAAACAGGATTAGTAATTTTAGTGGATTAAAACTCATCAAATATGTTTAAATCCACAAGTACATAATGAAAGGGAAAACTCAAAATGACTTACTGGTCACCTTTCAAAGATGATGGAATCCACTCATTATTTCAGAAACTGGTAAATGAAGGGAAAGAAGCAAATACTTATCCTGATAAAGAGAGTTTCTCTTTATAGCTAATAAATGAAGAAATGATAGAATATCATGCATTCTCAACCCTAACTTAATGAGTGGATCTAGGCAACGTCCATCATTGGTTGCCAATGTCATAGAAAAGGGCGACCAGCAGCCATTTTCATTTCCTGAAGGAAATCTACGCCACCACCTATGAAGTGGTCTAGTGCCGAAAATATTGAACCTGAATCTGATCAAGCCTCTAGGATATAACCACCTACTTATAGGAAATACAGTAGTCAGGTGAACATGTTCAGTGACACCACAGGAATGAAACCAGCCAAATCCGCACTGTGAAAACAAGCCAGATTAAGAATGGGGGCTCTATGAATTAAACAACATGTAAGAGATGTATCAATTAATCATAATGTTTGGTTTCAATTTGAATCCTGTTAAAAAAACAAGCTGTAAAATTATAAGGTAGTTAGAAAAATATGAATACAGACTGGATATTTAGTGACATTTAGAGATTCTTGTTATTTTTGTTCACGTGCAGTAATCTATTGTGCTTGTGTTAGAAAAAAGAGCTTCAATCTTTTACAGACACGTTATAAATATTTACAGATGAATAGTATGATATCTGGAATTTTCTTTAAGACTACTGGGGAAGTGGAAGACTGTTCATTTGAGCCAAGAGCAGCCATGAGTTTAATGCTAAGATGGAGTGATGGATACAGAGAAGTTCATTATATGATTTCCTCCACTTTGGTTGCTTCTTGGAAATTTTCAGTATGAAAACATAGCAAAATAAAATTGACAGGATAAAGGACTTTTATTTCAAAGGGCTTCTCATCTATGATTTTCATCAGTAAACATCAGAAAATGGTCAGACAACATGGGTGGGTCTCCCTTTGGCCTGCTAGAGCAGTGAAGGGCACCCCGCTCTTCAGCCACCATGTTGTGACCCTATTTTCACGACCAGGATTCAGCAGGAAAATGTCAGGAGTCTACTTTGTGTTATGCCATTTTAAATGATGCCTGACTTTCTAGGGACAGAGCAACTCGTATTTGTTCCTGATGCTTCAAAAGCAAAATGATAAAAAATCTTCTCATCGGCTGAAAAGTGTCTTTGATCCAATTTTGAATTTGGTGAAGAGTGAGGACTAAAATCTCCTTGTCCAATTTCTCCTAGAGCTAAACAATTTTAACAGATATTTTCAAGATGCATTGTCTGCTAAGGGAGAGGTGATTCTGATTCTGAGCTACTTTGCTGTAAATAGCTACACAAGAGCCAGATGAAGACCTGAAAACAGAGGGTTGCGTTTGCATGAAGTCAGACTGTTTGAGAACTGCAATGCCTCCTATGGGGCAGGAGGTTTAAATCGTCCAAGTCGAACTTCTGATTCTAATAATGAGTGGGGATGAGGATAGAAAATGGCCCTGTGGCTTTTATTTTCTAAATACAATCTCAAATTCAATCCCAAACTTGAAACATTGATAACAATTTTAAACATTGTAGTAATTTTAAATTGTTCAATGCTGCACATGATCAGAACCTCAATCATTTTTAAAATAGGTGCTTCTATTATATGTATATATATAAAAAGTCCTCCGGAAAAGTTATAAATTACTTCTCTCATCTCAGGAATAGAACCCCAATAACCTCCAGATTGAAGCACTTATGGGGGGAAAACAAAAGGTGAAGTGCCCCAGTGATTTTAAATTGCTTCATACAATGAACAGTGCTTGTAAATTACTGAATGTGGTAATTTGTTCCATAAGCTTTTTTTTGATTTATAAGTAACTCAGTGGATTTGCTGGTGAAACACTTTGGCAGGTACTGTAGATAATTTAAGGACTGAGCATGTACACCTCAATGTGATTAAAATGTGGCATTAGCAGATATTGACCACAGGAAAGTGAGGTGAGTTTTCAAGTTTCAACAGCTGGAGATGTTGAGAAAGACTATAGTTGGCTCTCAGGGGACTTGGGAAAGGTACTAAGAAAGCAAAATTGAGCTAATTACAGAAAGATGCCACATGGCTGGCTTTGGGATGATTCATCAAGCCCCTGGCATGTTCTGCTTACCCTCTGCCTGTTGATAAAGTCAAGGTTATTTTTGTCTGTGGACACATTTGGCTGGTATCATACCCAGGCAACACAGTCTCAGCCTTGCTCTGCTGGTGCTAATTTCTTTAAAAAAATAATAATGTTAATTTAGTAAAATATGCTTGTTGGGCTTTTAGGAGGGGACAGAGACAGTTTCTGTTAGTAACTGTCCAGGCAGATAGTGCTTTAATCATCTTACAAACTTCTGTTAGGATGTCTTCATCTTTGCTGTTCTGGATAAGAATTTATTGTTCAGCCACAAGAGGGCTTTGGTTACAAAGAGACAGCTACAGCCTCCAAGGATACAAAGGGGCCAGTCAAGGGTCTGCTAGCCAGTGAGTAAGGGAGATGGGACCAGGGGTTCTGACCAGTGAGCCCTAGAAGAGGATTGGGAAGGAGCTGCAAGGTGTTTTCATGACATAGTGTTAAGTCCTGTGCTTTAAGTGAGGGTGATTAGAGAAGCCAGGTCCCACCCTTCTTAGAAGCGTACTGCAGACTCAAGGTAATCAGGAGACAGAGCTAGGCTAGCCTCCTTCTGGGCGGTGTCTGAACTCTTGTCTCTGGAGTCACAATACAGTCCCCACTGTGGGGAAACTGAGGCGAGACGTGGTGTCTCTGGGGAGGATCAGGTCTAAAAAGTTTAAAAGATCTTCAACCTCGATGCTCTTTTCACTCCAAGGGAATAGGCCAGATATTGGTTGGGTTATTTGAACAGAACAATAATGGTTAAGGGGGGAAATAATTGTGAGAATTTATGGTGTAGGGATGGTCACGCAGGGTATGAGTGTGGCATGGAGCCAGAGCATCCTGTTTGTTGATGACCAGATTTGTCTCCGTGATGGAGACAGGATACTCTCCCTTGGGAGCTGAGAGAGGAGTGCAGTGATCAACCATCCCGGTTTGTCCAAGACTGCTCTACTCCTAGCATTGAAGGTCCTGCATCCTGGCAGCCTTTCAGTCCTGGGCAGAGACAGCTGGCCATCCTATCTTGAGAGGCTAAAGAGGATGCATTTCTAGATGGGTTTAATCTGGTAGTTTAGCTCGGCTATATTTGATGAGAAAAGCTTCCACTAGGATGAGACTTTCAATACCATCCCAGAACCATTTCTGGAGCTGCATCTGGGAAGAGGAAACTTGGCCGCTGACATCTGCTCCCTCCAGGGTAACTCCTTTTCGTATCTGACTCATGGACGAGGCTTTTGGATAAAGTTTCATGGATCAGAAACTTCCACAGTGAACACAAAGGTGGAATTTTTAGGCTAGTGTGATGGGCTTTAGAAAAAGGTGGGGACGAGAGATTTATGGATATGTAGCAACATATTGTCCGTAAGGAAGGATGGCACCTGGAGAGCCGTTAGAAGGGGTGGGGAGAAGCCAGTCAAGTCAGTCAGGGGCTTGTCAGAATACACGCACGTGTGCACTGGAGGGAGCCTGAGAAAGCGCTGCCAGTGAGGAACCAACCTTTTCTCTTGACCTAATTGCTTTTTATTCCCTGGCCTAAAGTTCTTCTCTGTGCAGATGTAGAAGGGAACATGTCGCTTTTAACACCACCTGACTAGGGTGATGGATATGGAATTATGCCCTTTGGGAGCCCTGCCTGCCTCGCCTCCCTGTTAAACCACGTGTGCATTCTTGGGCTCAGAGCACCTCCCAGGCAGGAGGTGTGCTGAGGGGCCACAATTGGCCCCTCTGAGGAGGAGGGGCCAGAACTGCATTTGCCTTCATCCTACTTCTGTTTTCACTGTTACGTAAGAGGAAATCATTTGATTTGGGGCTGCAGGGGGTAAGGCAGGAAAAGGCAGTAGAAAGCCGGAGAAAATCAGCAAGAAAATTACTGAAAGGGGGAAAAAATTCCACTGTATATTTCCTACAACAGGAGTTAATGAAATTCTGTTCCTTCTTACATAGCTGTATTCGGTTTGTTTTACACTGTTTGGAATGTAAAAGGATTTGGCTTTGTGTTACAGAACTAATTGCTTACTAGATATTACATGGATATCAAAATACTTTATAAATATTAATTAATCTTCACCTAATTCCCTGGCAAGCACAAATAACCAGTGGCATATTTATTGAATGTGTAAGCAATAATCTGATTCTTACAGACTTGTTTTCTCTGCAGAACCTCTCTCATCATCTCCATGGGTCAAAATCCTTCATCTCCTTTGAGGGTTGCCTCATATGCCACCTCCGTAACAATCATTAGGAAAATAATAATAAAGATGATGTTAAGAGTAACCAGCGTTATCACTTACTAAATAGTCACTGTTTGCCAGGCTGTGGAGTAAGCATTTCATAGATATTACCTCATTTAATCCCCATGACAATCCTATAAGGAAAATGTTATAACAGTTTCTTTTCTAAAAGAAAAGAAAAATTGTTTGCATCAGGCACAGTGCCTGGCACAATAAATGTTCTAGAACAAGTGGAGAGTGACCCAGTGGAAGGGAAGAAGAGGAGATAGTTTCATTTTCTTGTGAAAGAGTGAGGATTGGGAGCCCTAACGAGACGAGAGAACACACCCCCTTCTTTCCTAACGCTCATTATATATATATATACATATACACATATATATGTGTGTGTATATCTATATAAAAATATGTACTTACGTATTTCTTTCTGTTCTTACCTAGCAGTGTCTTTCTAGCTTGACAGTCCCTGAGGGCAGGGACTACATCTGTTTCTCTTAGCACCATATACCTACTGCTTAGCATAATATCTGGCACACAAACATTTGTTAATTAATCTGTGAATCATTGCGTGCATGGAGGAAGGCCAGTTAAAGTGACATTATGTGCGTGTTATAACGGCCGTAGAAGTAATCCCAATCCTAAGCACAGTCTGGCTCTTTTCCAGAATGCACAGAATTTTTATGTGGTGAGATGTGGGTGGGCATTGAAAGAAAAATATTAATATATTGCCCCATTATACTGCATATAAAAATGTACACGGTGTTATAATGGGCCTGGCATACAGAAGGTGCTTAACACATCTTCCTTGGAGGTGAAATTGAACCACATCTTGTGACCCAGTTCCCTGTTTGCTCTCCCTTATTATCCAGAGCCTTGCTACTCAAAGTGTGGTCCATGCACCAGCAACATCAGCATCATCTGGGAGCTTGTCAGAAATGCGGAATCTCAGGCCCTACCCCAGACCACTGAATCAGAATCTGCATTTTAACAAGATCCCAGGTCATCTGCATGCACAATTGTTTTGAGTTGTCTTAGTCTAGGGACTTCTTTGCAGTCAGTGATTGTGATTTGCAAGTTGTCAGCATTTCAGAAATCTCGACTGAACTCATACATTTATTCTGAGCTAGGTTGACATCAGGTTTCTCTTGCTTTGAGCCAGAATTCTATGATCTCAGCTTGGTTGGTTATCTAAGATGCTTCTATTTGACAATTATGTATGTCTTTGATTTTTTTTTTAAGTGGCAGGGTAGGGAGGCCCTGGGAAATGAAGTAATTATTACTTAATAACTGCAGTTTCCTTGGAAGACCCAAATTTTTCAAAGGATGAGAAGCATCAGAAGGAAACAATGCAAAGAACAACACAAAGGTTTCCTGATGATGAAAGGTCTGAGGACCCCAGTTGTGGATCATGCCGCGTCAAGGAAACCAGCCACAAGATAAACACAAGACAAAATAACAGTCACATCCAGGTCATTTCACTTACGAAACAGAAGGGGAAACAGAAAACACATTCTCAGATACAGATATTTCTGTTGATCCATATGCTTCCGTGGGGCTGCTGTTGTGAAGGCAGCCTTCTTAATGACTAATTGAATTTCTCACCTTTTGTTCAAATGTCTTGGCCCCTTGGTTTTTAAATAACATCTGAGGGAAAAAAAGACTCAGGACTTTGCCGAATGACTTTTCACGATGCAACGGCACACAGGAACACCCGTGCTCCTACATTCCCTCTGTTAATGGTGAAATTATATCAAGGATGACCTTTTAAAGGAATAAAACCCATTATCACGTGGAACGTGGTAGCTATAAAAGATCAACACTTGGAAGCCAAAGCAAAATCTCACATATGATAAATTAATTAGAATAGAAGTTACACAAAACCTAGACCTTCTGTGTGACTCTATCTTATAATTACTTCTTCTTTAAAAGTGGAATGGAATCTTTTATGTATGAAGACTGTTACTGTTGACCCTAAATGCATTGAGTCAAGGAGACATTTTTCGCATATTAAAAATAAGATTTGGGCTTCCCTGGTGGTGCAGTGGTTCAGAGTCCGCCTGCCGATGCAGGGGACACGCGTTCGTGCCCCGGTCCGGGAGGATCCCACATGCCGCGGAGCGGCTGGGCCCGTGAGCCATGGCCGCCAAGCCTGCGCTTCGGAGCCTTTGCTCTACAACGGGAGAGGCCACAACAGTGAGAGGCCCGCGTACCGCAAAAAAAAAAAAAAAAGATTTGATTGAGTATTTGCAAGTGGCCTAGTGAAATCTCATTAAACTACTGTTTATTTTAATTCCTTATAAATGGCAGAGTATTAGCCATTAATTATGAACATGAAACCAGTTAGAAAATAAGTTTTGCAATGTCTAGAGCTTGCATTTCAACCCTAACTAATGCATCGTCTTTCTCATAGTTTTAAGTGTTTTAGGGCAGATAGGTACTCCCCACCTCCTCCTCTTCTTCCTTCTCATCCTCATCTTACTCGTCCCTCTTTTTTTTTTTTTTTTTGCTCTATCAACATGGTTACAAAAATTCACATGAAAATCAGAAAATGCTGTCTACTAAATGTATCTATCTACAGGCTGTGTGAAGACTACTGTCACTATGCACAGTTATAATTAGGTTTATAAATCATGTGCAAGGGCTTCCCTGGTGGCCCAGTGGTTGAGAATTCGCCTGCCAATGCAGGGGACATGGGTTCGAGCCCTGGTCAGACCCCGGAGCAACTGAGCCCATGAGCCACAACTACTGAGCCTGTGCTCTAGAGCCCACGAGCCACAACTACTGAGCCTGCGTGCTGCAACTACTGAGGCCCGCGTGCTTGGAGCCCCGTGCTCCACAACGAGAGAAGCCACCACAGTGAGAGGCCCATGGGCCGCAACGAAGAGTAGCCCCTGCTCACCGCAATTACAGAAAGACCGTGCGCTGCAACGAAGACCCAACACAGCCAAAAATAAAAAATAAATGAATAAATAAATAATGCTCAAGATTCACAGTGAAACATATGAATCTAATACTCTTTCAACTACTACCACCACAAAGAAAACAATAACAATTTGAAATCATTTTGATTACATTGCCATGTTACAATAAGCTCATATGTCTAGATCAGTCATCACTAACAATAACTGTATATTCCAAAACAGAAATGGATGGAAAGAAAATGAATTTCTTGATCATTTGCTGGATGCCAACCACTGAAATGGTGTACACATTTGACTGTACAAAGGAAGATGGGAAGATTTTTGATTCAAATGACAACTCCAATTATTTGACAGTAGATGCTAGGAAACTGTGTTGGGAAGGTTTCTGATGCTGGATCCAGCCAACATCGTAGAAATGTAGCAATGGATTAGCATTGTCTGTTACATGGGCAGCTAGAAAGATATGACACATTTGCTACAAAATTCCCATCCTGGAATTATACCTTCTTACTCCAAAAATGAGTCGGTATGTTGTGGTAGCGTTCACAGATAGTAGGCAGAGGGAGAACTGATGTGAGAGGCCAGTTGACACAGATCCATCTTCCAGGAGCCTGCTCTAATTTATACAACAACCAAACATTTCAGACTTGCCAGGGATTTCTGATTTCAATAATGTGAATTATTAGGTAGCACTTCCTTACCATGCACCAAGCACATTCATGTGCCTGTCCTTCACTGACCCTGCAGAATAGCTAAAGGGCCCTTATCATGGCTGCACCAGACTTCAGCCCTGGAGAAGAAAGTGCCTCAGTAGAAGCTGTGTAGTTAGTAAACGGTGGCATGAAGATTCATATCAGGGTGTATTTGACCTCAAAGTCTAACCTCCGTCCAAGAATCCAACAGCCCCTTGCCATACCATTCTTATCCTTTTGGGCTCACTGCCTTGTCAAATTTTTTTTTTATTTTTTGGAAAAGATGCTCCAAATGCATCCCTTTTGACCTTCTTTCTATTAACCACACAAGGGCCTTGTGTTGCTTTTGCAGTCATTGCAGATGGAAAATGATTCCCTTCTTTCCTTCTCTGTTCTTGTGTGTCCAGGGAAGAGCCTAATGCCAACCCGGACACTTAATGGGGTCTATCTTCCATCTGCTCCAGTCCCATAGTCTCAGGGGGATGCCTGAGCCACACCAAGGATTGAAGGAAGTCCCAGCTCTAAGCTTGCTGACGGTACAGAGGCTGCTTAGGAGAGAAAATGGGGTATGACCATGTTGAGGGGCTTTTCCCTGTTGATGCCATTATAATGTGCAAAGATCCTACGTGGGAATCTAGAGCAGATGAATAACAATGCTATTGGCACTTTGCATTTAACAAAACACCTCTCTGAAAAATGTATTACTTGCCTGGTGGGTGGGGAGTTGTCTCTGAACCCAATCAGGATTAGTCACTGGGCCGTGACTGTCTCATTTTTAATAAATAATAATTTTCTCAATTTAGTGCTAGCCAGCTCATCTGCTTTCAAAAGATAGGATATGATTGCTTTGTATTTCCTGTATTAATAACCTGCAGCATCAGAGGATTAACTCTTGATGCACTGCATGCAGTTTTTGCTACTGGACCCTTGGAGATCTTTCCTTTTATCACCCACCTGGCAGGCTGCTCTTATCTTTCAAATGAATTTAAAGGTCAGTGCTTCATGCATGAAAAGCAGGGGCCTGCACTAGATGGCTGAGCTACATAATCCTTGGTCATTTGCCGAAAGAGAAGCAAGACAGAGATTTTAAAACCACTTGGAGGCCGCAATCACTTATGCATTCTTTTTGTTTATCTATTTCAAGAGGGACCGAGCATGGTGTCAGGGCTGTCTGACATGGCTATGCAACCATAAGAAAAACTCTCCCCCAAAAATGAGAAAAGGAGAAAATAAAAAGGGGCCTACATCGGTGAAGGATGGTGATTAAGAATGGGAACTTTGCAGCTCCACACGCCTTGGTGCAAGTCCCACCTTGCCTCTTCAGATCGACTTTGGATCTGAATTTCCATGCACCTGATATATGTCTGCTCACACAGTTGGCTCCACACAAGTGGACTGCTGGGTCCATGGGGCTGTGCGCTGGATGTTTTGAGACACATTATGCTCTAGAACAGAGGTCTGCAAACTGTGATCCATAGGCCAAATCCGGCCTGCCACCTGTTTATTTACAGGCACAAGCTAAGAATGGTTTTACATTTTTAAACAGTTCCATTTTAAATGCTGAAGTACCTACATGGTATCCTCCATTTTGCCTCTTGGTCCACAAAGCGATATTTACTACCTGACCTTTAAGAAAAAGTTAGCAGACCCCCTGCTCTGGAGCAGTGCTGTGCAATAGACAGGTACAATCCAAGACAGGTACATAATTTAAAATTTTCTGGTAGCCACATTAAAAGGAGTAAAAAGAAACAGGTAACATTCATTGTAATATATTTTCTTTAACCTGATATATCTAAGTAGTGTCATTTCAACACGTAAGCAGTATAAAAATTTACAGATGCAATATTTTACATTCTGTTTTTATACCAAGTCTTTGAAATCGAGTGTGCATTCTTCCCTTACAAAACAGCTTATAAGCACATGTGGCTTCTGTATTGGGCCACTTTATGCTCCTTCCAACATTCACAGAGAAAGTGCAGTATAAATTTCCATCTCTTGGGGCTCCCCTGCTGGCGCAATGGTTGGGGATCCGCCTGCCAATGCAGGGGACACGGGTTTGAACCCTGGTCCGGGAAGATCCCACATGCCGCGGAGCAACTAAACCCGTGAGCCACAACTACTGAGCCTGCGCTCTAGAGCCCGCGAGCCACAACTTCTGAAGTCCGGACGCCTAGAGCCCGTGCTCCAAAAGAGAAGCCACCGCAATGAGAAGCCCGTGCACCGCAACGAAGAGTAGCCCCCGCTCACCGCAACTAGAGAAAGCCGGCGCACAGCAACGAAGACCCAATGCAGCCACAAATTAATTAAATTAAAAAAAAATTTCCATCTCTTCTCTCTTTTCAAAGTCACAAGTGCTTGGATTTAAAATCCACAGCTGCCACACCTTTGGATGCAGGGGCTGCCTTCTTAGCTGCAAATATGATCCTCACCGAGCCAGTTTCCTGGGGAAAGTCAATTCAGTTACTGTAACCCTTGATGAGACAAAATGTTCCTCTTTCTGCCCTTATCCTTGCTCTGTCATTTTCTAATCCATTTCCGGTTAGTTGACCCACAGGAATATAACCTAGGACATGGCCCTACGACCCTAGTTTGTGAGGAATTGCTCCGCTATGGCAGAGCTGACCAGCGGCCTCATCACTCCTGGTCTCCAGATAGAAGTTTCCCCAGGCGCGAAGGTCTCAGCTCGACACACAGGAGGAGGCCAGAACTGCCTCACTGTGATGATCAATTTGTATGCACACCTGCCTCCAGCAAACCAAGGACCTTTAATTCTTGGCCAATGTTTCATCAGCTGTATGACAATAAGTGTTTGATCAGTCAATGACAGTAAAATGAATATATGTCTTGGTCACACCGGGATGTCTCCCCTGAAAACAATCTGGGAGATCACGCTCCAAGCCCCAGAGCCTCTGCATACAGCAGAGACCCATTGGCTCAGGCTCTGCTCATCAGAATTCACCATGGTTCACTCACAGCGTGTGTCCTGCGTCTTTAGGAAAATGTTTCAAATGTCTTCCTTTGCGGCTTCCCAAGGCTTTGAGTGTGAAGTGCGCCTTGTGTATAGAAGGTGCTTCCTTTGCATTTATTGAACGAATGAGTGAATGGTGAATCATCTCACGCTGTGGTTCTCAAATGCATGGGCATTGGAACCCCCCTGGAGGACTAGTGAAAACACAGATTGCCGTGCCCCCGCCCCCAACCAGAGTTTCTGACTCAGTGGGTCTGAGGTGGGGCCTGAGAATCTGCATTTACAACAGGCTCCCAGGTAATAGGGAAGCTGCTGGTCCTGAGACCACATTTTGGGAACCACTGATGTAAATAAAGTTTATCATAGCTTCACTTTCTTTTGATTCTGACTATTACCTACTTTCATCTCACTCTTCCTGCCTTTGGTTGAAATTCCCTGTCTGCAAACCTTCCCAGACAAGTTATCCAGTTCAGGGTTTCTCCAACTTAAATCTTTCATATATATATAAATACACACACACACACACACACACACACACACACACACACACACACACACACACACACACACACATATATACACACACATATATATATAATATATATATTTAATAGAACCATATTCTCTTTCACGTTTACTTTTATTTAAATCAATTTACTATTTGGCACAAATATATTAAGAAAGGACATAATCTGTCATTACCATAAACAGAAAATCAGCATTTCTTACTATAAATAGGAGGCAAACATTGAAATAAAGACACAATAACCAAAAATTTAAAAAAATGTTCATCTGAGTATACTGCCTAAAATTATCTCACATCCCACAGCAATACATGTAACCCACTTTGAGAAACGTTGATGACAAAGGAAGTCAGGCCTAAAGAGATTTTTTTTTTCAGAAGAATACAAGTAAGTCCCAGAGTAATGGAAATAATAGCATCTTGGCATTTTCTGCTGCTGACTTTGAACAGCAGACATCACAATCCATTACAAGGCCACTGATACCCATGCCTGCATTCTACAATGCCTCAGGCTTGGCTTTAGTAGGAACCTATCCGACTCACATTTCTCTGTGACATGAGGAGCTGAATTCAGCTCAACCAATAAAGTCATTCTAACTTGCATTTTCATAACCCACCCTTCCATCTCCCAAGTGTGACTTTCATTTTTAGGACAGAGTTGTTCAGTCAATGGATATGCAGTTCCTTTAAAGGGATATTTATCACCCTTGAAGAATCTTACTGCCAAATCTTAACAGTCTTTCTTACAACAAAGTCTCAGATCACTATCAAGATTAAGAGGTGGAGCTTGAATGAGCTTCTCTGGAGCATCTCATGATAAAATAGATCAAAGTCTTAAAATGGGCAACCAGTTGTAGTGGAAGTCAAACAAATATGCAAAAAATCTCTGAGTTTTCGGCAGGCTGTGTGTATACTGTGGGTGACCCCAGAGGGTAAATCATACGACTGCGAGTTAAACCACTTGGATTCTCCATCAGGCTCAGCTGGGTGACCTTGAGTGAGGTACAGAAACTCCCCAAATCTTAATTAACTCCATCTGTAAAATGGTGGTAGTGATAACGGGAAGGAGTCGCCAACTTCAGAGACTTGTGGTGAGGATTACATGGGGAAGTTTATGTAAAGGGCTTCCCCTGGGTTCTGGCTCAGAGAAAATGAATGAAATACCGCCGTTTGTTTCAGGGTCCCCAAGGCCACCTCCAGTGTCAGTGACCCCCTAGGAGGCCTCACAGGGCTCAGGATATAGTCATACACATAGCTAAGATTTATTACAGGGAAAGGATACAGAGCAAAGTCAGCAAAGGGAAAAGGTACATGGGGTGAAGTCAGTGGAACCAGGCACAAGAGTCCTCTCCCAGTGGAGTCCCAAGAAGAGCATTCCTCCAGCAAGAAGTTGTGACGACAGATGTGAAATGTTGCCAACCAGGCAGACTCACTAGAGACTGAGTACCCTGAGTTTGTATTGGGTGCTGGTCCCATGAGGTCCTTCAGCCCTGTATGTAGTGAAATTCCAGGCTCTCAGAGGGATGCAGTTCAGCGTCAACCACACTGTACAAACAGCTTTGGCACAGTGAGGCACCCTTATCAGGGTGGTGGGAACCCTCCTGAAATCCAAGTTCCCAGATGCCGGTCAAGGTCCAACCTTGCAAACCGTCCATTCCGAGGCTGCATTCTCAGATTTGCTGTGTTAACTCTTTTCTGCACAGCATCATAGGCCATGAGGCCTCACCTAGCTCTCTGGCCTCATCCACCGTGCTGCCTTCCAGCCGCCTTGGCCTTCCTTGCATCCTTGGGCGTATCCCTGCACCAAGCCTTGCCTTTGCGCTTGCTGCTGCCTCCGCCTCAAATGCTCTTCCCCCAGCTTGGCGAGACAAAATCCTCATCATTCTCCTCATCAAAGATGCTTTTCTATGCCACCTACTGTCCTTCTCCCCACCACGTCAGTCAGCTTTCATTTTTCTGTAGAATTTGCCACTCTGAAATTATCCTCTGTACTTACTTTTTACTTGTTCATTAGTATCTCCTACACTAGAATTAAGTTCCATGAGGGCAGAAAAAACACATCTGTCCTGCTTGCTATGTTGTCTCCAGTATCTAGTACAGGACTGGCAGGTAGTAAGTGCTCAATTAATATTTGTCACACGGATACTGAGAATTATTGTGAAATATTTAATTGCTCTTATTCCAAAGAATGAAGTAAACCCCTACATCCTGTTTACTAACTTACAGTATTTTCTTTGGATTTTGAAAAAAAAAAAAAAGGTTTTTTTTAAAATATTGAACTTACAGAAAATTCACACAAATAATATTGTGAAGAGGCTGAGTGCCTCTGGGCTTTTCAAATCCCATCTTTCCACAATGATACCTTCTCTGCAGGAGCCTAATTCGGAAAGGACTGGTTCATGGACAGCTGCTTGAGAAGCTCATGGCTTTGCTCACACTCAGGGTAATTGTGGGTGCCTCTGTTTTCAGCTTTTTGGCCTAGATTCTCCCAGTAGTTCTCCAGTTTTGTGATTGATATCACGGGTGAGTAGTGTGCTGAGTAGCTTCACTGGCCCCTTCAGGCCCACTCCTTTCCCTTCTGCACCTTGCCCTCTGCTCCATGTGGAGGTCCCCTGACCTCTGGCTTCCAGGGCCTTAGCCGAGGAGTCTGCAGACTTTTTCCTAGAGAGCAACTCTGTATTGTTGTGTGAAAGCAGACATGACAACACATAAATCTATGAGCCTGTCTGTGTTCCAGTACTTTATTGACAGGAACAGGCAGTGGGCTGAATTTGGCCTGTGGGCTATGATTTGCCAATCAATTCTTGAGCCACTGGGGGACTAGGGCAAGAACTTAGAAGCAGGGAGGAGAGGAAGTTTCTGCAGTCTGCAGTGTCCCTCTACTGGGGGTCACAGGGAGCCCCCTCTATGTAGCTCTCTTTGTTGGGTCTGGAAACCATCTCCTCTCCTAGAACTTCAGGCTTAGATGAGGTAAACGTGCCCTACTCTTACTGGGATGCTTCCCTGTGCCCTGTGTTCCTTCTCCCCAACCCTGCCCATCCTTTTGCTAGTTCCTACATCTTTCTCTCCTTAAATGGCTCAATTTGAGTATGATGTCAATTTCTTTCTGGGGCTAGGATACCTGGGACTGAGGCGTTTCCTGGGAGACGGGACTTTATGGGCTAGATCCCAAACAGTCCCAGGGAAACCAGGGCGATAGCTGAGACCCAGCTCTCCCTCCTCCCCAGTCCCTTTCCCACTGCCTGAGTTCTGGCTCTCAGCACCTCCCACTTAGATGCTGGCCTTGTTGGCCATTTAACAGAGTGTTCAGATGGGGCTCATGCACCTCTCTGCTTACTTGCTTATTTGCCCTTAGATTAAAGTCTGTAGCTGATGTCTGACTATCTAGTGTAGTCTCCCAGCCTAGTGTGGGTACCTTCATATGATCACATTTTACACTGTATAATTTTTGAAGAAGATCGTTTCTCCTCCAAATTTGACTACTGGGGAGATGTACTATTTTTCCATTAGAAGATTCAAACTTACTCTGAAAGAGCAGTAGGATTAGCAGAAACTTTGACTATTGCATTAATCTAGCTTGAGTTGAAAATATCCTAAGGACTGACTTATGAAATTTCAGGTAATTGAACTTCTGGACTCAAATAGGCATGAGAAAAAAAAATCTACCGTCCTTTTCAAACTTTTCAGCTCAGCTGTGTTCTTTCTTCTCAGTTCAAAACCTGATGAACGTTTGCTTGATGGGAAGAAGAAACTGGCTCATCCACACCTAAATTTAATGCAGTAATGATAATGAGGGAGGGGGTTTGGGACTTAGTATATTTGTATCTAGATATGCCTTTTTTGTTTGCTTTTAGTGAGAAGCAGGTTGAAGATTCTTCCTGCTTGTTGTAGAGATCAGAGAGGAGGGGGGTCATTTGCCATTGCAATGAAGCTGAGGGAGGGGGTGTCCTCGGTCTTTGGAAACCAGCAGGAAGCCACTTTTATTGCCCTAAAATGTTGTTGCCTTTGAACAAGCGGGCTAAGAGGAAGGGTCTGATGCTCTGAAAAAATAGGAACTAGAGTAATGGGCCAGGCTGACTCAGCTCCCCAGAATACAGAAGACAGTAAATATGGAAGCAGTTCCAAGAGGAGAATACTGGAGACTCTTTTAAGGTGGTTTTAGTTTCACTGCAACACAGGTGAGTTCTCTGCAACACGTTCAACGGAGACCCTTTTCCTAGGAATATTAGTGGATGAAAAATGGAAGCTCGGGTGCTCAGGGAGGTCAAGAAGGAAGAGGCCTGGGTGTAAGAAAAATCTATATAAGACACAAATGCGAACCAAAAATCACTTTTAAATTTAATTTAGGAAAACTAAGAGCACAACTAGGATAATAAAAGGCAGATGTTATTTGTTGCCGGGGACAAATAAAGAGAGGCATGGACGGTGGTCATCTGGAGATGAAATTCTGCCCATCAGGGCGATATCCTTATCATGCGGGGAGTGTTGTTCTGTTTGACTCCAATCCCAGTGCTGTCTCAAACCCACGTACTTAGTGAAAATCCTTGATATTTAAATGTTAGCAATTAATCCATGAACTAAAGGCCATCTAACAGATATAGTGGCCATACGTGGCCTGCCGGCCAGCATAATTTGCACCCTCTCTGTTAGAGACTGTTTGTCCTGGGAACAAAGTCTGTAGCTGATGTTTGAGTATCTAGGGAGACACTACTGGGGCTGCCTTGTGTGTGTTCTGAACATTAGTATGGTACTATAGACAAACTTTCAAGGTCATATTGATTATTCCCAGCTTAGCAAAGCAGCAGCTCCCTAATTATGTCAGAAGGCAGGATTATCTCTGATCATTTGAGCTAGGACTCTGGATAAAACATCAAAAACAATATTTAAATAACACAAGGTCAGGGATCAAGGATTCACTGCATCTTCTCTTACTGTAAAACCAAATTATGGTGGGCCATTTTGCTCCATTAGTGACGGTTTTCCCGGCTGTTTTGATGTGTAATGTAACCCCATCCTGGATTATAAAATGTCACCCCGGGAAGGAGGGAAGCTCTACTTGGTGTCATGGTGGGTCATGCTCATAAAGGCCCTGCAAGAGTCCAGGCAAATTCTTGGCCCAGATGACCCAGGATTAGGAACTGGCACACCCAGTGCTGGGCTGGAGCTGCTCAGCTCATAGGAGCCAACTGTGCACGCATCTCTTCCCCACTCTGCATCTAGCGACTTCACGTTGGTAGCTTGAAATTGGCCATAATGGGAGTATTTACACCATGGAAACTGGCAAATGTTACAAATCAAGGCATTTCTTTCTTGGAGAGCTGGTCGTTAAACACTTGCCAGAATTATTCTGGGTGTTCCTCACTGCTGGAAGATCTCCCTCTATTTTTTTCTCCCTTGAAATCTGAGACCACATTGTGTTCCACTTAGATATTATATTATTATCTTACTTGCTGTTCTGGAAATATAAAGCAGAAAAAATTGCTTCTTAAATTATTTTCTAGTTTCTGTCTTCTCAAGAATTCTTGCCTTTTAAAAATAAAATTGTGAGGCTTCCCTGGTGGAACAGTGGTTAAGAATCCACCTGCCAATGCAGGAAACACGGGTTCGAGCCCTAGTCTGGGAAGATCCCATATACCGCGGAGCAACTAAGCCCCTGCACCACAGCTACTGAGCCTGCGCTCTAGAGCCTGTGAGCCACAACTACTGAGCCCACACGCCACAACTCCTGAAGCCTGCGCGCCTAGAGCCTGTGCTTCGCAACAAGAGAAGCCACTGCAATGAGAAGCCCGTGCACCGCAACGAAGAGTAGCCCCCGCTCGCCACAACTAGAGAAAGCCTGCAGGCAGCAACGAAGACCCAGTGCAGCCAAAAATAAATAAATTAAATAAATAAATTTATTACAAATATAAAAATAAAGTTGTTTTCCAAGACTTTAAGGATTTTTTCATCATCGGAAATTTTTTTATGTCTCCATCTTGAGACATCTGAGTCCTTATGAGCAATTGTAGTAGCAGCACTGAAGAGGGAATTGAAGGATTACCATCATTCCTGGTCCTCCCCACTGTGCATCTTCTTCTGTTTAAAAGGTAAGGGTATACAGGCACAGTCAACCAAATTGATGTCTAGGACAGTGGTTTCTCTAGTGACGTTATTCACACCCCCCAACATTGAGTTTTGTCCTTTTTTTGACTTTTTCTACTAGATTACTTACTCCATTCTTATACTTTTAATTGTGTTTTTAAAGTAGGTATTTACATATCAATCTTTCCAATTGTGCTCTGTGTTCCTAAACAGTAGGGGCCTTATCTTACTAATTTTTGTCTCTTTTGGCACTGACACATAATAGGCACTCAATAAATGTTACTTACATCAATGAATGAGTCCTTCAGAATATGATTAATTGGCATGTAAAGAGCAGTCATTTAAATTCCTTCTGATTCAGGCAAATAACAATTTGGAGAAATTTTTCTCTTAACTGTACCTTAATTAGGCAGTTAGATTTTAAAGAAAGATGCATATTACACTCTATGCTGAGGAAGGATATGAGGTGTTCTACTTAACACAATCAATCTTGCTTGACCTTACCTCCAGTTTTTGCTGGGTTTATTTCTTTTCTTCTGGAACTTTTCAAAGCAAGAAACTTTAGCAGTAAAAAACCAATTTAACAAGATAGACATTTAGTTCAATAGAAGAATTTTCCTGGTGTGAAAAAATAAATTACAAAAAGGACTTTGCCTCTGAAAGATAATTAATAAAAGCCTTCCAGTATGATGACAAATCTGACATCTTGTCTAATGTCTGGCAGAGAAGAAAGTGTTGAGAGTTGCACAGTTAGAATAAAATGTTCCACTTCACAGCAAGGCCAGGCAGGATCTGATAATTATTTCTAAGCAAGAAAAGGTCATCGTTAGTTGTTAAATTGACACAACATCAGGCCTAGATATATAACTATTGACCATCAGTAAGGTATCCATTTAGATTTTCTTGATTTCACAGGCAAATATTGCCAGGAATGTGGGGAATTGTGGAACGACAGCCTCTTGGATATTTTTACTTTTCTTTTTTATTTTTAATTTCAGCTTTATTGAGGTATAATTGATAAACAAAATTATAAGCTCTTTAAAGAATATGTCATGGTGACCTGACACACATATATCGTACATTGAGAAGGATTCCCCCATCTAGTTAGTTAATACATCCATCGTCTCACATATCTATCCTTTCCTTTTTTTTTTTTTTTTGTGAAAACATCTGAGTTCCAGCCTCACAGCAAACCTCAACCATACAACACAGTACTATCAACCATAGTCACCTCAGACCTTATTCATCTTATATCTGAAAGTTTGTATCCTTTTACCAATCTCTATTTTCCCCACACTCAAGCCTCTCACAACTACTTTTCTACTCTCTGATTCTATGAGTTTGACTTTTGTTTGTTTATTTTTTTTTTAGATTCCAGATATATGGGATACCATACAGTATTTGTCTTCCTCTGTCTGGCTTATTTCACTTAGCATAATGCCCTCAAGTTCCATCCATGCTGTCGAAAATGGCAGGATTGCCTTGTTTCTCATGACAGAATAATAGCCATAAATAAATATATAAATATTTATATAATTGTATTATATATACACCTTTCCTTCCCTTATATAAGTTTTTCATGGGTGGTAGTAAGGTGAAAATGGTCCCCTGGTCCTCAGGTTCTAATTCCCAGAACATGTGACTGTTACCTGGATTACCCAGGTGACCCTGATGTAATCACAACCATCCTTATAAAAGGGATGTGGGAGGAGTCAGTTAGAAACAGAAGGCAATATGATGATGGAAAAAGAGAGACAAAGAGATTAGAAGATGCTATGCTTCCAGCTCTGAAGATGGAGAAAGGAGGCCATGAGCTAAAGGATGTAGATGGCGTATCAGAGTTATAGACAGAAAGGAAACAGGAGCCTGCTGAAGGGACACAGCCTGTGGACCCATTTTAGGCTTCTGATACCCAGAACTATAAGGTAATAAAGTATGTTTAAGCCACTAAGAATGTAGTAATTTGTTACAGCAGCAATATGTAACTAATACCTGGGGCTTGTCTTATGTTGTGTTCCCTTGAGAGCCTAAGACAAAGGACTAGATACAGGTAGTTTCCTTTGGCAGGTGACCGAGGAAACAGGAGTGAGGGGCAAGAGGGGGATGCAGGGGAGGAGGGAGAGAGCCAATGTAACAAGGTATCATTGATGTCACTGCTGTGGACAACAAGGGCTCAACCCACTGGGACCTCTCAGTGGCACTCAAATGTCTCTCAGAGGACTAGGTCTGGAAGAAGGCAGGGTGGGGCATTTAACCAGCCGCCACTTCCCAGCATCAAGGCCAACATTGAAGTCTGTGCTGGGAGCCTTAACTCTTCTGAATTTCCCAAGTCTGCTCACTGTAACCTGTAGTGTAGGAGCAAGTCTCACTGTAACCTGTAGTGTAGGAGCAAGCCACAGAACAGAATGTGAAAAGGTTGAGGATACTCTGCAGGGCAAGTCTGAGCCCTTGGGGAACTATAGTGACTGAGATTAGAGGTTGGCCAAGGTGATGGATTCAGGCACTGATCTTCTATTGAGCTGAATCCTCAAATCCCAGACCTATTCCTTTAGTAAGCCTCCTATAAGTAAGTCCTTATAAGTCCTGTAAGTAAGTACTCCTTTAATAGGACTCCATAGAATTAGGGTTTTATATGTAGACCAAACAAGTCTTCTAGTCCTGGCACACAGTAGGTATTTCATATTTGCTCAACTGAATTTCCTAGGGCTGCTAAGCCTCACCCAAGATTACTTCACATAAGGACTCCTTTATTGACTTAGGGGATGCAGGTCTTAACTGACATTTAGCAGCACTAATTTAATTACCAAAATTTCATAGACACAAACACCATCAATTCTAGGGCAGGTACAGCCTCTAGTTTCTACTAAGAGCCAGCAAAGCAAGTCTTCCTAATTTTTCATTAACTTAAATTTTTACAAAACACAATTTTTCTTTAAAAAATTTCCGCTGTCTAGTTGATTAATCCTGGAGTCTTAAGAGTGAAAAATTAATTCTATTGTGACAAAAATCGTGACTTCATTGAGTGAATACGTTTTGGCTCTGTTGTAGCCTGTTTAGCCAGACTCAAGGAGGACATGTCTGGTCAATTCAATCCTATTTTAGACAATAAAACACTTTCAAATAATCTTGAAAACAACCCAGATCTTGTTATCCCTCAGAAATTGCTCTCTGTTTCTTCAACTGGCATGCCTCAGTGTTTGCATTTACCTGATCCCTGCATGGAACTTTGTTTCTTATACTTTGCCACTTGAAAAATATCAATCATCTTTCCAATATGGCCTAATCTGTGACATGGTCCCATTTCCCATTCTAATCCAAAGAGTGTGCTGTTCTCTATTCTGTATTTTCATAACACTTAATACCTATTCCTCTGTATTAATGCAAATAATAACAACAATAGGTAGCATGTAGCACCTATTATGAGCCTGTTCCTGTCCTAAACCTTTTGATTTATGTTAACTTATTGAATCTCACAATCAACGAGAATAGACACAATTAATGGCTGTATCGTACAAAGGAGGAAACTAAAACACAGAGACGTTAAGTAACGTGCCCAGGGCCACACAGCAACTACTTGGTAAAATTGGGATCTGAACCCAGGTAGACTAGTTCAAGAATCTTTGCTTTGAACTGCTTCCTAATTCTCAATAGAAAGTTTTATATTATATTTTATATTATATGCCTGTGTGTCTGTCTTTCCTTCTAGATAATGAGTTTTTCAAGGGCTTTGTTTATTTCTTCATCTCTGGCATCTAGCCCAGGGCCTGGAAGATAATAGAAACTTTAAATTTTGATTAAGGGAATTAACGAAAAAAAATGAACCCAACCACTCTCTCATAACAGCAGATCCAAACACCCACCCCGTCCTTTCAAAGGAACAGTTGCTAAGACAAAAGAAAAGAGACTATGCCTATTTGTGCTCAGGAATGGAGCATGGAGGCATTATTTATACATCATGACTTTCTGATGGCCTCGTCCAAGGGTTCCAAAGTCATGTCTCTCTTTTTTTTTTAATTTTATTTATTTTTATATAGGAGATTCTTATTAGTTACCTGTTTTATACATATTCGTGTGTATATGTCAATCCCAATCTCCCAATTCATCCCACCACCACCCCCGCAACCCACGCCCTGCTTTCCCCACTTGGTGTCCATATGTTTGTTCTCTACATCTGTGTCTCTGTTTCTGCCTTGCAAACCAGTTCATCTGTACCATTTTTCTAGGTTCCACATATGTACGTTAATATACAATATTTCTTTTTCTCTTTCTGACTTGCTTCACTCTGTATGACAGTCTCTAGGCCCATCAGCATCTCTACAAATGACCCAATTTCAATCCTTTTTATGGCTGAGTAATATTCCATTGTGTATATGCACCACACCTTCTTTATCCATTCGTCTGTCGATGGGCACTTAGGTTGATTCCATGACCTGGCTATTGTAAATAGTGCTGCAATGAACATTGGGGTGCATGTGTCTTTTTGAATTATGGTTTTCTCAGGGTATATGCCCAGTAGTAGGATTGCTGGGTCGTATGACAGTTCTATTTTTAGTTTTTTAAGGAACCTCTGTACTGTTCTCCATAGTGGCTGTATCAATTTACATTCCCACCAACAGGGCAAGAGGGTTCCCTTTTCTCCACACCCTCTCCAGCATTTGTCGTTTGTAGATTTTCTGATGATGCCCATTCTAACCAGTGTGAGGTGATATCACATTGTAGTTTTGATTTGCATTTCTCTGATAATTAGTGATGTTGATACAGCTCCATCTGTATGTCTTCATTGGAGAAATGTCTATTAAGGCCTTCTGCCCATTTTTGGATTGGGTTGTTTGTTTTTTTAATATTGAGCTGCATGAGCTGTTTATATATTTTGGAAACTAATCCTTTGTCCATTGATTCATTTGCAAATATTTTCTCCCATTCTGAGGGTTGTGTTTTCATCTTTTTTATAGTTTCCTTTGCTGTGCAAAAGCTTTTAAGTTTCAGTAGGTCCCATTTGTTTGTTTTTATTTCCATTTCTTTAGGAGGTGGGTCAAAAAAGATCTTGCTGTGATTTATGTCAAAGAGTGTCCTTCCTATGTTTTCCTCTAAGAGTTTTATAGTGTCCAGTCTTACATTTATGTCTTTAATCCATTTTGAGTTTATTTTTGTGTATGGTGTTAGGAAGTGTTCTAATTTCATTCTTTTACATGTAGCTGTCCAGTTTTCCCAGCACCACTTATTGAAGAGGCTGTCTTTTCTGCATTGTATATCCCTGACTCCTTTGTCATAGATTAGTTGACCATGTGTGGGTTTATCTCTGGCTTTCTATCCTGTTCCATTGATCTATATTTCTATTTTTGTTCCAGTACCATACTGTCTTGATTACCATAGCTTTGTAGTATAGTCTGAAGTCCGGGAGCCTGATTCCTCCAGCTGCGTTTTTCTTTCTCAAGATTGCTTTGGCTATTCGGGGTCTTTTGTATTTCCATACAAATTGTGGAACATTTTGTTCTAGTTCTCTGAAAAATGCCATTGGTAGCTTGATAGGGATTGCATTGACTCTACAGATTGCTTTGGGTAGTATAGTCATTTTCACAATGTTGATTCTTCCAATCCAAGAACATGGTATATCTCTCCATCTGTTTGTATCATCTTTAATTTCTTTCATCAGTGTCTTATAAATTTCTGCGTACAGGTCTTTTGTCTCCTTGCTAAGTTTATTCCTAGGTATTTTATTCTTTTTGTTGCAGTGGTAAATGGGAGTGTTTCCTTAATTTCTCTTTCAGATTTTTCATCAGTAGTGTGTAGGAATGCCAGAGATTTCTGTGCATTAATTTTGTATCCTGCTACTTTACCTAATTCATTGATTAGCTCTAGTAGTTTTCTGGTGGCATCTTTAGGATTCTCTATGTGTTGTATCATGTCATCTGCAAACAGTGACAGTTTGTTTTACTTCTTCTTTTCCGATTTGAATTCCTTTTATTTCTTTTTCTTCTCTGATTACTGTGGATAAAACTTCCAAAGCTATGTTGAATAATAGTGGTGAGAGTGGGCAACCTTGTCTTGTTCCTGGTCTTCGTGGAAATGGTTTCAGTTTTTCACCATTGAGAACAATGTTGGCTGTGGGTTTGTCATATATGTGACCATTATTATGTTGAGGTAGGTTCCCTCTATGCCTACTTTTTGGAGGGTTTTTATCGTAAATGGGTGTTGAATTTTGTCAAAAGCTTTTTCTGTATCTTTTGAGATAATCATATGGTTTTTCTCCTTCAAGTTGTTAATATGGTGTATCATATTGATTGATTTCCATATATTGAAGAATCCTTGCATTCCTGGCATAAACCCCACTTGATCTTGATGTATGATCCTTTTAATGTGCTGTTGGATTCTGTTCACTAGTATTTTGTTGAGGATTTTTGCATCTATGCTCATCGGTGATATTTTCCTGTAGTTTTCTTTTTTTGTGACATTTTTGTCTGGTTTTGGTATCAGGGTTATGGTGGCCTCATAGAATGAGTTTGGGAGTGTTCCTCCCTCTGCTATATTTTGGAAGAGTTTGAGAAGGATAGGTGTTAGCTCTTTCTCTAAATGTTTGATAGAATTCACCTGTGAAGCCATCTGGTTCTAAGCTTTTGTTTTTTGGAAGATTTTTAATCACAGTTTCAATTTCAGTGCTTGTGATTGGTCTGTTTATATTTTCTATTTCTTCCTGCTTCAGTCCTGGAATGTTGTGCTTTTCTAAGAATTTGTCCATTTCTTCCAGGTTGTCCATTTTATTGGCATATAGTTGCTTGTAGTAATCTCTCATAATCATTTGTATTTCTGCAGTGTCAGTTGTCACTTCACCTTTTTCACTTCTAATTCTATTGATTTGAGTCTTCTCCCTTTTTTTTCTTGATGAGTCTGGCTAATGGTTTATCAATTTTCTTTATCTTCTCAAAGAACCAGCTTTTAGTTTCATTGATCTTTGCTATCGTTTCCTTCATTTCTATTTCATTTATTTCTGATCTGATCTTTATGATTTCTTTCCTTCTGCTAACTTTGGGGATTTTTTGGTTCTTCTTTCTCTAATTGCTTTAGGTGTGAGGTTAGGTTGTTTATTTGAGATTTTTCTTGTTTCTTGAGGTAGGATTGTATTGCTACAGATTTCCCTCTTAGGACTGCTTTTGCTGCATCCCACAGGTTTTGGATCATTGTGTTTTCATTGTCTTTTGTCTGTAGGTATTTTTTGATTTCCTCTTTGATTTTTCAGTGAAGTCTTGGTTATTTAGGAACATATTGTTTAGCCTCCATGTGTTTGTGTTTTTTACTTTTTTTTTTTCCTGTAATTTATTTCTAATCACATAGCGTTGTGGTCGAAAAGATGCTTGATATGATTTCAATTTTCCTAAATTTACCAAGGCTTGATTTGTGACCCAAGATGTGATCTATCCTGGAGAATGTTCCATGTGCACTTGTGAAGAAAGTGCAATCTGCTGTTTTTGGATGGAATGTCCTATAAATATCAGTTAAATCTCTCTGGTCTACTGTGTCATTTAAAGCTTCTCTTTCCTTATTAATTTTCTGTCTGAATGATCTGTCCATTGATGTAAGTGGGGTGTTAAATTTCCCCACTATTATTGTGTTACTGTCGAGTTCCTCTTTTATAGCTGTTCGCAGTTGCTTTAGGTATTGAGGTGCTCCTATGTTGGGTGCATATATATTTATAATTGTTATATCTTCTTCTTGGATTGATCCCTTGATCATTATGTAGTGTCCTTTCTTGTTCCTTGTAACATTCTTTATTTTAAAGTCTATTTCATTTGATATGAGTATTCCTACGCCAGCTTTCTTGTGATTTCCATTTGCATGGAATATCTTTTTCCATTCCCTCATTTTCAGTCTGTATGTGTCCCTAGGTCTGAAGTGGGTCTCTTGTAGACTGCATATATACAGGTCTTGTTTTTGTATCCATTCAGCCAGTCTGAGTCTTTTGGTTGGAGCATTTAATCCATTTACATTCATGGTGATTATCAATATATATGTTCCTATTACCATTTTCTTAATTGTTTTGGGTTTGTTTTTGTAGGTCCTTATCTTCTCTTGCTGTTTCGCACTTAAAGAAGTTCCTTTAGCATTTGTCGTAGAGCTGGTTTGGTGGTGCTGAATTCTCTTAGCTTCTGCTTGTCTGTAAAGCTTTTGATTTCTCTGTCGAATCTGATTGAGATCCTTGCCGAGTAGAGTAATTTTGGTTGTAGGTTCTTCCCTTTCATCAGTTTAAATATATCGTGCCACTCCCTTCTGGCTTGTAGAGTTTCTGCTGAGAAATCAGCTGTTAACCTTATGGGAGTTCCCTTGTATGTTATTTGTCATTTTTCCCTTGTTGCTTTTAATAATATTTTTTTGTCTTTAATTTTTTTCAATTTGATTACTGTGTGTCTCAGCGTGTTTCTCCTTGGGTTTATCCTGCATGGGACTCTGAACTTCCTTGACTGCGGAGACTATTTCGTTTCCCATTAGGGAAGTTTTCAACTATAATCTCTTCAAATATTTTCTCGGGTCCTTTCTCATTCTCTTCTCCTTCTGGGACCCCTATAATTTGAATGTTGGTGCATTTAATGTTGTCCCAGAGGTCTCTTAGGCTGTCTTCATTTCTTTTCATTCTTTTTCTTTATTCTGTTCCACAGCAGTGAATTCCACCATTCTGTCTTCCAGGTCACTTACCCATTCTTCTGCCTCAGTTATTCTGCTATTGATTCCTTAGAGTGTATTTTTCATTTCAGTTATTGTATTGTATTGTTCATCTCTGTTTGTTTGTTCTTTAAATCTTGTAGTTGTTTGTTCTTTAATTTCTAGGTCTTTGTTAAACATTTCTTGCATCTTCTCGATCTTTGCCTCCGTTCTTTTTCCGAGGTCCTGGATCATCTTCACTATCATTATTCTGAATTCTTTTTCTGGAAGGTTGCCTATCTCCACTTCATTTAGTTGTTTTCTGGGGCTTTATCTTGTTCCTTCATCTGGTACATAGTCCTCTGCCTTTTCATTTTGTCTATCTTTCTGTGAATGTGGTTTTTGTTCCACAGGCTGCAGGATTGTAGTTCTTCTTGTTTCTGCTGTCTGTTCTCTGGTGGATGAGGCTATCTAAGAGGCTGTGCAAGCTTCCTATTGGGAAGGACTGGTGGTGGGTAGAGCTTGGGGTTGCTCTGTTGGGCAGAGCTCAGTAAAACTTTAATCTGCTTGTCTGCTGATGGGTGGGGCTGAGTTCCCTCCCTGTTGGTTGTTTGGTCTGAGGCGACCCAACACTGGAGCCTAGAGGCTCTTTGGTGGGGCTAATGGTGGACTTCAGGAGGGCTCACGCCAAGGAGTGCTTCCCAGAATTTCTGCTGCCAATGTCCTTGTCCTCACAGTGAGACACAGCCACCCTCCACCTCTGCAGGAGTCTCTCCAACCCTAGCAGGCAGGTCTTGTTCAGTCTCCTATGGGGTCACTGCTCCTTCCCCTGGGTCCTGATGTGCACACTACTTTGTGTGTGCCCTCCAAGAGTGGAGTCTATGTTTCCCCCAGTCCTGTCGAAGTCCTGCAAGCAAATCCTGCCAGCCTTCAAAGTCTGTTTCCCTGGGAATTCCTCCTCCCATTCCCAGACCCCCACGTTGGGAAGCCTGACATGGGGCTTAGAACCTTCACTCCAGTGGGTGGACTTCTGTGGTATAATTATTTTCTAGTTTGTGAGTCACCCACCCAGTGGTTATGGGATTTGATTTTACTGAGATTGTGCCCCTCCTTCTGTCTCATTGCGGCTTCTCCTTTGTCTTTGGATGTGGGGTATCTTTTTTGGTGAGTTCCATTGTCTTCCTGTCGATGATTGTTCAGCAGTTAGTTGTGATTCTGGTGCTCTAGCAAGAGGGAGTGAGAGCACGTCCTTCTACTCCGCCATCTTGAACCAATGTCATGACTCTTTTTTCACCTTCCCTCTCCTCTTTTCCTCCCTCTCTCAGTTTCCCTCCACTCCACCTTCCTCTTTCCCTCCTCTGTTTCTCCCTCTCCATTGGTTTGCTCAAATTATATCTTGAAAAATCAAGTAAAGGGAACCAATATTTTCTGAGTGTCTACTGTGGGGCCAGCACTGTGGTAACCATATGAATGTCCTGTGGCTGCTGTAACAACGTACCACATGCTTAGCAATGTAAAACAGCACCATGGATTATCTTACAGTTTTGAAGGTCAGAAGTCTCATTGAGCAAAATCCAGGTGTCAGCAGGGCTGTATTCCTTCTTGAGGTTCCAGGGGAAAATCCTTTTTTTGGTACCTTTTCCAGCTTCTCGTCTCTTGCATTCCTTGGCTGGTGGCCCCTTTCTCCGCCTTCAAGGCCAGCAATGGCAGGTTGAGTCCTTCTCACATGACATCACTATGACCTGGCTTTCATTGTCACATCTCTTTCTCTAAGTGTGATTACATGGGGTCCATCTAATCTAGGATAATCACTCTATTTTAAGGTCAGGTGATTTTCAACCTTAATTCTCCTTTTCATTTAGTGTGACATATTCACAGGTCCCAGGGATTAGACTGAGGGCATCTGTTGGGGACCATTATTCTGTCTACCATATAGTCTTTCTTTTTACATTATCTCATTAAAGTCCCCCAGCAACTGTATGCATAGGTGGTGTTATGCTCATTTAAAGAAAACACAGAGGCTGTTCAAGTTTAAGTAATTTGCCAAAAGTCAGGGAAATGGCCACATAGCCAGAATTCAGGCTCAGATTAGTTTTGGCTTCTTGTCCCATGCTTTTCCAGTTATATGCATCTTCCCTTTTAATAATTTGAGGAAAAGATACTGAGTATCATTCAATTAGAAATAAGTCTAGAATGTTGGTCTCAAACTGTGTATGAAGTCAACAACAGAACCCTTTATCTCCCCAAGAATTACAAAATCATTTCTAAGTGTTGTGCATTAATGGCCAAGAAGGTGGCAGGTGTTCTGTGTCCAGAGGCTGTAAAACACCAGGAATATTTCAAGGAGGTCAGACTCAGGGAGCGTGGATGACATGAACTGACACTTACAGTGAACATATCAATATGTGCGCCTGCAGGTGTGTGTGTGTGTACGTGTGTGTCTTTGAAGTGCTTCTTTTCTCTGTGCTTTCCCTGTAGGCGGTGTGCCTTTATAAACCCTTCCAGGACTCGGGGTTTTTGGTCCCTGGCAGGATAAAGAATCAATCAGATACATTGCTGTAACATTTTTCTGTCCTGCAAATCAGAGATAGTAGCCTTTCTTCTCCGCCAGTCTAAGCCCCTCCAAACTGATTCCACTGGACTGACTTTGACAAGAGTAAACCGGAGGTGTTTTGTGGCAAGGGTAAAGTAAGTGCCCATCTACCCTAATAGCAAAAAGCGAGTGAGTCAATGAAAGGAAAACAACAAGGGGCCAGGAGACACTAGCGAGTTCATTTGGAAAATACCATTTTGAAGCTGACTTAAGAGAGGATGAGATCTGAGCTTGTTCACAGCCTGCTGATATAATTATTTGTGGCAGTAACTTTCTCTGTTTTTATTTATGGCCATTTGTGTTAAGCTTTTCTTCAGTTCTTCTGTTTTCTCTCTGACCTCTAGAACAGTCTGTGATGCTGTCATATAGAAAACCCTCTGCCCTTATGCCTTCCAGGTTTAGTGCATAGTCAGCCAAGTGTAACAAACAACCCCAGATCTCAGGGACCACAGGCTGCAGGTGGAGTTTCCTTGCTGGGCATCTCTCCCAGGTGCTTGTCCTCTAAGCAGTGACTGATTTCTCGGATCGTTCTGTTAGATGACTCCACCACCTTGGAAGTCCTTCTATTCTATTCTCCGAGCTGGGTAAAAGAGGGCACTTCGGGGGCCAGGAATAGTGGTGAAATTCCTTCCACCCTCCTTTTGTTGCCAGTGCTTAGTCACATGACCAAAACTACTGCAATAGAGCCAGGAGCACATAGCTGTGGGTACTATTATGAGAAGTAACTAGATACTCATAACAAGGAGAGTTCTTTGCCTGAAAGCTTATTTCCAAAGTCTAAAGCAGGGGTTGCAAACTCATATGCCTAGAGGGCCAGACTAGGGTGTAACTAAGTTGAGTGCTGGGGAGCAGCAACGTAGGGAGTCGTGCAGGCAAGGATAGCTCAGAGAGGTGTGCTCGATAGAACATGATAATTTTACTTTTATGACAGACTTCTCTGGCTGAACCAACCACATCTGCTGGCCTGATCCATCCCTTATGCTGCCAGTTGGCAACCTGCAGTCTGGGGCAGAAAAAAATCATTTTTCTGGAAGCAAACTCCAAAGTTGGCTATGCTCTTGAATCAGCACCTGTGAGGATAAACATAAACTTTCTTTTTAAAAGAGAAGGCTCTGAACAGCAGCACGGAAATGGAAGCTAAGAAGAGAAGCAGGTATGAAGAGTGTGTTGTCAGAATTTGCCATCCGTACGTAAGCTTAGGGCAGGGGCTCGTACATAGAGGACAGAGCCCTGATTTGTCATTGTATTCTTTTTTTTTTAATATTGATTTATTTATTTGGCTGTGCTGGGTCCTAGTTGCGGCACGCAGGATCTTTGTTGCGGCACACGGGGTCTTTCTTGCGGCATGTGGGGTCTTTATTGCAGCCTGCGAGATCCTTAGCTGTGGCATGCAGGATCCAGTTCCCTGACCAGGGATCAAACCCAGGCCCCCTGCGCTGGGAGCGTGGAATCTCAACCACTGGACCACCAGGGAAGTCCCTGAGCTGTCATTTTAAAGGAGGCTCAGTGTCCTGCAAAAGCAGCTCAAGCCAGTCCACGATAGGCCCTGATGTGCTTCCTGTGCAGCTGACCCCAAGGTGCACATTCTCTCCTTATCTTTTACCTGATTCAGATCCCTACTGTTTCCCTCTGATATTTCTGAGCATAGTCTATCCATTGAACAATTTTATAGTAGCAACAAAAGTAATATTTTGATGATATTTGTCAATGTTTACCCTGGGAATATGAGTGAATCCTGTATATTGATTTAAACATAATACATAGAAATAATAATGGTAAAAATAATAATAGCAAACATTTATTGAGCAATTATTATGTGTCCAGTACCGTGCAAAGCTCTTTACAATAGTTAACTCACTTAATCCTCATGACAACATATAAGACTCTATCTGAGGAAACTGAGATACAGAGGGTTACAGTTAGTAAATGGCAGCTGGTAAACTGGGATTCATACAGAACCATTGTGGCTCTGTCCTGTGCTTACAGTCTGTCTGAACGTGAATCTGCCTTCATAAGCAGGCTGATTGTAATTTTCACGTAATAGAAATCCTTTGGTGATCATAAAACTTGATCATTGCTGAGCTTTCAAAGGTGTATTGGTTGCCGATTGTTGATGAAGTGCAAACTAATGCATAAATGAACAAAAGAACCATGTAGGAAGACCATTACTGCCATGGCATTAAAGATGCATTTGGAATGTTGCTCATAGCATATATTCTGGAAATGTTAAAGAGAGTTTGGGGAGAAGCATGTCCAGGTATCATATTTATAAGAGTGACATGTGATGATATTGGAGAAGGGGCTGCCTAATTTTGGAGTCATGTCTGAGTGCTCATCTTAGACCAGTGAGGGATGCCTCTGCATATCCCACCACCAAATTCAGTGCTATTGAATTTGAAGCCATGGCAAGCTCATAGCTGAATACTATTTGAAATCTGCTACAAAAATCAAGGGGTAATAGCAGTAACTCGAACGCTCTACCACTAGTGCTCAGCCAGACATTCAGCTTTTGGGGAGCCGTAAATTAGTCTGTTTTTTTTTTTTTTTTTTCCGAGACGCGGGTATCTCACTGTTGTGGCCTCTCGCGTTGCGGAGCACAGGCTCCGGACGCGCAGGCTCAGCGGCCATGGCTCACGGGCCCAGCCGCTCCGCGGCATGTGGGATCTTCGCGGACCGGGGCAGGAACCCGTGACCCCTGCATCGGCAGGCGGACTCTCAACCACTGCGCCACCAGGGAAGCCCCTGGATTCTTTTTTAAACGCAGTTTTGTCGTTTCAGAGATCTGCTGCATGAAATCCAGAGAGGCGTAAATTCACGTGAAAGCAAAGTGTGTACTGGTTAAAGAGACCACTCTGTATTCCTCTCCATTTATCCAGCTAATTCTGATCCATCTTTGAGATCAAAGCAGAAATAACCCCGTCAGTGGGTTTGCTTTCCTTGATTCCTCTAGATGAAGTTCGACTCCCGACTCCCAGCTTTTACATGCTCCTGAAGAGAGCCGTGATTTCCTTTCAAGTTAAATTTTAATTTTAGTTAATCAATTAATTAAATGATGATTTGTTAATGCCTCTCACCTTTATAGTCCATAATAACAGTTAACACTCCTGACTGCTTATCCTGTGCAGCACTATTCTAATTGCTTTATATGTATCATTCCATTGAACCCACATGGCCACCCTCAATGCACATCTTGTTTTCCATATTTCTCTACATGAGAAAACTGAGACCAGAGTGGCTGGGGGAAAAAATGCCAAATAGCACAGTCAGTAAAGGGCAGAGCCAAGAATGAACGAAGTCAAACAGCTCTGGAATTCATGCTTTTAATGACTGTGTTATAGGGCTTCTCCATAAGCTCCAGGACAACACCTAGCAAAGTGCTCACTGAATCCCAGGAGTTTAATAAATGTTTGGGAATAAGTGAATGAATGGACACAGGGAGGAGAGAGTGAATGAATTGTTTGACTAGTTCTTACCTTGCTAAGTCACACTGGCCCAGGAGAGTGCTGTGTGTTCATATTACAAAGCCTTTAACCTGAATTTTGCCTGGTGGATAAAGTGACCCAAGCATTTGCAAAAAAAAACCCCAAAAAACCTTGAGCCTCTGGGAGTTCTCCCACCACCCTCACCCTCCCTGAGCATCTGCAGTTGGAAACGGTTTATTTTTCCTTGATGATTCCAGAGGAATCCTAAGTAGAACCTGCCAAGAGGCCAGGACAGAGACTAAGCCACAGAGAGATAAGCATGAGGAATTCCACTCCCCTGTGCTCTCAGTCAATCTTGGATTCTTAGCTCAGGATCCCTGGAGAAATGTCGTCTGCCTTAATTCCTCGGGAATGACTGGTTTACTGGTCTGGGATTTGAGGGAAGAATTAGCTGATTATAAGGTTAACGTATAATTGTAGGCATAAGGTGCCTGGAGGCAACCCTTGACAACTTGATGTTTGACTGAATTAACGTTGGCCAGTTATAGATTTTCTGCTTGCATAATTGCCAGCAAATGATTCTGAGTCCTGAATCTGCGTGTTCTGTGTGCACCACTCGGGATGTCAGCGTTATGATTGCCTTAGACGTGATCTACTCAGAGCCTGCTGTCAAGGCAAGGGAAAGTTTTACACACAGAAGTGCTCAAATATGCGACTATAGCATCCTTCCCCCCTTTGATTTTAGAAGGATGATGTCTGTCAGGGTGATGACTCTCCTATTTCAGTTCCTCTGATGTTTCTCAGGCCGGCCACATGGTGAACCTTGGGAGATTGATTCTTGCTCTTGTTCTTTGGGTTCAGTGCATTTCAGAGAGCTGATATTTAGAGAGAAGCCCTGGTTCCACAGCTTCCAACCTTTTGTACACTCCTTTGAGATCACCGGTGGGGATGATAATGAGTTTTCTTCAACAGCCTGTGTGCAGTGGTTAACAGTTTGCATTCTGGTATGTCTGAGTCACTTTGCTGTGTACCTGAAACTATCACAACATTAATCAGCTAGACTCAAATACAAAATAAAAAGTTAAAAAAAAAGAGTTTGCATTCTGGTATCAAAGTTTAGTTTCCCAATAAGCAGACACTGAGTCAAAGATTTGAGTGCAAATAGTTTTATTTGGAGGGTGATGTCAGAAAAATACCAACAGGGGATGAGTAAATGAGCCAAAGAAGAGAAAGCAGCTAATGGACGGTGAGTTATCAAGCCAGATACCACCGTGGACAACTGTTGCTTAAGTCCAAGTGGGAGACGGAACACTTGCCTCTGCGTTATCTCACCTGAGGGCTGGGGTATTCACACAGCAGTTTTCATCAGTTATGGCGATGGTCTTGGGGGTGTGAATTTCCAAACACTGCCTGCTGGTGCCATACTCGGGTAAAGCAGCCTCCCACAGATTTCAGAGAAATTCCCAGACAAAAAAATACAAATTCTCGCCTGAAGGGTGTGGGCGGAGCTCTGTCAAAATCAGAGAACGTTTAAACCTGGATTCAGATCCTGACTCCACCCATCCTAACTGTGTGATTCGGGGCAAGATTGTTAGCCTCTCTAGAATGTCAGGCCCCTTGTCAGCAAAATGTGTCTTATAACATGCTAAGTACATCACAGCGCTGTTGTGGAGATTGAAGGAGATAATGCATACAACAAACTGAGGACAGTGCTTGCCATATAGCGAAGGCTGAAAAATATTAGCAATCATTGTATTGTAAGTATTATGAAGCGTCTTCTCTGTGCCAGTCTATGTGGTAGGTGCTCGGTATACAAGATGGGGAAAAAGAGGTAATCTCTAACTTCATACTCTTATGGTCTTTGCCTATTAAGCCTATGACTATTTCTTACCTTACTTCATTACCCCTTGTCCAAGAGTATTTTAACATAGCTTTTATGTTCCAAAACATATAACCTAAATTTTTAACTTCTGGATGAAGTGCCCCAAGGATTTGCAAAGACAAAGCTGAGCCTTCAGAAGCAATTGTAAAATTTACATTTCCTAGTAGCCAAACACACTAAAGTCAAAAGAAAGGGGTAAATTTATTTTAATAGTGGATCTATTTAGTCCAATCTGTAAAGTAGCATTTCAACATGGAATCCTATAAAAATTATTAATTATGTATTTTACTTTATTTTTCTTTTCAGTATATAGTCTTCAAAATCCAACATGTATTTTTCTACCGACAGTTTCAGCCCAGCTACATTTCAAGGGCTCAGTAGTCACCTGTGGCTCGTGACCACCATCTTGGACTGTGAAGGTCTATGGGGCCCTGGATTCTTGTTAGAAGTAACTTCCAATGGAATAGTTCCATTTTCCTCCTCTTTGTCGATGACCGTGTCCCTTTGCATCTATGAAAGTGAAGTTGGTTTTAGCTCAGGCATCATATGAAATTGACAGTTTCTGTAATGAAATGTCACACGAGGAAAGCATGGTGAGATTCTTAGCAGGTGTAAAAATCTGAGGAAGTTATTTCTTTAACTACAACTTAATGGACACTGCAGCAGCTGTTCCCATTTGCGTGTTTTCCAAATCTCATTGCCAAAACGAATGGTTGGCAGCCACAGGAGAGGTATCAACTTACCTCTTAATTTGGGAAATGAAATTAAAACCTCAGCTCGTTTCTAAAAGTCACAGATTTGGTAAAAGTTAGCAGGGCAAACGTATAAGCCGCTGTTAAAACATTGATGGCTTCATTTTTCTCAGGTGCTGCAGCTAACATCTGCAGAAGATTTGGACTGCACTCCTGGATTTCAGCAGAAATTGTTCCATATCAACCAGCCAGCTGAATTCATCGAGAACCAGGCGATTCTAAACTGTAAGCAATGTCACTTGACGACGCTTTTGGCCTATTCACCGATGTCTAAGAATGTGACTCAGGATACGGTATTCCCTAAACTATTTTCTGATCATTTTTCTTATGTCACTGCTTGACCCAGGGTGGAAGGTCTTGAATTAGGGCTTTGTCAGCTTAGAGGTGAATAGAGTGGTGTGTGTCTCTTTTTAGTAGTTTGTCACCGATAAGCATTTCCTGACTGCTCCCAGGAAAGGGGACCACCAAGCCTCCAGTGTATGAAATCCATTTCCTCTGGGCAGATCCTGAGAACAGACCATTGCCTTCCTATGGATTGCTGTTCTATCTCATACATAGCATTGGATCAAAATAATGGTGAGAGCAGGATGTTAGCTTCTGGGAAGTTTTAGGCATAGGAATTTAAACTCTTATTCTTAATGCTAATAAGATAGTTTTCTGAAAGATTTGAAACCTCTACTGGCTATTCTAAACTCAAATCCCCCCAAATCCAATTAATGTCCTCAAAATATGCTCTGCTCAGATCTGTGGTTATAATCTCTTCCTGTTTTTAATGCCAGTGTTACGTTGTTTTATCTTTATGAGGGCATGGAGTGCATTGCTAAAGGTATAACAAGCTTAGTTTTAGCACAATGAATTTAAAATTGATGGTAGACAAATAAGCCTTTAATTGTAGGCTCTTGAGCACCATTCTTTAACATTTGGGAAAGAAGGATATGAAAACAATGGTTTAATTTGGTCAGATGCTCTATGGTCCCTTTAGGGAAGGTAACTGTACATTTGCCCTTATGGTCCCAGGCCTGCCTTTCAGGATAACCACATTCCTTCATTCCTGTGCTATGTGGCTGGCATGTTTAAAGAAAAGGGGGAAAAGAAAACTCAGCCTGTTCGATTGGATTGTTCTGGGAGGCTGGAGCACATTTTAAGAGTTGAAAGGAACACAGTAATGAAGATACAATGTTGAGCATCAAGGGAGCCCTCCAAGGTGAAGCCCATGCACATCTTGATGCAATTATGCCTATGAAATCATTTCAATAATTAGAGTCTATAATGACAAGGTGCAGGACTGGCACCATAAGTGAATTCCAATGTGTGATTTCATGTTAATTTGATCCCTGAGTGTGACTCCTGGGTCAGGCCATCACGAACTCTCATTTGTCTTTTGATTCTTCTATTTATCAGAGTCACTATATTTTAAACGGAACTTGGTTTAAGGTACCATTTTTCTGGCTCTCATCTCCTCTCGTCTGCATCATCTCCTCTCTTCTCTTCTCCTTTTCTCTTTTTTTCTCTTTTCCTCCAAGCAGTTCCCAAATGGCATCTATATTAACATGTGTGGAAATGTGAAGCCACCCTGAGTATGGAAATTATTAATAGACTTGGTATGCAAAGCAGGCCCATAAACGTGATGACTTCTGTAATCTTCACGACACCAAACAGCTTTTAATTCACCTCTGAGAAGCTGGAAACAATCATACTTTGGGGGACCTTTTTCATTTAAACTAGACCATCCTGTACATTCCAATATCACAGCTTTGTGTGTGTCTATGTAGTTTTTTTTAATCCCCTAAGTAATTTAGTGGGTTATGGCTGTTGATTCTGTGTAAGCTAGTAAATGCTAAATGGAACTAGGTTGATTATCAATGATAGCACGTTCAGGAAAAGTCAGTGATACAGGGATGGAGGATATTTAAAAATTTATATGTGAATTCGTATGTGAATTGTTGGATCAGCAAAATCTGATTAGCCCCCTTCTCAGTGAGACTGTGGGTCTGTGTATATTACTAGGGAAAAAAATACAAAGAGCAGATTTGGTTTGATACTTTTCAGTTCATCTCAAAGCAGTGAACATAGGTTGTCGTGAGTATAACCCTGAGAATAAGGTTAATTGTGCCTAAATGAAGAAGAAAGTTTTCACAGACTTGAGAATGTCTATTGAATACTGTTTGGGAAATCTGGATTTCCAGAAGCAGTAGCAATGTATTTTGCTCTATTCCACATGGAAGAGGAAATAAAAAGCACAAAATTTTGAACGGACTTTTCCCCCTAACCAACTAACATTTTAAGTCTCCCTGCCTCCCTCCCCTCTCATTCTCAGTTTCTTTCATGCATTTCTTTATGGTCCAACACAAGACCTTTCTATCTCTGAAAAATGTGATTAGCCAAGAAACCAATGAGTGGTGTGACCTCTCAGAATGAAGGCCATATTGTCACAAGGCTAACATCTGGATGAAAACTGGAAAGAATCAAGCAGAACCAGAATGTTTAAAAATGCTTAGATATTTGAGGCCACTACCAAGATCCAGAAAATGGTTAGGGATAGTTCAGTGATGTGTAAATATAAGCTGACGATCTAGGTAATAACAGAGGCTAAAAGAAACCAGGTTAGTAACATTACCTTGGACTCCTCCTATGGCAGTTACACTTTCCATTTTTCCTTTATCTTTGCAATATTTAGGCGATTTGGCTTCCAATTATTGTGAATTTTTACCTTGCAGAAAGTGTAAAGTACAGCATTATCAATCAATTTATGTCTACACTTTTCACCATTTTATAAACTTGTCTGAAAATGTTGTCTCTGCCCTACAGACATGGTATATCTGCTCCTACCCCAGACTTATATTCAACCAATTCTCTGTTAGCTTTTAGCCGCATTACAGGGAATGTTTATTCTATCCATGGCTTCCTGCTCTTTTTGTTCAGACGGTAATATTTCCTTTTATCCTTTTTCATCTTTCCCCTCAATTCTCAATGACTTATCTTTTTCTGCTTTAACTGTTACTAATGGTCACCTCCACTCCTTTTATTTCCCTAATATTTTATTCACTGTTAACTCTGACACATCTTTCCCTCAGTTGTTCTAAAGCCTTTTATTTTCTTCACATCCAAATAACTCTTTATTCTACTCTCCTTTCCACTAACTAGACTTGCTTTCGTCTTTAAAGGGCCATTTTCAACAAGCTTCTAGGATCAAAACATGGCATCCCACTATTTCTTCTAATGTAACCAGGGGAGCTTTATCATTGTAACTTTCACAGCATGATGCAAAACCCCCAACTCAAGATAACTTGGACAAAAGTTTCCTGGCTTCATCTCAGTCTTAAAAGGTGAGCTGGGAGATGTGTTTATTGTCATTTTCAATGAGAAGTACAAGAAGAAAGGGGAAGGCAGTTTAGAAGGCAGAAACTCAGAAAGGAGATATCCACTCAAGGCCTTTGGACTCCAGGAGGAATTTGTGAGGGGTTTGTTGCAGGAGGTCCCCAGGGGTTTCCAACACCCCTGAATTCTCTTAAATTGGTTGATGGGGTTGCTTCTCCTGCAACGTGAAAATCATGCAGTTCTGGTAGCCGCTATCTTGATACCACAATATTTGGATAGTGACCCTGTGTACAGCCTCCCAGCTGACCCAGGCTCCAGAAGAATATCTGGCCTGGAAAACTGACAAGACCCCCATCTGATATGGAGAAAGACCGAGTGATAAGCCCCTGACTATCTTGTGTCCTGAAAAATTATAGAACAGAATATTCTGCCCTGCCATATCAGCTCAGACAGACCTTCCTGGCATTAAGGAGGGATCTGTGGTCATCTTGTTCACTAAGGGAAACCATACTCATGGTCCTCCAGCCTCTATAGGGAGAGATGTCTCCAACTTCCAGTGTCCAGAAAGGACATCTTATTGGCCACCCAGCCACTATCAGGTCAGTGCTTTTCATCCCCCTTGTTCATCCTTCCTGGATCACTCCTCTTGGACTATACACACACAAACACAGATACACAGAGAGAAATTGCCGCACCTGAGTTCACCTAAGATACAACCTGTGTAATTACACTTTTAGTAAAGAAGCCTCGTTAGTCAAAATAGGCTTGTTATGAAACAACCCCAGCGACCTAACTCTATAAGAGTTGATTTCTCATTCAGGTCACGTGGATGCAGGTTGCCTGCTTTCCTGGGTAGCTCTCCTTTGAGTAGCTGCCCTCCACGCAGGAACTCGAGGACCCAAGCTACTTCCAACTTGGTCCTGCCACCTTGGGCCTTGGAGTTACTCTTAAGTCACCGAGCTGGAGAATAGGGGGGTGAGAAAAAGGGTGAGGAAGGCACCACAGATGTTTAACCACTTGAGCTCAAAAGGGACATGTATCATTTCTGCTTACACTCTTAGCCAGACCTAGTCACATAGCCAAGCTAACTGCAAAAGAAGCTGAGCAACGTAGAGGAACACGAGTATTGGCATAAGTTCACCATCTCTACACAGATCCTAACAAAGCAAAGTGACCCCAGTCAAAAAGAGACTCGCAAAAGAGACAGAACCGGACCACAGAGGAGGCAGCTGTCTCTGAGTAACTTGGGCCTACACGGGGATAAGGACGAAGTTGGTAATTCAAGCAGGACAGCAAGGTCATGGACCTGTGACTACATCCTGATTTTCTTGTCAGGAGATGCTTCCCACTGAGCAGAATCAGCTTCTTCCCAGCCCCCTCTTGCAACACCCAGGGAGGGAACTTTTGATGATTCTACTAAGGATGGGCTCTAGTTGTACCCTCCCGATGATTATAGTATTGAGGTTAAGGTCATATAGTTTAAAACTCACATTGACTAGCGTTCAAACATATGACACAGTCACATGTTAGCTACGTGGCCAAGAGTGAGTTACCTGAATCCTGTAAGTTTGAATTACCTCATCTCTCTAAGAAGGATAATTACAGCCTTTACTTCTAGAGTTGATGCAGTAATTGATGGAAAAATGCTTAGAACATAGTTATGAATAAATGGAAGCTGTTATTATTATTACTATCATTATTGCTATTATTATTGCCATTGTTGTTGTTATTATTACTATTATTCAAAGGTCTTAGATAGGTTTGGTATCCTTATAATGGCCATCTAAACCTGACTTTTTAGAAGACAAATCATGGACATTAAAATCTGAAGAGATTAAAAAAAAATCTGAATCAGTGATTCTAGGATTTGAACTTCATGGGCCAGTAGAATTTTTTTAAAATCTTGGATTGATAAGAGTATACTTTTAAACATTTTTCTACATCTGAATATGAAAAAAAGGGAAAAAAACAAGCTAATAAATGAGATAGAGTGAGAATACTTCCATTTACTGTGGCCAGACTTTTCTTTTAAAAGGTCATTAGTAGTATCAAAAAACAAACGAAACAGGAGTAAGGACCAACTACAAAAGAGAAGGCAGTCTTTTAATTTGAGTAAATTTTACTTTGTAAAAAATGCATCAAGTGTTTTTGTTTACCTCATTTTGGTGGGAAATCACTGATTTTAGGCATTAGGTTGATGTTACTTAATCTCTTGACTTTTCCGATATTCTTCTAAAGTTTCAGTATGTTCATCTCCCTGGAGAGGAGGGATAACTCAAGAGATTTCCTCATGAAGGGCTGTATGCATATACTGACAGAAAGAAAGATAATTTCTAGAAAATGTAACAGGTGTGCACACATTAGAGGCAGATGTTCGGAATTTTTAAAGGCACCCCTAGTGCTGACGAATGTGGCATCTGTGGCCTTCATAGCCGATATTTACTGTGTGCTGTCTAAGTGTGGAGAGTCCCCTTGAAACTCATAATAGGCCTTAGGGGGAAAAATACCCTCATGTGCCCATTTTACAGGTGAGGATACTAAGGCTGGGCTAGGTGAGGCACTTCATCCATGGTTGTATTGCTTATAGTTGGTGACATCAAAATTTGAATCCGGGATTCCAGTGCTCTGGCTCTTATCCAGAGTTCTCTGGTCCTGTGTCTTGTAGCTGTTGTTGTTGTTGGTCGTGACCTATCAAGGAAATTTGCTACTTAATTTTCCCATCTACTTTCATCAACCTGGGTGAAATAGAGAATTTCTACTGCATTATGTTTTTCTGTTCGTAGACAAGTTCATTCTTCCTCTATAATATAGAAAAATATAGAAAAAGTACCTCTTTTTCCTGTCTTGGATGGATCCAGTGCCAGATCGTCCATGGCCCTGCACTCCTTGCTTTCTGCCCTCCCCCATGAGTTCCTTTCACCAAGACACTTCTTGGTCATGCCACCTTGATACCGACCTTGGTTAGTAGCCAAGTCATCCATGGAGTCCATGGTGTTGCATAAATCATATTTGTACTTAACATACATGAGTCATGGCTTTTGAGGGTGTTTTTAATTGACTATAAATCAAACAGGGAACTTAAAAAATGAAGGCAATTAATGAAAACGCAATGTGAGAGGTGTTTTGCATCCTAACGCAGGAAATACATTGCTAGTGAATTAAATGTCAAAACAAAGGCCCTTTTGACCCTGCTGAAAAGATTTCATTTGGGTGGTAATAAATGGATGAACTTTCCAACCTGGCAGGTGGAGAAATTCCTGTTTCCTGAGTTCAAGCTGACTCGGGATTTTGTCTGTATATATTCCCTATCCTTGAGAACTTCCTAAGTTCTTTTGCTTTTGTTTTCAGTTTTAGTGATTTAAGAAATAAAAAACAAAGATAATTTCCTTTCCATTTTCTCGTTGTCCTCTGTACTACTAACTTGTATTAACTCTCAGGTTGGGAGATTGATTCACTGATTAGTGTAATTATTTAACGTGACCTGTACTACAGTCTACATAGATCTGAATAGGTTGGAGTTTCAAGTGGTATATTTGGTTTAAGCTGTTGTGATATGCCAAGAAAAATCACTCTGGTGTCACTTAATTCACTCCATCATTATGAAGGTGATTATACTTTGGATCAGAATGTGGACTCCTATTTACATTGATTTTTCCTATGTTTAAACAGAGTCCTATAGAAATGTAATATTTTTACAGGTTTGCCTCCCACTCCGCCACCAACATATCTGTAGCAGTTGAGTAATCAATTAATATTAACTAGGGTACTCATAAATGCATTATATTAACTACCTCATTTTATAAAGGTAAAGTGATATAATAAAATAACTGCAGAATAAAAAGAATGCATATACACATTAGGGAGGGATATGGTAAAATGCTTAGAGATCCTTCCATTAGACTTGGGTCCTAAGTTGTACTTTGAAGATTGGGAAACATAAGAGGTAACAGGGTGAGAGGGCCTTAGGAGAAGAGGAATGTAGATGCAACGGAGCTCTCTTGGCATAAGTTTTCTTATCAGTGGAATGAAAGAAATAAATAGGCCAGAGGAGTCACACTGTCAGCTCTTGGACTAAATTTGTCCCCCAGATATGTCCTGTTTGGCTGCTCAGTGTAGGAGTCTGAAGTGTTTAATGAAAGAAGTTCATTGTCAACACTGAGAATTTCACTTTTAAAAATTCATAACTTCTGGCAGTACTGGACCTCTAGAGTATAGATCCTAGAGGCAGACTGCCTGAGTCTAAATCCAAGGTTAGCCCAGTATCAGCTAAGTAACTTGGGCAAGTTGTGTTGCGGTGTTTAACCTCCCTGTGCCTCAGTTTCCTCATTTGGAAAAAGAATCAATGGTAGCAACCTCAATAGGTTATTCTGAGGATTAAATGTTCATCTATGTAAAGGGCTCTGAAAAGTGGCTGGTCTATTGTAAGCACTAAAATATTAGCTGCTGGAAGTAGTGTAGCAATAACAGTAGCTGAGGCCTTCCTTGTGGTTCTCCAGTCTCTACTGTCTTCCTGTCATCTGATCAACTTCCTCCTTTATTCTGCCTGTCCCTTATAGGCACGTACGTTCACCTCCATGAAGTCACCCTTGCTCCTGAGACAGGTGTGTGGGTCGAATGATTCACCACAGAAGACCAAACACACATGTTGTTTTTATCATACCACTGCTGTTATTGACAGTGGTTGTTATTGGTGGTAAAGGAAGCAGAGGATGGTGCTAAGATATTGAAGGGCATGGGACGGCTGGTGCTGACGGAGACTTTGAAATCTACCTTTAGTGCTTTGAATTGTCAATACGGGGAATATATGAAAAGGGGAGCCATGCGATCAGACAGTGTGGCTGGCTTTCTGGAAGTTCAGAATAGGACACGGATACGAGAGAAGAGCTGGGAAGGCTCAGGCTGGCATGGAGCCTTTTCAGAAGTTCTGAGATGGGGATGGTTGGGAGGCATATCAAAGGAGACATGGGCAGGGGAGAAAGCAGCATGATTAAGAAGCACCGGAATGTGAAATAAGGCTAAGAGCAGAGCCCCAGAGAACTCCAAGGGTCTCGACTGGGGAAGACATCTAGAAGACAAGTTTTCTAAAAGAGATGCAGCATCCCTGGAGTTTATCCCAGCTCAAACACTGACTTGTGTGACCCTTTTCCTCTCTGGACCTCTGTTTCCCCATTTGTGTAATGAGGGTATATTAGGGCTCTTTTGGTTGTAATCCAAAGTAACCCAACTCCAACTGGCTTTAGCAAAACTATATAAAATGATCAGCTCACACGACTGAAAATTTCAAGGTTTGAGCTGGCTTTAGGAGCACGTGGATCTAGATGCTCTAATGATATCATCAGTATCACTCTTAATTCTTCAGCTCTGCTTTATATAGTGTTGGTACCCCTCACTCTCAGAGGTGTTGCCTCCAGGATGGCCACCAGAAGTCCCAGCCTTTTATTCTTCCAGCGTTAACAACCCAGAGCATCTCTTTTTCCAAGTGTCCCAGTGAACACCCCATGGCTAACTCTCTGGGTCCAGCTTGGGTCATGTACCTACCCCTGAACCCGTCAAGGGGTCCAGGAAGATTTGGGCTGGCAAAAGCAAGAGAGTCCACCATGAGGGTCTTTTACTCTGTTGCTAAGGTCCTTTTCAGGACTAACATTCTACGACTGCAGGCTGTGGTCCGTGCAAGAGAATTTTTAGAACCTAGCACACACGCACGTTGGAAACGTCTCTTACGTGGCAGCAGATGACAGCCATCATGCCAGGTTTCTCACTGGTGATGCTGGTGAGCAGATTGCTTAATTAAGACTGTCAAATTCTACGTGCTGCCATATGGCCTCACTCTTCAACTTGTTGAGTGTCTTCACTCACATGGTTCTGGAGCTGGTATAAATCGCTTTTATTTCTGTTTTTCTTCAAAGGGTTAAGAGTACAGGAATACAGATGTTACAGGAGCATCTCCGAATTTAAGGTGTTAGAACCACATGAATTGGGCTGCTTAATGAGTACAACACCAAAACATAAATTGGGCAAGATTAACCATGGCTTTAAATAGTTTGAGAAGGCAGAAGATCTTATTATCCTGTAACAGATCAAATCCACATACATTCTAATAATTGTGATGCCCTCTGTCTGTCCTTTTTTATCTTAATTTTCATGGAAATTTTTGTTGGCTTGAAAGCAAAAGGGCAAGAGGTACAAACACTTGCCAGTCAGAATATCCCTAGGCACTTTTTGTACTTGACCAAATTTGCATTCTCTTTCTGGAGATAGAAATAGGAGATAGGAAAGGAAATGATATACATGGAGTCCCATTTGTTTAGTTAATTATTTAAGAATCACAGAATGGTTACACATCCCTTATGGCAGACCCTGTACTAGGTACAAGGGATAAAACTTTGAACCAGATAAAAAAAAGATGCCTTTTGTGTTAGAACTTTCATTTTTTATGGAAAGAGAGAGACAGCCATGATAGAAATACACATCTAAGAAAACAGGAAACTTTTACGTGAAAAGCTGATGATAAATACTATGAAGGAAATAAGACAAGGTTGTGTGATAGAGATTTCTGGATGGCTGTGATGGAATGGGTGGCTAAAGAAGTTTTCTTTGTGAAGCTGAGACCTGAACTAGGAGAAGGAAACAGCCAGGGGGAGACGGCGTTGGTAAACCTTTAGGCAGAGAGATCAGGTAATGTAAAAGCACTAAGCTGAGAACAGGTTTTTTAGTTTAAGATACTCTGATCTAGGAAAGGGGGCGGGGGTACCATTTTATCCATTTAATCAAGTCAACAGCCGTTTGTAAGATAGGATTAGGCATGAAGGTTGATTTAAAGACCCAGTATCTCAAAAGAAGTACCAACTGTGGAAAAGGAGCTGTGATCTCCTGACTCTGTATGTTCTCTCCATGTGAAGGGCTACATCCAGTTCCCTCCCACAGAAGTGCTCCAGTCCTTCCCTTGGAGAACAGACTGGGGTGCCCCTGAGAGCCTCACAGGGCTTTTGGTATGGGCTTCTGAGTTGGATCACTTGCCTCCATCACTTGCAACATGGTGGTATTTCCAGTCACTCACCCTCTCAGTTCCTCAGTAAACCTCTCAGTTCCCCATCTGTAAAACGGAGGTAGTGTTTCAAGGATCGATTAATCAAGATAACATATGCAAAAGTGTTAGGACAGTGCCTGCCACATGGAAGCTCTATATAAAGGTTGGGTGATTTTATTATTGGAAAGAATAAGGCAAGGGAGGGAATGTCTGCAGAGTGATGCTGTTGGAATGGTAGTGCCTGTGTGTACCAAACGTGCCATGGGGAATTTACAACCCTAGCCCTAACTCCTCTGAAACAGGCCACGTGTTCTTCCTACTCCTCTAAGTCTCCATTTCAGGAATTGTCATGTTGTCGGGGCACCTGCCACTACCCCCTCCCAATACACACACATTCTGCTTCCTCATGTTTGATCTCTTTGGGTAAAAATTAAAAGGATGTTCCCTGAAAAGCATTTGAGAAGTGATCCTTCCCAACCTTAGATCCAGATGTGTCTTGGAATTTAGAAAAAGCTAGTGAAATGTATATGCTGTATATTACCCACTCCACCAGGGAGGTCTGGGGCAGCACCGTGTAATAAAACATATATTTCTGCAGTGACACATATGGATATTTACCCTAACCAGGATAAACAAGGACCACAAATACCACCATGTGTGTTCAGGTTGGGTTTTGCTGCCAAGTGAGTTACAAGGACACTGGTGTGTGGAGCATCTTGGATTTCTGAGTTGCAGTCTGCCCTCCTTAGGAGAACATTCCCGTGAAAAATTGCAGACCTCAATTCCGCTGAAACATTCAGCTGGCCTCTCCACATCCCAGCTGCTTCTCGGGGCAGCAGAGTGTGTTGGTGGACCAGCCTCCAGGTTCCAGCCACCCCACACAACCCCGCTTCTCCTTGTGAGCAACTTGGTAAGTGGTGTCTTAGCGGGACACCCCTGAAAAGTGTCCAGCTGCTGCACCAGCTTATTGCATCCTCCTCTGAAGCCCAAACAGTGATCAGCCATCCAGCTTCCTCTTAATTGCGCAAGTCAGCTGATTGCAGAGACCTCCCAGAGGATCTATTTTTAGCTAAAACTGGTCTTAATTTTCATATGTATACATTAAATTCCGTGGGGGCAGGGGGAATTCCAAATGAGGAAACGTTGATTCTAAAGAACATGAAAGAAATAATTAGTGCTTGAAAAACAGTTCAAAATATGAGTCAAAACCTCCGAGGAATATGGTTAGCACTGCATTTTTCAGTGGAAAGAAGTTTGTAGAATTAGAAACAGAAAACAAGGGTGAGTGGGGATAAATCAGGCTAGGAGAGGAATTCAGCATCAAATTCTAGGCACTGGGGAAGGAAACTGAAATTAGGGGGCAACCAGGATTGTCAGGTAGATCCACATGGGGATGTGGCCCAGTGGTCATTCCCATAGTCCAAAGGGGCAGAGAGGGCATGGGCTAGAGCCAGGCCCTTGTCTGTAGTCTAGAGGGATGGAGAAGCAACATCTCCTAGATAAGGCGTGGAGCTTGGTGCACAGCAGCTCTGATTAAGTTTCCAGGTGTTTTGTTTGTTTTGGAGAAAGGTCAAGGCAGTTCTAGAGTGAGTGAGGCCTAACATAGAGATGTACATAAAAATCGTTTTGTTTCCAAAGTTGCCTGCTTTGGTTTTCGGATAGCTCAATTCCAACTTTTTGCTCTCATCATGTACATTTTTGATCAGGAATGTTTTTATGATAGGTATAGCCAATTTGTGTACCTAGGGAGAGGTTCGATTGTTCTGTCATAAATATTTGTCAGCTGCAATTACAATTCAGTGACTTTATCAGTTATGAGAAACCCTAACCAACTCAAGACTCTAAAGAAAAGTATATAATGGAAGGAAATTGTGTGGCTCACAGGTTCATCCAAAGACCTGAATGATGAGGCCTCAGGAAGAACAGAAACTAAGGAAGCTCCAAGAGTTTCAGCAGAGAATAACTCAGAGAGAGTTAAGACAGTGCTTTTAAAACCTTCTGTAGAGGGCTTCCCTGGTGGCGCAGTGGTTGGGGGTCTGCCTGCCGATGCAGGGGATGCGGGTTCGTGCCCCGGTCTGGGAAGATCCCACATGCTGCGGAGCGGCTGGGCCCGTGAGCCATGGCCGCTGGGGCTGTGCATCTGGAGCCTGTGCTCTGCAACGGGAGAGGCCGCAACAGTGAGGCCCGCGTACCGCAAAAAACAAAACAAAACACAAAACTTCTGTAGTGAAAGATCAGTTTTTGTTTCATTTTGTTTAATTTCAGTGCTTTATAGACTGATACTTTTGTAAAACAAACAAAAACTGTCAAAATACAATTTTCAGTAAGTTAAAAAATATGACTCTTTTAGGAATATAAAGTGCAGACAGGTCCACACTCATCAACTAAAAAGCAAACCAATAAGATAATAAGTGTGACTCGAAGAACATTGGGAGAGCTAAGTGTCTGTAGGTGATTTAATAATAAAGAAATTTTAGAATCAGTCTGCTAGCTTATATACAAAGCCAGTTGATATCCTACAAGATATCTTTTCTACTGAATAATATTCATGTTTCTACTATACAGAAACCTACAAATTAACATGTAATTTCACTAAATATGCAACCTTCAATGAGTAGTAAACTATGAGGTGAACAAATTACATTTTCTTAGATAATTAAATAATCCTTGAATGGACTTTTTAAGTAATGCTTATATGTGACATTGAAATAACATCTCCCGCCACCACACACATTTTTGTCTTACTTTCAAGCCTTAAACAATTTTGCTTCACAATATAATAAACATTTTTAATGTAAGAATGAAAATAAAAAACAAACACAAATGAAATGTAAGCTTTAAAAAACTAGATTGGGGCTTCCCTGGTGGCACAGTGGTTAAGAATCCACCTGCCAATGCAGGGGCCACAGGTCCGAGCTGCGGTCCGGGAAGATCCCACATGCTGCGGAGCAACTAAGCCCGTGTGCCACAACTACTGAGCCTGTGCTCAAGAGGCTGTGAGCCAAAACTACTGAGCCCACGTGCCACAACTACTGAAGCCCATGTGCCTAGAGCCCGTGCTCCCAACAAGAGAAGACACCACAGTGGGAAGCCCACGCACCACAACGAAGAGTAGCCCCTGCTCGCCACAACTAGAGAAAGCCCATGTGCAGCAACGAAGACCAAAACGTAGCCAAAAAATAAAATAAATTAAAAACTAGATTGAATAGGTTTTCAGTCATGTGGCCAAACAGCTCATAGAACGACTTCCCAAAATATCACCAGATAACTCGTGTTAATAAAGCAAAGGTACATTTGTTAAAGCTGTCTTCCATAGGGAACACCACTTTGACAGAATCTTAGCAATGTTTCAGAAGGCGGAAGTCAGAATGGATATTTATGGGGTTTGGGAGGGAGAATCCCAGCTCTTGTGATTTAAGGTAGGAAACTGGCATTGGGTAAAGTTCATGACATGCTAGCAAGGTCTTAAGGTAAGTCTTGAAGTAAGTCTTATAAGTAAGTTTTTTTTTTTTGATAAATGAGCTATTTGTCCAGGTAGCCGACAGTGCCCTCAGGTAAATTGATCTTCATAAATTTCCTGAAACAAACAGTGAAGTTTTTGTTGTTGTTTCTATTGGTTTAGTCTTACCTTTCTCGGGCAAAGGCTTCTGGGAACAAACAGTCAGGTTGACACAGGCGGTCTCAGTTCTTAGTCTTAACAGCTAAGCCATGTTGTGTGGGTGGTCTCCATTCTCAGCACGTGGTAGTTTGTATTTTTTCTAAGTCCGCATTTTCCAAACGTCTGTCTTTGGATTGCTGTTCTACAAAACGGTAATAAGAATGCACCATGAGGAAAAATGGTTTGAAGTTAAATAAGTTTGGGTAATGCTGTGTTTTTGTTTTTGTTTTAACTGTAGGACTTCTCAGACCTTTAAAATATGAAAATGCACAGTGAACGTTCCAGAAGGCCTACTGACATGCCTCAGAATCTAACCCCTTCCTAGTCTAAAAAGAGCTCACCTTATTTAATCCTCCCTAAACTGTAGAGCTTCACCCACCTCCACCCCATCCATTTTTTTTAGAAACTTCCAGTAGCTTCAGCATGCAAAAGTAAGCCACCTTTCCAGTCTCACCTGGGGGCTAGAAAAATCTGAGCCTGCAAGACTCAAGCCTTGCCTTTCTTCTTGGGAAGAGGGGAATGTGCAAATATTTTCTTTTTTATTCTTTCTCATTCTGCTGAGCTCATAGGAAATAAGACAGAGTAAAACGCTTGGAAAACATACTCAACTGTAAAATACAAAGCTCTGAGTAAAGCCAGACTTTCTGAGACTCAGAAAGCCTTCCTGTCTTGTTTCTGTGTCCAGAAGCTTTCCCCTGTCTCCTCTTCCAGGCTAAAATGGTCTCAGGGTAGGTGGGAACCTCTCCATGAAATCCGGAGTTAGCTCTACCTAAGGCTTACAGGAAAACATTTGCAATGTAGAAAGCCCTTTTCTCTCTTGGTAAAGCCTGGCTTTCAAGACTTCTGTTGCACTAAAGTCTTTAGGCTGATTATTGAACCTTTCACTCTCTTTGCATTCCTGATTCTACATCCTAATCCTCCCTAAGGCAACAGATGCCTCTGGCAAAACAAGGGGGAGGTCAACTTGGAAAATTTGAAATGAAGGGCAAGCAGGTACATTTCCATAAAATGGTCCCTGTTCCTAGAGGCACAAACCCAGGCTGACAAGAAGGCAGGAAGCTGCTCTATAACCACCCAGGCGTTGAGAGCGGAGAGCGTGATTCTGGAACCTCTCCTGTGTGTTGGGGCTTCTGAAAGCTTGCCTACTTGGTCACCATGCTGTATGGGACTAGGCGGGTTTGGGTGGAGGTAGAGGGATCAATCCTGGCCACTGGTGGGGAGTTGGAGACAGGGGCAGCCTTTAGGGAATTTATACACCTCTAGGAAGTTATTGGGGAATTGAGCACAAAAAGCCAAAAATTTTTGTCTTTACCGCTCTGAAGCACCAAGACTCCGTCTTCAGCATTTATGCCCATATAGGCATCACCTGAGTATCTTGAGATTGAGACATTGAAAAACAGGTCAGGTCTGATTTTACTGAGCTTTTAAAGAAAGGCACCATACAGTCTTTGAAGTGTTACACGGCCTGCTAACTTCTTTGAGGACACAAAGATCCTTATTTTCTCAAGTTCCCCCATTTGCTGACACAGTCCCCTCCCACCCTGTACCCGTGACACCAGCTACATGCGTGATCTGGACTCCAGGTACATTTCTCCTCCCCACAGTCAGCTCCCACCAGCTCCAAACCATTCCAGGGAGAAGGTCAAGCGCTGCCTGGAGTTCAGCAGACCTTGCATGTGCTTGTTAGCATCCCAGCTCTGATCCTCACAGTGTGTGTGGCAGGCAAACACCCAGGCTCTGGGGTCCGAATGCTTGGATTTAAATGCCAGCTCTAACCCTAACTCTGCCATCTGGGGGAAGTTACTTAACTTCACTAAGCTTCCATTTCTTCTGAAAGCCAAGCATACCATGAGATGCTTAAAGACAAATTTGAGGCTGACACATAGACACTGCTCAGTAAAGGGTAGTGATTTATAACAATTAATGTAATTTGATGATGGGCTCCCAAACCCCACTTTGAGCTCCATGTGTAAATGTTATATGCTGATAATACATTAGATTTTGTTCGGCCTCTTCCTATCACTCCAAATATCTTCCACTTTGCAACGGGAGTCACTCGCCTATTCAGTGCAATATCCTCTTTCTCTTCCTACCCACAAGATTACCCCGAAAACAGGCTCTTGGCACCGGGCCCTGGTACCTGAGAGGTCCGAATGTTTTTAGTTTATTATTAAAATGTTTGCCATTACATTTACATAGTACCCGGCTGGGTTGATTGCTTCATATATCGACGGTACTAAAGTGGATACTGAATGTTTTGCCTGCCAAGGGCCTTCATCTAGTTCAGCCTGAGCATATATAAAAGTGATTTGAATGGAAGCGTTTGCTCTATTATTTTGGTGATGGATTTAGGGAAATGGAAAGTAGCAAATTGCTTTGTTTTTGGACCTTTGCCAGGTCCATCCTGGTTATGGATAACGCTTGGTTGATTGAAGAAGGCCAGCTGCTGCTCTAATAGCCTAAATCAATGACCAACGGTGCCCATTAGCAAGCATGTCATGTGTGCTGTAGTGAAAAGCGTTTTATAATTGTGAATTAATATCTTTTCTATTATATATCAATATGGTGCTATATTTTACAACTTGACCAGCCCTGCCATACTAATATTGATATTAGGGTCAACTCCACTTTTATGATATCCTTCAGAAGATGTACACACAACTCCTGGCTTCAACTGAGGGAGTTCACACTCAAAACCTCAGTTTCCACATCTGTAAAACAGACTGAATAATTCCCATGTCCTGGGGATGTGAAAATTCAATGCGAGAAAGTTTGTGAGAGCATTTTTAAGCCTTTAAGCATTACTCTCTGATGTCCAGTGCCTCTTTAGAAAAGATTTCCCCGTGTTTGTGTTGACTCTTTCAAATGGAATATGTGGTTGCTCTTACTGTTTCCACAACAGTTTCAAGTGTTTTGTTGTTGTTTTTCTTTATCAGAGTGAAATGTGTTTGGAAAAGACACATGGCCAAGGTTGACTCGATGACTGGGCTTATCCAAGACTTATGTGAAAGCAGTTGGGTGTGTTGAGACTTCAGTCTGCACCTCCGGGCCACCTTGCAGGAGGGCCCAAGCCTGCATTTTGGGTAATGTCATAGGTTGGGGTCTCCAGAAAGCTGACTCAGAGATGTAGATTGGTGTGCAGGAAGTTTATAAGAGAGTGCTTTGGAGGTTGCCACCTGTGGGTGTAGGATTGGGTAGAGGAGAAGCTGGGCTCTCATATGGTCTCACTAAATGCTCAACCAACCCCCTAGGGAACTCTGAAGCCGGAATGGCCCTTCAGGTTGGTCTTGAGCTGGGGTGAAGGAGCCAGGCCTTTATAACTCAATGGTGATCTGTCATGGAATGTGGACCATGAGACAGGACTGTTAATCTTAGGGGAGAAGATAGTCTTCACCCAGGGCAGTTCCATGGAGGGCTGACAGCTGAAGGCTGTCTCCAAAGGCTGGGAAAATAAATCCTTCAGCTCTGAAGAGGAATCTGACAGGTGTGTTACAGCATCCACTACAGTTAGGAAGAAAACAAAGCCATCTGGTACCCACTGAGATAGTTTCCATTAGTCACTGCTGCCCTTAGAGACAGACACCCACATTTCTAGTGTTGTTACCTGGTACATTGGTGGGAGGGAGAGAGAAGGCTGTCTGACTGCTCCATCTGTGGAACCATAGCTAATCAGTTGGTTTGTGCCCCCTGTATCCGCTTCTCTTCCCAGCTCCCACTCCAATGGCACTGCCCTGGATCCACCCCCACCTTCTGCAGTAGTACTTGCTTTTTATTTTTAAACTATAATTCCATCTAATTTTTATCTTTCGGGTGTCCTTGTATTAACTTTCATATGTGATTATTTATGTGTGTGTGTGTGTGTGTGTCTTCTTAGGAATCTGTATTGGTATTAATTTAGGTATAAGTGAGTTCTCAGCTCAGTCTACCATCATAAATAAAGTATTATAAAGTGGATGCATTTTAGTGTATAAAAATAGAAATTTTTTTTAAGCAGAAGATGAACGTAGGAATTTTAAGGTTTATTTTTAAATGGAATAAAGATAGGCTAGAATTTTCTAAAGGAATACAGTAACTAGAATGCTGAGGTCATACAAATAATTTTCTTGATCTGTCCGTACAAACTCTTGAGAATAAAGGCAGAATTCATCAGGGACTTGAAAATGGAAGATAATTCTGGTTCTGATGGAGCATGTTGTTTGAAGGTGTGCTAGGCTATTTCAGATGATCTTCACACCAGGAAGGGGAGGGGTCGGATGCCTTGGGAAATGTTGACAAAATCTGCCCCCGCTAACACACTCTTCCCCTTGCTAGTTGAGAAAGACTTCTTAAAGGAGAAAAGAAATCTTATTTATTCAATGTCTAATGGTGACTGAGTTATAAAGTCACCTGCAGACAATTCATGCTCTTCCATAGCTTGCTTTATTTTACCACATTTGGTAGTGTGCTCTATAGATCCAGTTTATATTTAAAACTTTTGGAATTAAAAATATATGCTAAAGTTTTTATGTGCAAGTTTGTTACCTGGGGCACAATTTATGATAGGGAAAATTCAGAAACAACTCATGGAAAATTTATATAAATTCTGGCACATCCATGATTCATTATCAAGAACCATGTAGTCATGAAAATAATGTTTCTGAAAAATATTTAAAGATGTGGGAAAATGCTATGATTGAATGTTACGTAAAAAAAGCAGAATGTAATATGATACATTCATAAAGCCAACTAGATTTTAAATACTTTGTTTTTAAAAAGTCTACTAGGATACTCCCCTGACAATTCATCAACATTAGTATTAGGCTGCTTTATAAGATGTTTCTTAGTTAAACTTTTCATATTTTTTGTAGCCTAATGAGTACACGAAGGCTCAGCATATAATTATTTTCTTAACAAAATGTTTGTTTTTGAAAGTAAAAGAGAACCAAAATGTATTTCCTATACAAAACTCCACACCTTGGGGATTTGTTCATTATCCTCTGCATCCTTGAGTCTCTCTTCACCATTGGCATCACCTGTTGGGTGGAGCCCTCTTAGGGAGGCAGCCCAGCCAGCCTGACAATGCTGGGTCGATCCAGGATGCTGTGTCACTTACTAATGGTGTGACCCTAGGCAAGTTACGTAATTTCTCTCAATCTTGGTTTTCCAGTGTGTAAGATGGGCACCCTAATGGTACCTGGTTCCTACTTATCTGGTGAAGATTAAATGAAGTAATGCACTAAAGTGCAGAGTACAGTAAGGAGCACAGACTAAACCTCAATAAATGTTTGTTAGTATCGCCATAAACACTGTTGTCATTAACATTATTAGCCATCACTTGATGTGTTTTGAAGACAAGAAATGATTAACTATAGGCAAGAAAAAATAACCAAAACAGCATTTTTAGCCTCTGTACCACTCTACCCCTACATCAGACCTAGGACTAGCTGAGGCACACGGGGATGCAGAGGTATCATTTAGCTACAAACAGAGTCACAGATCTGTAGGTTCCCCCCTCCTTACTCTCTTTTTTCCTGATCCTGCGGGGGTATCGACTCTAAGATGTGTTCTCCTCACGGCCAACTTGGGAGAAGTGGGGGGTCGTTTGCTCCATTTTAAGAAGAGCATTCCACAAAAGAAAATAGCTATAAAACATCAATAGGACAACATTTTCTTAGACGGGTTTCCATATTAAATGTCATCATTATGTCACTTCAGTTTTATCATAATGGTGACTGAGATCTTTGAAAACTGGGTTCCAGAACGTCTTCCCAGTCTGTGTAATTGTCTCGATTGACATTCTGGATTGACGTTTTGTCACTTTCTTCACAAAAATGACAACATGTACATTAAAAAGATGTGGAGGGAATTCCCTGGCAGTCCAGTGGTTAGGACTCAGCTCTTTCACTGCTGAGGCCCGGGGTTCAATTCCTGTTCGGGGAACTAAGATCCTGTAAGCCTCCTGGTGCAGCCTAAATAACTAACTAAATAAATAAAACAAAAAGATATTGAAGGCTGGCAAACAGTATGTCAAAATATTAGCAGAGGTTATTTCTGGGTGGTTGGATTACAGGCATTATTTGCTTTCTTCTTTGACTTCCTACTTTTTCTTCCTTCCTTCCTTCCTTTGTTCCTTCATTCCGTTCCTTCCTTTCTTTCATTCATATTTTTAAAATGAGGCTATACTATTTTTATTTTCCAAAAAATTTACTTAAAAAAATCCATCTAACAATTAGCTATAGAGTAATACCTTAAGTTCAGCAAACTTGATTTCGAAAAGCCTGAATAGACAGACAGACAGACACAAACACACACACCAATTTATTTTTTTACATGAGATTCACATTGGAACTTTTAAAAATAAATAGCAGAAATTTCTAGAGCAGGTAAATTATGCTTCAGTTTACACTTCTGTTTTCATAAGTTACTGCCATGGTGTGAAGGTACACAAGTGTTACAAAAATATTAACAACATAATAAGTATTCATCTTCACTAATAGAATATTACACAGGGTAGGCAATGTCCAACTGCTGTGCCGTGAGTCCTCCCAGCCTCCTAGGAGGTGGATAGTAATGTCGTCCTCGTGTGACAAACATGGAGACCAGGCATGAAGAGTCACTTACTTCCTAAGATCACACAGGTCAAATCTACGCAATCTGGCCCCAGAGTCTGCACCTCTACCTTCTCTGACCCATGTGTATGCACATAAGGCAAACCTGGCCAGCAGTTTACAGTGGTCACCTCTGGGGGCGGGGGGGGGGGGGGCGCTGGAGCATCACAAACGTTAAATGTGTTGGAGAGAATAGTGGAGGGAATAAGATGATTTTTATTTCCTGTGGCTTCTTTTCTCCTTCCTCCTCTCTCCTCCATCTGCCCTCCCTCCGTCTTCCTTTCTTCTCTTTTTCCATCCCTTCCTTGCTTCCCTCCTTTTTCCCTTCCTTCCTTTTTGAAAAAACAAACCTAAAGGCATACAAAATCTGGTCTTTAATTTTAAAGAATTTATTTATACTCTTAGTAGGATTTTGATGAAGCGATTTTGTTTTGTGTTCACTCTCTCTGATATGCGTAATGCCCTCTCTCCTTCTTGGGATATTAGGAAGAAAAATAATCTTTTGTTTTTAAAAATGGAACTGTTTAAATGAAGCATGTATAAGCCTACCGCTTTAACTCAAGGATTCAATAAATCCTAGACGTTGCCTCTAATGTGTAGAGGTCTGAAGAGATCTGTCCTATGAGAGAGTTCACTGATTTCAATTATCTGGATTTTATTATCACCTTCTATGGGTTGGAGAGACAGGATTTTGTAGAATGCCATCACCTGACGCTATGACAATGGGGTTTTACACCATTAAATCCAGAGAGCATAAGAGAAGGGATAAGAAATGAGAGGGCTTAAAAGCTATGCCGGTTTCATCGTGGAAAATACGACTTACTAAGCAACTATATGAAATAAAAGCAGGGAATGTCCATTCACCATCCATGTCATTGTATGTGAACTCCTTTCTGTGTTATACGATATTATCATCATCATCATCACCATATACTGCAATTGTATTTAGCAGCAGGAGAAAGAGACAGCTGCACAATAGATAAAGTTCTCAGACTTGAGTGTATGTCAGAATCACCTGGTGGCCAAAGGGGGCTTGTGCAAAATGCAGGTTGCCGGGCTCCATGGCCAGTGGTGCAGACTGAGTATGATTGGGGAACCCAGGGATATGCGTTTGTCAAACATCTCAGGTGATTCTGATGCAGATGGTATGAGGACCGCTCAGAGACGCTGATACCAAGCCTCTGCTTTGTCACTTGTTAGTCAAGACACTGCATCTTCCCATCACCCTGGGTGTAATATTTATTCTAAATTTCAGTTCCTCATCTGTATGAGGGGTGCATATAAATCCACACTTTGCTCACAGGGCTTCTGTGAGGATTTAGTAAGAGCATGCCTGGGATGGGGCAGCCTCTGCTCTTCATGGTGTTGTCTGTGGAGACCAAAGGGGAGACGTCCATCATGCGGGTCATCTTGGTCCTCGCTCTGTGCCTGGGACAGTGCTGGGCTTAATGAACACAGCATGTTGGTAATGAACTCGCTGCTGGAGCCCAACTGCTTGGGTCCAAATCATGACTCTTCAGTTTACTGTGTGATCTTGGACAAATTATTTAACCTCCTGGTGCCTCAGTTTCCTCATCTGTAAAATAGACGTAATTATAATATCCACTCCATGGGTTGTGGGGGGGTATTTTAAAAATTACTGTAAGTAAAACTTTTAGAACAGTGTCTGGCTAATAGTAAAGTGTCACTTAGGAGTTAAATAAATAAAAGCTTGTTGGTTGAATTCATGCATGCACACACGCTAAGCTTCTTTCCTTTTCCCTCTTTCAACGTAATGCAGATGTCTTCTTCTAGCTGACAGACTTTTAAAGTGGAGACCACTTTCAAGAGCCTCCACTCCTGGGGAAGGAAATCTGCAGGTCTTAGATGGGCTTGGCAGCCAGCAGAGGCGTGTTGTTGAGACAGGGAGGCTCCCTGGGGCGGGGGTGTCAGCAGAGCAAGCTGGATTCAGCTCTAGTAACTAGGAGAGCTGACAGCTAACAAAATGAGGCTCCCTCAGTCGTCTGTGAAGCAGACAAAGCAAGATATTTAGTTAATAGCAGCAACCTGGTGCCTATAATTTTCAAGTCCTTGGAGGCATATCACATGGCCCAGGGTGAGCCAAGGGACGGAGGAGGGAAGTAAGGGAAGTCGGGGGAACCTATTTTCCATGTCCCTTGTTGTGGTGTTTGACTCACCTAAAGTTAACACACTCACAGAACTTTGCTCAGAAATGTCATTGCTGAAATAAATGCGTTAAATTTAAACTCTGACCGCCCCAACTCCTCTGTTATGCAATGGGACTAGAAACAGCTCAGACTTAAAAGGCATCTCCAAGTTTTTCTCAGCCAGTGAGCCTTAGGCCACTTTGTTTTCTCAGATTGTTCAGCCTTGTCCAATTTTTGGATGAAAGTCCTTTGAATACTTCAGTGGCCATGCTATTTTTCCTCCGATCATCAACTCACAATATGAAGTCTAAGCTGTGAAAACAAAAAATCCAAGTTCCTTCCCATCCTTATTTTCTAGCCAACTATGGCTTTAGACTAAGGCTGTCTGTTTTAGGGAGAAGATCCCATTTGCACATTTTCTCTTGGTTGGCTGGACTTGCCCACAGATTCTTGGGCGATGTTCAGGAGGCTGCTTTGTGTTTTGGCTGGTGTGTGCTGGGAGTTTTCTTCTGGGCCTATATATAGCCGGAGAAGGGAGATGTTGTTCAGCTCTTGCCCAACCTAGAACTCAACCACCTTTTTGTAAGAGATGAATACAAAGACCATAACATTTTGAGCACTGTTTTTTGCTTTGCATTGTAATTTATTTTAATATAAAATATATTTCTGTAGTCTGGTTATAGAAGGAATACCTTGTAGAAAATTTGGTTATTACTGAAAAAGCATAAAGAAGGAAATAAAACCATAAAAGAACTACTAATAAATAACTAGTTTTATGTTTTTTTCTGACTATTTATCCATCTTTCCACTTAACCATCTGTCCACCTTTCTACCTATCCATCTATCCATCTACCCTTCCATCCATCCATCCATCCATCCATCCATCCTTCCTTCCTTCCTTCCTTATACCCATCCATCCATTCATCAATCCACCCTTCTATTCATTCTATTCATACGCATCTATTCACCTTCCCATCTATCCATCCCTTCAGGCTTCCATTCATCCCAGGAAGAAATAATAGTTCTTTAAGAGTATAGAATAGTGGTTGAGTACAGGCTTTTCAATGACTTGCTTTGTGCATTCATATCCTGCCTGTACTCTGCACTTTCTATGCAACCCTGGACAAGTTTTTATGGCTTCTATTCCTCCTTTATAAAATGATATTAATAATAGTGTCTACCACATACCATTGTGTCAGAATTTAGTGACAGAATCCATATAAGATGGTTGGCCAAGTGCCTGGCGTAATGGAAGTTCTCAAAAAATATTAGCTATCCTTGTCATTATTATTACTCTTCCCTATTTGAGTTGCCAAGATTTGATAAGAGAACATATACTTAATACAGTGTCTAGCTATTATAATATTATAAATGCAGTAATAAATATACACATGTATATTTTGTTTATGTTACTGACATCCATCTGTTTCATAAACTCATTTTAAGTGCTATTTTAATGGCTGAAAATATTCTGTGGTACAAGTATTTGTAACCAAACTATGCAAGTTATTCATTTAGACTTTATTTATATCAAGTTTCTGTTGTTATTAATAATGCTGTGATGAACATCCCTATTCATAGTTATTTCCTTACATTAAATTCCTAGAAGTAGAATTGCTGGTTATATGTTGTACATATTTGAAAGCCTACCGTGGTGCCCAGCAAAAAGTCTATACCACTTTGCATTTCCATATGGATGTGATCTCCATATGGCCTGAATTTTCTACACTCTTGCCAGCCTTATGTGTCTCTGCAAACATTTGCCAGTCCAGTAGAAAAAACGTAGGATCGCATTGCTATTTTATTACTCGTTTTTATTTAATTACCAGCAAAGTTGAACTTTGCCGTATGTTTTCTGACCATGTTTATTTCTATTTCTTAAAACTGTCAGCTTATAATACTTGTGCATTTTTCTACTGGGGTGTTTGTTCTTTTCTTAATGATTCTGCCAGAGTTGAAATTTTTGACTTTCTAATGGGAAGGTTTTGGAATTTACTCTTTTCCAATTTATGAAAATTGGCCATAGCCCATCTGCAGTATTCTGAACTTTGTCCCTGTGTTTGTTATTATTTCCTGAACTTTACTGTGTCCCTTCAGCCAATACCATATTCAGCCAAGTGCCATTGGACTTGAATTCATTTTTAAGTGCCCGGAAGCTTCTTACCTCCCCACCTTTTAGTGGGTGTCCTTTCATCTCTGTGATGCTTTCCTGGTTGTTCTAAGTTTCAAGTTCATTCTGTTCATTGAAGAAAATAGTAGATAACAATAATAGGTAACTACTCCTCTTACCATGCCTTTTATGTGTCTCTTTTTGGTCATGTGCTCCTCTTTCTTTGTACCTCTTTTTAAACGTGTGCTTGTTAGGTCTCTGAACAATGACATCTGTATAGGTTTCTCACCCCAGCAGTCTCCCTTTAAATATGGTAAAGAACCTACCAAAAGACTTACCTCTAATATGTGGAGAAATCACTTTAGACTGTGTGCCCAAAGATTCATTTTCTCTAATGGTCTAATGCAGAAATTGGCAAACTTTTCTCTAAAGGGCCAGATTGTATTGGGTTGGCCAAAAAGTCCATTTGGGTTTTCCTGTAAGATCTTATGGAAAAGCCAAAATGAACTTTTTGGTCAACCCAATACATATATTGGCTTTTTGGTCCATGCCATCCATGTTGCAGCTACTCAGCTCTGCCCTTGTAGCACAATAGCAGCCATTGACAATCAGTAATGAACATGCCTGGCTGAGTTCCAATGAAATTTTACTTAGAAAAACAGGCAGAGGTCCAATTTGGTCCATGGGCATGGTTTGCCAGCTCCTGATCTAAGTAAGAGAAAAGAATTGTTAAGGGAATGTCATGGGAGGAGAATACATTTTAGCCCATTGCTATTAACAGGAAAGAACCTTCAACACTACCGTGGCTGTGGGCTTGATTAGGTGGAGAATTCCCTGAAGGATTGCCTTTCTTTCCCCCGCCCCAGAGAGTCCGGCTTGGGGAGAAGGCCCCGGGCAGAAAACACCGGGGAAGGTGAAGAAAATAACGTGAGAAAAACGTTCCTAGGGCCTTATTCCAGCGACAGACAGCATCCTCAAGTTAAGGATGACTTAAAACCATGGTGAATCCCCACTCTGGGGGACAAAACATGGGGACGGGTGTGGGTTCTGGCCCTGAATTGCATTTCTGAACTTCAGCAGTTCCCCTTTAACACATCATTATTCCAGGAAAGTATAGTTTGAGCTGAAAAGCCTGTAAGTCGGGTGTTTTGCTTGCTGTTCTTGGTGGGGTTTGTTTGTGTTTGCTTCTGTCTCTTTGGTTAGCCACCTACGGCATTAGTTTTCTGAGACCCAAATTCCAGAAATCACCTAACGACCTTTTGGGAAATGACCTGTGTGCTGTGCAGGGCCTGCCTGTCTATAGTCTCCATGGCCTTGTCGTAGAAAGCTAACTCAGACTGGTGCCTCCATTGCCTCATTACAAGCTGCCCTCTTCATAGAAAGCTTTGTGAAATCTAGAAGAGCAAAGGCAAAAGATTTTGATCTGGCTGAGGCAGGGACTACAGGGAAGAAACTGGACAGGGGGCCATGGGACCCACGTGACATCCATCAAATCCCTTCTCTGAATATTTCAGTTTCCTCCTCTGTCAAATGAGGGGATTGGGCTAGAAACGGAATGGCTACTAATTGGTAAGCCCATGGCTCTGTCCTCATTGCCTCCGATAGGCATTGCTGCTCCATCACTGTGTTCTTCCTGGTTTCCTGGAGAGGAGGCCTTCTCCATTCAGGCCTGCTCTAGCAGACCATTCCTGCCCAGCCTGGGATGGTCTCTGAGTCCCTGCCCATCACTGAAGTTCTGTGATTCTTACCACATGTGGATCTCAAACACGTTCCACTCCTAAATGGGGATTATTCATTGCTTTGGGCAGCAGCAGTGCTAAAACATTGTCCGTTTAACTACCCCAAAGTGTAGTTAAGGCTCTTGAAATCTAAACTTTGCCAAATGAATAGACCATTGCAATTTGCCTCTGTCTTCCAGGTGCGATAGTTTTCCATTTTCTGCCTTGTGATCTGTTACAAAGTGTTTGTCTCAAGAAAGCTGGGGAGGTGGGGGCCAGCCTTCCATTCACCCAAGTCTGTTTATGTTTCATTGCCAGGGTTGTTGTAAGATCCTGTGCCTTTAATAGATTTCCTGAGCTAATAGTTTGCCTTATTTACCTCCCTGGGCTATAATCGTTTTTGTGGTTGACCATTTTGATAAGCTACTTCTGTGAAACGTTCTCATATGAACGCGAGTCAGTTTTTAAGTGGTTATTCTTCTTAACCTTATTTTCAATCACCAAAAATAATTCCCACAGAAAATCTTATTTTCTTTTCAAAAAATTTCCTCAAGCATTTAAACGTCATCATTTTCCCAATCCTGAATAATTCTGAATGAGGGTGACTCACTTTCAGTGGAGTGGAGTAGAGGGAAAAATGCAAGAGGGAAACTAGTTGAAGTTGGGACAGATGGGCACCCATTCTGTCTATCATGTACAGACACTAAAGATGTAACTTTGGAATCTCATTAACAGCCAAGACAAAGAGGAAATTTTTTCCAGCTCTTTGGTTCACAGTATCCACAGAATAAAACAATTGCTCAAATGATGGTTCTATACCTTAATCTTTGGTATTAAGACCTCACCTACGCTTCTGCTGTGTGTTCTGATGTAGGAGGTATACAGAGTTGCTTCTGTCTTTGCTATATTTAAATATTGCTTTACACAAAAAATAATCCCGTGCGTCTTTTTAAAAACTGTTCAATCTTAAAGTCTTTTTCCAGATTAATATACACAAATGTGAAGGGCCTGACTGATTTAAGGCTTTCTAGTGAGGAGGCTATTCACAGAGAGGCACATTCAAGAGAGTGAAGACTTTTCTTGGGGAAGTGGTATGGGCCACAGACCTCCATAGGAAATTTATTTAAAATATAAATGCATTTGGGATACTGCCTCCTAGTACTTTGTTTTTTGTATATTTGACCCTCCACAGATTCAATGATATATCTAATTAAACTGGCTCCAAAATACAAACCATTACCCTTCCAGTACATTTCCAATAAGTCTCCCAATCTTCCTGATTCTGGAGATACCACTGGATGCTGGTTTCAGGCACAGGGGATCCTTTTTCAGAATCTGGATGTAGATGGACAGAGAGAGATCATAGTTAGTGTAGGTAATTAATGACCTGAGAGCCTGGTCCCAAAGAGACGCTCAGGGTAGAAGACCTGACCAAGAGCCGTCCAGAGCTGTGATTGTCTGGGATGGGCCTTTGCACAGGATGGGAAGACCCAGCCCCTTCAGTGAGGAGTATGAGTTTGGTCCCATCACCACTTCCAGCCTCAGTTTCCTTGGAAGGCCCAGGACTTAATGACCATTTTAAACCCCTTTCTTTATTGTTCCTTTGCTAGAGTTGGAAATAAATAACTGAGGAGGGCTCTCTGAGGTCAGCTTCTCTAGTACCTTGTTGGAATCTGAGGTCTCAGCTGTGGGGTCATCAGTGGATGAAACTGTTCTTTGCAAAGAGTAAAATAAATGGCATTCTTAACATGGAGTTTTCAAGGTACGCTTGTATTGATTACCCTACTGAGTCTTCATGGAAACTACAAAACTGGCTGATTCAAGGTTCTTATCTCTGTTTGGAGGGTAGGCACCTGAAGCCCAGAAAGTTTAAGTGACTATGACGTTAAGTCATAGAGGAGGGCTTTTTATAGCTTGTTCTTATTGTTATTATTCAATTTTTGTATCTCAGGACTCAGTTCCTACTGCCCCCCAGAGTATAGCATCGAGCATGGCTCTCACTAGACCCCACGCCTGTCAGAGGCTCTGGGTGAAATGAGTTCCATGCTGGAACTCATTTGGAATATCTGTATTCTGTGCCTCTCTCTTGGAGATTCTCAATTTTCTGGTTGTCAAAGAGGTCCCCCGAGAAAGAAGCAGGTGTTTTGGAACCCAGCATATCCCATCTTTTTTTTTTTTTTTTTTTTAAATCTCACACTGCCTTTAGAAGGTAGAGGAATAAAGAACGCACTTTGGAAAATCCTGTTCTAGAGCTGCGGCACCTCTACAAGGCTAAGACTCCAGGACTGTTCTGTATTCATCTTAGCTTCCCTCGCATTTAGTATCGTAGGAACTCAACGCATTGTTGACAATACTAAAGTCCATTGGTCATATGCCTTGGGTTGTCTAGAAGATTCCATATGTCAAGTAGACGGCTCCATCGTCTCTCTACCTGCTCATGCACTTAACAGACACTTGTTATGATTTGGGAATCAGAAAATACCATCCTAGTAGAACCAGGAGAGATCAGTGTTACATAGGATTGTGTGTTGAGGTTGTGAATACCACTGACCATGGTTGAACAGATAATGGGTTACACTTATTCTTATGGTCCTGACCCGAAGAACAGGCCACACTTTAGGTTCCCATATGATCAAGTAAAATAGCATGCCACTCAAGAATGAGTGATTTAGAAATACCATGGGCTAGCAAGAATGTATGTATGTACACATGTATGAACGCCTCCTAAAGTTTATCACATGCTTATTGTACAGATGAGGAAAGTAAGGCTCTGAGAGCACTACTGTTGCTCAGTACAGTTTTGACTCCTCGTTCATAAGTATCATCTCAGAGCTCTGTGACCCGGGACAAGTTACTTAACCTTTGTGTGCTTCAGTTTCATCACGTGTGAAATGAGGATGATAATATTTCCTGCTAAGGCTGTCATGAAGATTAAATCAGTTAACACCGTATGATACTTAGAACAGTGGCAAGCACAGAAAGCACTCAATAAGAATTAGCTCTTATGATTTATATATATATGTGTGTATATATATATATATATATATATATATATATATATATATATACACACAGCTTATGGGCATGCACACCCATGCACCGTGGTCTCACCCACCTTACTCAGCAAGATTTGTTCTGGATGACATTTGACTGTTTCCAAAAATCAACTCCACTTTCCATGAGCAAAGATTTTCCTTCATAAAGCTTATTCAAAGGGGGTATGTTTTCTCCTCTGAACACAGTTCTTATAGAAGAGACCAAAAATACTTTTGGCAAATAAATATTTTGGCAAATAAGTTTGGCTAGAGTAAGTGAGTCACTAGGTGTCTACTTTGAAGGGAAAAACAGTCATTTCAGTGTACAAATTGTTGTCTCATTACTTTATTACACACCAGAAGGGAGTTTGGGGTGGAACATCTACAAAGTACAATAGAACCAGTACAAGTTTTCCTGTCATTTAGCATTTAATTAAAAATAACTAGGAAAACAGCTAATTGAAATGCTCAGTGCAACTTTTTTTTTTTTTTATGACACAATATGTTGACTGAGTTTTCCAAATTACTAAAAGCATTCAGGCAGTTCTGGGAATTTGGGTCTAGTAACCCTTCAGCTCTTTTTATTTAGAGTGTTGGCACTTTGCACTGGTGTCAAATACAATAATTATTTTCCACAGTTATTGAATTTAATAGAGTAATTGCTAAACACATTTCCACATTTGGCTCTCCAAGACCAAGTGTGTAAAATTTGTGAGCTGTGAATGGTAACTTTATACTGAATACTTTCCTGATAATTGTCTAAGAGATGTGTCCTCAATGATTGAGAGGGGAAAAAATGGAAAGCAGACGACAATGTCATTGTAATTCCAGTCGTGGACAACTGCAATCCCTGAGTTCTGTGTAAATTAGTCATTGTAGATTGAAAACAAACAAACAAGCAAACCCAAACAAATAAACCTCACAATCACTAGAGCCAATTAGATATTCAGAGGAAAAGTCTCAGTTTTTAATATGTTACAAAATCACACAAATACATATGTATTGGCATCAGCTGTTTTGACAGATGCGCCTTAAAATAGGAGAGATGCAAAAATAGATACAGACAACTTTAATGTGGCCTAAGCAATGGCAAGAAACATTTACAACATGATGAACCTTCACTCCAAAATAAGTGACCTCAAAGTAAACAAAGTTGGAATGTGTACTGAATCAAGTAATGGGTTTCTAATAATTGTAATGTACAAAAGTGATTAATTTATTATTAATTTTTTTTTTTTAGAAAAGTGGTTACTTTTTTTTTATTATTAATTAATTAATTTATTTGTGCTGTGTTGCGTCTTTGTTTCTGTGCGAGGGCTTTCTCTAGTTATGGCAAGAGGCGGGCCAGTCTTCATCACAGTGCGCGGGCCTCTGACTATCGCGGCCCCTCTTGTTGCAGAGCACAGGCTCCAGACGCGCAGGCTCAGTAGTTGTGGCTCATGGGCCTAGTTGCTCCGCCGCATGTGGGATCCTCCCAGACCAGGGCTCGAATCCGTGTCCCCTGCATTAGCAGGCAGATTCTCTACCACTGTGCCACCAGGGAAGCCCTATTATTAATTTTGATATGATATTATGATGAATTTTCTTTGTGGGTAATTGCTATGGATTGAATCTTTGTGTCCCTCCAACACTCATATGTGGAAGCCCTAATCCCCAATGTGATTGTATTCAGTTGTGGGGCCTTTGGGAGGTAATTAGGTCATGAAGGTACCACCCCCATGGTGGGATTAGTGCCCTTTCAAGAAGAGACACAGAGAAAATGAGGAAGGAGCAGGGAGGCTGGTGTGGGTCTGACCCTGAGTAAAAGAGAGAAGGAAGGAAGAAAGCCTGGGTGGAAGTACAGCAATGCTTTAGGGGAGTCCTTGAGCCCAAACTGCCCATCCAAGGACTCATGGGTCCTCCAGGAATGACACTGCTTTGTGTCCTTGTTGTGTTCAGTAACTGGTGGGGAGCAGCATGTGGAAGCATGGCCATGGTAAGAAATGTGGCGATGGATTTCAGTGCATAACAGCTGGAGTTTTGATCATAATATTCCCTTCTGTTAAGGCTCTGAGAAGTACATCTTCATGGCCACCACAGAGGTGTATACAAAATATTAGTTCAATGAATGAAGAAGGAAGAAAGGAAGGAAGGAATTTTTCCCTCATGTTATGTTTACTTTTGGCTTTGTTAGCTACCTTTTTATTGAGTATCTACTATGTGCAAAACCATTCACCTTCAATGCCTCATTTGGTTCTTGTAGCAACCCTAGGCACCATTATTATTCATCCCCATTTTGTAGATGAGGAACATGAGACTCCAAATAGGTTAAGTAATTTGCCCATATCAGAAGCTACTACACGGCAGAGCACTGTTTCATAAAGTTTACTCTTAAAGTCTAGACCCTTAGCTATTTATGCTGTACGTTATTAATGTATAGGGGATACAGGTGCAGAGAGATGCACTGCCCTGCAGAGGAAGTTCCCCAAAATTGCAAGCAAGAGGAGCATAGGAATGAATCCTAGGCTTAGGCCAGGGTAACCAAGATGTTCATTCATGAATTTGCATTGATCGTTCTTTTATTCATTCACTCATCGTTGGCCATTCATTCACTGGTTCATTCGTTCAGCAAATGTTTATCAAATGGCTTTGCAAGGCAGTCCATGGACTAAGTTTCAATCTTTATGTCTTTGAGGCACTCACTGTCTGCACTGTCCATTTCAGTAAGCTACATAGGGCTATTAAGCACTTGAAATGTTGCTGGCCTAAACTGAGACGTGGTGTGAGTATAGAATACACACTGGGTTCCAAAGAGTTAGCATGGAAAAAATTGTGTAAAAAATCTCATGAACAGCTTTTGTATTGATTACATATATTCATATGATCATTTGGGGTTATATAAAGTTAAATAAAATATGTTATTAAAATTAATCCCACTTGTTTCTTTTTACTTTTTAAACATAGCTATTAGACAATGAAAAATGCACATTTGGCCCATATTATAATTCTCTTGGACACTGCTGGTCTATTGAACTATAAAGATGAGTACTTTAATAGTACAGAGGGCTCTGGGAGCGCAGAGCAAGAAGCAAATGACTGTAGGGGATGTCTGCAGAGATGGGACATTGGAACTGGTCCTGGACAAAGGGGTTGGATTTTGACTGATGGATAACTGGGGAATGGCATTCCAGGTGGGTGGCACAGCACAGACAGAAGTGTGGGGAGTTGAAGAGGAACACCGCATCCAGTGAGCTGCGGCTGGGATTCTGGACAAGACTGTTATCTCAAGTTGGGTTCGCTGGGAAGCAGACTCTGAGCTGGAGGTTAGCATGTTTATTAAAGTGCTTGTTCATTAAAGAGTACCCTGGGCTTCAACCAGTATTTGGATTGGGCTGCCTGGGGAAGGTATGAAACCTTGGGTGAAGTGAGTCTCTGCAACTGAGGAAATTCCTGATGGGACCAATATATAAAGACTGTCCACAGAGAGCACACCCATCAACTGGGTAACAAGACCTCCCTCGCAGGGTGAGCTGGGTGGCCCGTCACTGTGTGCCCTTCAGTTGTCTACAGAAATAGAGGACAGAGTGCTAATGCAGTGACCCCTTCCTTCCTCCATGCTCAGTGCCAGGGTCTCACATTAGCTGAGTGAGTGGGAGAAGAATCAAGTCTCTGTGATGTCAGGTGGGTACTTGGCAGTTTGTATAAATTACGGCCAAGGCAGTGGTGAATTTGTATGTGTAATGCATTTACCCACAGCCCCTAGAGTACACTAGAAGACAATTTCTTGGTGTTTAAAAGATTATCCTTTTAATAATTCATTGATCTTAACAACACACTACATCAACGGTTTACACCAAAGCCATGTTTTATCTGCAGTGCACTTCTAAATTGAAAGGTACCATAAAATAGCACTTAACTTTCAGAATCCTTATGTTATCTAAGCTTAGTTTCATATTTGTTTGATGATAACAAATGTCCTGTCTTTTTTATTATCTAGTACAAGCTCTAATTTAGAGGCTCAGGAATAAATGAGGCGATGCCTGCAGATGGGTGGCGTGTGTGTGTGTGTGTGTCCTGGAATGTGCATGCAGGTTTGGTCTTAAAGCTTATTGTCAGCATTTTTATATCAAATGATAGTCATGCAGTGAAAGACATCTGCATTCCTGTCTCAACTGACCCATTTGGTGTGAACGCATTTAAAAGAAAACTGTTTCTCTACTCACAATACTTTCTGGACACCAACTGGGTGTTCTCCAACTGTATTCAACTCTGACACTAACTACCTGGAAGTAGAGCAGACCCCACAGGATAAGGGCTCAGTCCCACAAGACTTCTCCCACCTCAGATGCTGGCCACAAGTAGTGGGTCCCCAAGTCACCCACACTTCTCTGTGACTTGACTACAAATCAAGGAATCCCACAATCCCCTCCTCAGCTTCAATAATTTGCTATGTTGGCTCATAGAACTCAGGGAAATACTTTCCTTACATTTACTGGTTTATTAAAAGAATGTTATAAAGGTTACAGATGAATGGCCAGATGATGTGGTACATAGTGTGAGGTCGTGAAGGGTCCCAAGTGCAGGAGCTCCATTCCTATGGAGTTGGGGTGCACCATCCTCCTGGCACGTGGACATGTTCACCAACCCAGAAGCTCTCCAAACCCCGTACTTCAGTGATTTTTATGAAGGCTTCACCACAAAGGCATAACCAATTATTATCGACTCAATTTCTAGATCCTCTCCCCTCCCCAGAGGATGGAGGGGTGGGGCTGAAAGTTCTAGGCTTCTAACCATGGCTTGACCTTTTTGGTGATCAGCTCCCATCCAGAAGCTACTGAGGAGCCCACCAAGGGTCACTTCATTAGAACAAAATATGCTCCTATCACCCGGGAAATTCCAAGGAATTTAGGAGCTCTGTGTAAGACGCTCCTATCACCTTCATCACTCAGGAAATTATAAAGGTTCTAGGAGCTCTGTATCAGGAACCAGGGGCAGAGACCAAATATTGGGTTGGCCAAAAAGTCTGTTCGGGTTTTTCCATACAAATGTTAAAAACCCGAATGAACTTTTTGGCCAACCCAATATATATTTCTTATTATGTCACAGCATTCTTTTGACAACATGGGCATGGACCTACAAAAACAGATTGAATTGTTAAGTTTTCAGAATAAGTAGAATTGAGAAGGAGCCAGATTTCTCTTTTCTTTTACTTGTTCTTACTGGTCCCACTATTTCCCGGCACATGGCATTCTGGGTAGTGGGTGTGTGCAAGTGATTACAAGTGCCGAAGGTCACCAGAGTTCCCCACTGCCTGAGAAGGAAGGTCAAAACCTGTACATATGGTCCACATGATGGGCCCCTCCCTACCTCTCCTGCTCTATCTTACACTTCTCTCTCTCACTCCCTATGGCCCAGAAACATAGCCATGCTTTTACTTTCCCAAACGTGTCATGGTCTTTCCCACCCCAGTACCTTTGCACCTGCCATTCCTTCTGCCAAGAGTGCTTTATCCCAAGGCCCTTTCAGATCATGGATTTCTATCCGTTCCTCTGTTTAAATGCCAATACCACCAGAAAAAAACCTTCCTTGACTTTCAGGTCAAGTCTGAAGTTTATGCAGTCCCAGAGCACCACCCTTGTTTATAGCACTCACCACTTTCACCAATATCTCTGTTCCCAATGGACGGTGAAAAGCAGGAGGGCAGACCCACCCTTGCCCAAAGCATAGCTGAACACTCACTGCGAAGGAGTATATAGGTGATGATATAGAGAAGACAGATGGGGAGTGAATTCTATCAAAAACCTCGGCTTCCTGGAGAAGGTAAGAGATAGGGAAGTAACTTTAGAGGTGGGAGTATTGAAAAGAGGTTTTTTTTGTTTTTTGTTTTTTTTAACTTTCCTAGAATAAATAAGACTTAAACATGCTTGTAAGCTGCCAGGAAGTAGCCAGTGGAGAGGAAGTGATTGCAGATGGGAGAGAAAAACAGGGTAATTGATGGAGCAACGTCCCTGAGGTTACGTGAGGGGTGAAATCAGGAGTGCGGGACGGGCTTCCCTGGTGGCGCAGTGGTTGAGAGTCCGCCTGCCGATGCAGGGAACATGGGTTCGTGCCCCGATCCGGGAAGGTCCCACATGCCGCGCAGCGGCTGGGCCTATGAGCCGTGGCTGCTGAGCCTGCGCGTCCGGAGCCTGTGCTCCGCAATGGGAGAAGCCACAACAGTGAAGAAGCCCGCGTACCACAAAAAAAAAAAAAAGAAAAGAGTGTGGGTTAAGAGGTGAGGCTGGGAATAGGCCAGCGCTGAGGCCGGTGATATTTCTGCCCAGCCTTTCAGCTTTTGTGTAGAAGAGTGAGGAAGGCATCAATCACTTCCTTTCTGGCTGGGTAAATGCCAGGAAATTCTATGGCAGAAACTTCCCCAGGCAGGAGGCTCAGAATTAATTGTGAGGGTTAAGCATAAACGAAAAGGAGCAGGCAAGTCCTAAACACTAAATCCCAGGAATAGGGCCGTTTCAGATCAAGGGACTGCATCTGAGAATGGTCTGGTAGCCCGAATGCTGTGGGAACCTCTAGGTATTTAATACTTGGCGATCACATGAATGCCCCTTCATAAGATTGTTTCACGTGGGCCAAGATGTATATTGATTTTTTTTTTTTTTTTTTGCTGTGTTTATACTTTCAGGAAGAGAACATGATCTCTGGAATCTGTTTGAAGAATAGAAATGTCTGTAGAGGAGAAAAATATGTTTTTTACATTGTCTTGTTCTTGTCCCAGTTTGTTTGCAGGCGGTGCAAAGCCCCCAACTTAGAAATCTCCTTGCAGGTGTTCAGATGTGATTTAACTGAATAACAAAATCTTAGTGGAATATGGAGGATTTGCTTGAGGGTGTGTGTGTGTGTGTGTGCACGTGCATGTGTGTAAATGGATTAATAAAGTTCTTGGGTAGCCAGGGAGCAGGGGTGAGGACAAGCTGACCTTGTGTTTTATCTAGGATGATGATAGTGGGCTGAGCCAGCAGTGTAAAACCAAAATGTAAACATTTGGTGAACAAACAAGTGCATGGGTGAACAGAAGAGTGAATGGATCAAAGAATGAATGAATCTACCCATTACTCTTGAGGCTCTAGAAGGGTGTTCTCCCCAAGGAGGCGCCTTGTCTGGGGAATAGTGCTTTAATATCTTTATGCAAAGAATAAGTGAATAGCAGTCATGCAGCCAACACAGATTTATTGGATTAAATGAGTCAATGTCAATACATAAGACGGAACTTTGCACACACTAGGTGCAATGTGAACGTTAAATAGATAAGATGGACGTCAACTACATACCAAGCCCTGTGCCAACTGCCAGGCTATAACAAAGTAAAACGGACACAGCTCCTGCCCTTATGGAGCTTAGACTCCAGTGGATGGCTTCCCTGAACTTGTAGGACATGACTTCCATCACTAACATATGCAGAGCAGGTTTCCTGAGCTAACTTTCACATACTCAACCTCTAATCCCCCTGGACAATCTGAGAGGTATTAGTAACCTCATTTTCAAACCTCAGAGATTTGAGCTAAATTTCTGAGATTTCTTTTAGTGACTTGCCCAAGGTCACAGAGCAGTTAGGCCATAGAGCTAAGAATCAAACACACATCTGTCTGATTCTAAAGCATGGGCCATTTTCCCCATACTAAACTGCCTCTCGAGTGCCCACTTTAGAGTAGGAAAGAACTGAAAGCCTTATGCTGATGGATTTGAGGTGATTTGTAGAAGTTTGAGACTGCCATTTTTCATAATATCCATAGACTTTATACATCCACATGTCCTAACCTCCCGAACAGTATAATTCAGTTATGTTCTGAGGGTATTCCCCTTCTAAGTTAAAAATTATCAAACCTACTGGGAAGAAGGGTTCCCTGGGGATTTGCTTTATAAAATAAACAGAAATCAATTTTGACTTGTTTTCTAATCATGATAAATGAAGCCAGGTTAGGGGAAAAAAAAAGTCCCAGCATTAGTTGAGGATCATTTTACCAGGATGCATTGGTCTTTGACAAGCAATTAAGAAGCCTCTGATTGTAGCTGGCAGTGCCACGGTTCAGCACACTCTTGATTAATTCTCATTTTCATTCTTTCCTTGGGATTTATTTACTCATTTCACCTGGAATGTGTTTAGCTTCTTAACCTCCCCCTACCCCCTTTCCTCATGTGTTTCTTTGCTTGGCTTCTTCCAACTTTACCTCCCTGCTAATCAGTGCCATATTCATTCCTGCTGGCAAAATACCATACCATCTTGGCATTCATTCATTGTCCCTTTGTTCGTTCATTCATTCATTCATTCATTCATTTTCTATCCCATCTAAGCCCATCTCCATTGACCTTCTTTATTTCTGTCTAGATATTCTTTTAAAATACAGAGGATGTTTTCCTTGGGCCACTTGGTAGGGAGGTGAGCAAGGAATCAACAGTAGGTTTTGAAATATCTTATCATTGAGAAATCTGAAGTCTGGACAAAACTGAAGGGTCCTGGAGAAGCTACAAGAGGTAGAATCAATATCACCATCTTCATCTTCATGGCTGTTAACTACTGAATCCTTGCTCTAGTCCAGGCACTGTGTCTGCATCTTTCATATGTTATTGCTTTTAATCCTGGCAACAACCGTACAAAGAAGGTAATGGTGGCCTCAATTTATAGACAAAGCGACTGGGGCTCAGGGAATTTATTTATTTATTTTTATAAATTCATTTATACATTTATTTATTTTTGGCTGCATTGGGTGTTCATGGCTACGCATGGGCTTTCTGTAGTTGTGGTGAGCGGGGGCTACTCTTTGTTGCAGTACACAGGCTTCTCATTGCAGTGGCTTCTCTTGTGGAGCATGGGCTCTAGGTGCACAGGCTTCAGTAGTTGTGGCATGCGGGCTCAGTAGTTGTGACTCGTGGGCTCTAGAGCACAGGCTCAGTAGTTGTGGCACAGGGGCTTAGTTGCTCCGCGGCATGTGGGATCTTCCCGGACCAGGGCTCGAACCCGTGTCCCCTGCATTGGCAGGCGGATTCTTAACCACTATGCCACCAAGGAAGCTCCCAGGCTCAGGGAATTTAAATCACATGAGCAGTAAGTGGTGAAACCAGCCCTCAAGTCTCTGTCTCTGAATTAATAGGATAACCCACAGCAGACACTAATTCACACATGGCATCAACAATAGCAGCGGTACTGGACACCTTCAATGCAAACCATTTGACCCAGCACCTTGGTTGGACTGAGTTTGCATGGCCGCCCTACTGAATCATGAGTCTCCCAGGGCTGAGATCTACACCGTGCCATCCCGCTCAGCCCACCTCACCTGAGCACAGGAGTGACTTGGTGGGCATTTGGCCCTATGAAGGGTCTTCAAATGCCCTGGCTGTCCCCAGTGGACGTCTCACATGTAAAGTGGGAGCACTACTTCATGGTTGCTGAACTTGTGTCCTCAGACATTCCTCCCACTCCGTTCCTTCCTGATTCTGAGCCTCCTAATTATTCACCCAGCCATTCCTCTCTTACCCTTGGGACTTGAGCCCTCTCCTTTTCCTTTTGATGATTCTTTTTACTTAGCCCTGGCGACCTCTGGAAAATGTTTGTCACAGTTTAGTTGCCCTGGGAACTTTCTACCCAGAACCCAGACTCTACCGTGGTTCTCTCTCTTTAGGGGGCAAGGGGGTATAAGGAAAGGGAAATGGGCATTTCTAGTGTACCACGTGTGTGAGGGCCTTTACAGTAACAAGCCTGGGATAATCCTTAGAGCACCTTAAAGAGTTAGGTTTGTTATCTGTGTTTCATAAACAAGAATGCTGAGGTATGGAGAGGTAATGCAGATTAATAAAGACCCTGCAGGTAGGAAGTGGTGAGTCAGAATTGGGCTCCAGGTCTGGGTTCTGTCTACTCCAAAGCCTGGTCTCTCTCTCTCCTCTCTACTACTCCCTGGAAGTCATAGGACCCTGTGATTTTCTTCTAAACTGCTTTTTCTATTAAAATTATAACCTGTCATTAAAATATTTAAGCACACAAATTAACTGGTGCTAATTATGATATTTCAAAAAGTGACAAGCAATTTAGAGTGAGATTTAAAGGGAAAAAAAAAACAACACCTAAATATAACTTGTCATCTTTCGTAATAAATACAAACCTTTGTCAATCATGACTTTATCTAACCCTGATATGCCTCACGTCTAAACAGAACAGAACATTCTGTCTCGTCCACCGTTTTGCCAGGCTCAGAAGCATGTAAGCAGTTTTTGGAAATTCTGGTACTTTAGAACATTTTGGCACGGAAAGCTGTTGCGAGTGGCTTTCTATTGAGTTTCTAATCTCTCTGAAGAGAGGTTGAAATGATGACTTTCAACTTAAATCGGTAGATGTCAAATTTTCTCCTAGACACCCTCGTTAGTTCACATACCCCCGAATTCTTTGTCCTTTTCCACTTTGTCGTAAATTAAGACAGAGAAAAATGACCCCCCAATAGGATGCCGTGGTCTCTGGGAGGAAGGGAGCAATACATGGATGGGCGACCATGCATTGCAGTCTTTGCTCTGCAGCTCTGTGTCACCCAAGGCTCCCTTCCCGTCAGAGCTTCATGGATGCACCATGAAATACGTTAACTAGTGGTCAGTGTTTGCCGGAGCCAGCCTTCTGCTCCCGACCAGCTGGGTGACTTGACTAACAGGTCATTACTCCTTCTGGGCCATAATTTCCCGTGAGGGGAGTGCGCCATTGGAACTAGACGAATGTAAGTTTCCTCCATGGCTCCAACATTCTATAGGCTCCGACTCTAATTACTGCACTTTGTCTCCTCCCTGGAAGTTTCTTACGGAGTCTGTGAAGGGAATGGCAGTGATTCTCCAGGGGAAGTGGGAGGAAGCCGAGGCAGCACTGTTAGCACAGTGAACTGTGGTGGCTGATGGCAGTTTCCCAGAACCATCCAGGATGTTGAAAAGTGAGGAAGAGGTTGAGAATCACTGTTCTGGGGAACATCTCTAGACCAGCTTACTTTATAGGTGGTGATATTGGGGCCTAGAGAAGTTAAATAACTTGCCCAAGGTCACTCAGCAATTCATAATGTAACTAACACTTAAGGGCAAAATTAATCGTATTTTACATCTCACAGTTATTTTTAAGAAACAGAAAAGTTACCATCGAAAAAGAAACTAGAGTGTTACAAAATGAATCCTCTGTGTGTACGAGAATTCTTACAGAAAGTTAAAAAAAAAAAATCACTTGTAAAGGAAAATTAGAACTTCCTGAACAAAAATGTTCAAAACAGTGACTAAGTGAAAGGTATCAGAGAGCATGTATCCCTTAGACCAGTGCTATCCAATACAAATTTAGTGTAAGGCATATAAATAAATTTAAATTTTCTAGTAGCCAATTTAAAACAGTAAATGAACCAGGTGAAATTAATTTTAATGATATACTTCAACCCAACGTATCTAAAAAATTATCATTTCAACATATATGCAATGTAATAAATCCCTGAGATATTTGACCTCTTGGTACTAAGTCTTTGAAATCCAGCATGCATTTATTTTACCCTTTAAGTACACGTCAGTTTGGATGAGCCACATTCCAAGTGCCTAGTAACCACATGTGCCTTGGCTAGTGGCTACCATATTGCTGTGTGGCACAGTTTCTCTCTGTACTTTTGTCTTTTCCCAAGCCCTGTCAAAATGTATCTTTCAGAGAATATTTAAATAGAATGTACTCTGATTTTTAATAAAAAGTATATATGTGTGTGTATTTATGTAAGCATATATATGTTATATGTATATATGTATATGTGTATATATATGTAAATATATATTTATGTATATATGTACAGAAAGAGAGTGAGAAAAAGAGAGAGAACTTTTCCAAAGCAGCGTGGAAAGAGAACTACTCATGTTGTATTTTCTTAAGCCAGGTGGAGAAGTTCCTGCAGGTTCCGTTTTTCCATCTTCCAGATCTTTCCAGGCTTCCAGATTTTCAGAAGGTCTTTATTAGGAGGCTTATAGCTTAACAGTCTCCGCACTAACCTTGTAGCTTAGCAGGCCCCCAAGGCGGCGCTTATGAGGGTACATGTAGCACAGGAGTGGCCCTTAGTACCACTTCTCTGACATGAATTACCAGCTTCCAGAAGTGAGTTTTTGTCACTACATCAAAGTTTCGGCCATTTATGCAGGAAACCCCTGAAAAGCAATCACAAGCCAATTGGCATTGTAACATTTGATCCTTACCATGTCCCCCCAAATTTGAGAATCTTAAAAGGGTATTTCCTTTTAAAAGGATATTTCCTTTTAAAAGAGGAATGTGATGAAGTCAGGCTTCTCATTGCAAGGATTTAAATGAGGGGACGCACCTGAAAATGCCTCATACACAGGAGCTGCCATGGAGCTGCCATGGTAACAAACTACCTCAAGCCTGAATGGCTTAAAACAACAGAGGTTTATTTTCTCACGGTTCTAGAGGCTAGAACTATGAAATCATTGGATTTAGGTCCCACCCTAATCAAGTGTGACCTTAATTACATCTGAAAAGACCTTATTTCCAAATAAGGTCACGCTCTGAGGTTCTGGATGTGCATGAATTTGGGGGAGACACTAGTCAACCTTGCCCAGCTTTCACTAAAAGTTTCCTTCCAAGATCTTCCCTCTAGTTCAGTGGGTCACACCTACCATTCAAGGTCTACTCAATAACTTAATTGGGAATGTTGATTTTAGAAACAGAAATGGGATTTGATCATCACCTAGTTCAGTGGAATCCTTTCTTTGAAAGGAATTTTCATCACAATGAAGGCCAAAAAGAAAACAGAGCAAAACACAAATGTGTGTTTGTAGGGGGGAGGGAAGCCTAGCGTTACCTGTGACCCCCTTCTTTGCCCTTCACTCGGCTCTCAGAAGACTTCCTTAGCATCCCTAGGGTCTCCTAAACCTCTCTTTAATCATAATCCCTTTATTGTATAGCTCAACCCCTGATGTTTGGAGAGATACAGTGAGTTCTCCAAAATCACACCACAACCTAAGTCTGAGCCTTGCCTCAGCTACGAAGTGTCCAGACACTCAGCCCATCCAACTCTGGTATATTTTTCTTTGGAAAGGGAAAAAACAAAGCATTCCACACTTGGCAAGTTTTCTTCTTCTGTTTTGCAAAATTGTAAAAATTCATGGTGAGGCCAAAGCCATGATCACATTTATGCTGCCTCCTGTGGGTTTTCTATTTCCAAGTAGAGGAAGAGGCTAGAGCAGCCACCTTTGGGTCAGTGTGTTAAGGAAACCCTCTTGTCAAGGACTCTGGTCTCATTCTTCCTGCCATAGCAAGTCTGTGCCAGGCTCTGTTTCATTCCCATTTTTCACAAGTATTTTGAGTATTTTCCCCTCAAAATAGACATAGCGTATCATGGAATCCAAACCGTGGTTGAGCCTTCGAAATTCCTTAAAAAAAAATTAGCTCTGCAAAATTAAAAAGAAAATAATAGCATTTATTTTTTATAGCAGTTTTGGGTTTTACGGAAATTTGAGCCAATAGTACAGAGAGTTACCATATATACCTATGCCCCTACTTAATGGCTTTCTCTATTATTTTGCATTAGTGCGGCACTTTTGTTACGATTGGTAAAGCAATATCTATACATCATCGTTAACTAAAGTCCATAGTTTACATTAGGGTTTGCTCTTGGTGCTGTACATTCTACAGGTTTGGACGAATGTGTAATGGTATGTATCCACTATTACAGCATCATGCAAAATAATTTCACTGCCTTAAAAATTCCCTGTGCTCCAGACCCCCTTGCTCTCTGAACCCCTGGCAGCCACTGATGTTTTTACTGCCCCTATAGTTTTCTCTTTTCCCGAATATGGTAGAGTTGGAGCCATATGGAATATAGCCTGTCCAGACTGGCTTCTTTCACTGAGAAATATGCATTTAAGATTCCTCCATGTCTTTTCATGACCTGATAGCTCATTTCTTTTTCATCACTGAATAACATTCCATTTTATAGCAGTTCCAAGCTGCTTTCCATGATTTCAACCTATAGAATTACTATGTCTGACTCTGAAAGCCAGATCTACAGTAAGGTTAGAGGATCCTTCACGGGCACAGCCTCTTCTGCAGGGTGCTGGGAATTCAGCTGCACGCTGTCTTCTATGCCTTGCCCTTGTGTCTGAAATACCCCGTACTTCTGCTCTAAGACCCTTCTAGAAAACTGTGTATTTTGCTTAATTTAAAACAGTATGTTATTTGCGGGAAATAAGATATATGATGGATTTATTTTGCTCATGATTCTATTAGACCACATTATCTTTAGCCTGGAGAAGAGACCTGAAGAAATAAGAATTAAGGATGGGAAGATGATAGGTCAGTTTTAAAATGAGGAAGGAAAAAGAAAACATCTGGAAACTTGACATTCCCCAGGATATTACCCAATGGGTGCCGAAGGTGGTGAGAGATAGAACCTGTGAGAAGAGGTGGCTTCCCATCGAATTAAAATTCCAGAATGTTCCAGAAAGTGCCAGATTCAAGACCAAGTAGGGCCAACTAATAGTGAATATCCCTCCCATATGGACAGGGTTGCTGAACACATGGGTGGTGCAGCTCATGGAGGTCAGAAGTGCTCTAAGTCACCTTCCTACAATGAACATGGCACCCTAGGTTAGCACCAGGGGTCATTCAACCAACAGTCATGGGCAGCAGACAAATGCCTTTTTAGAACACATTTTTTTAAAAATTCAGAGACTATATATAAATTCATTTTTATTTTAAAATTCAGAAAAACAAAAACTCCCTTTTCTTCCCTGCAACCATATTCCTCTCTTAGAGGTAACCGCCATTATTAGTTTGATGGGCATCCTCACAGAGGTTTTTCTGTGCATTTAGACACACATATATATGTCCACTGATACATAGAAGTTTGTGATATGGGTGAGTCATATATAAGAGAGATACTATTGATATATACTATGTGCAGTTTCCTGCAATTTGCGTTTTAATTTTTCAAGTCTTTTTTAACTGTTGCATAATATTATTTCATAAGGATGTATTTATACATTATTTACAGATGAAGAAATAGGTACTTCTTCCCAATTTTTGCCATTACACATGGTAGATGTATTAATGTTCACCAATATCTGGTCCTTTTCTACTTCCTGGTCATAAGAGATTATACTTCCCTAACTTCTTGATGTTAGCCATCACCATGTCACTGGATCTCATCACGGAAATGTGTGTGGAAATGACATGTGTCACTTCCAGAACCAAGTATATAATTGTTGGTGCTCAATTCTCCAATCTTTCTTCCACCCCGTGAGATGCTGCCATCTTGGTCGTCTAGGTCCCTAGGTGTTTATGATCATCAGAATTCTGCTGCTGACCTGCATGGAGCGCGGGGCACAGGCAAGAATTAAATCCTTGTTGTTCTAAGTCATGGAGACTTTGGAGCTCTTTATTATCACTGCAAAACCTGCTCTATTCTGGCTGACAGTCCCTGCCATGAGCAGTATTGTGCCTGCTTCTTTCTGCACAGGTGACAGTATCTTTCCAGGAGTGAATGTCTGTTGCAAAGTCAAAACATTAAATTGCTTGTAAAGCATCTTCTTATACATCCAACCCGTACTTTTCATCCCTTGGCTCCTCTGCATCTCTTGACTTTAAACTCCTTTCTATTATTTATTCATGGTTTATTAGATAAATGTCTTCCCCAGACAAACTAGGAGCTCCCTGGAGTTTGCCTGTTTTTTTGCCTACAACTCCAGTGTTAGTGATTGTTTCATTAAACTCTAATCTCAAGGCTAATCCCTGCTGGAAAATGTGTTCTGTCCTATCCGAAGGCTCCCAGACTCCGAGTCTCAAACCACTAAACACGCTGTGTGGGTGTTTTGTGGTGCTTATTGGTGGTCACGTGACATTGTTATTTTTCTCCAAACATTTCTAGAATGATTCACACTGTATAAAAGGATTACCTTTTGGTTTGGGAGGTACTAAATTAGAAAATGGGGCTTCCAAAACTCTCTATTCTCTTTCAGAGCGCAATAAGGTGTTCATTCCTACTCAGGGGGTCAAGGCTTCCCAGCTGATGAGTTTATTCAGCTCTGACCTGTGTAGCTGGGGCAGCAAATGGGGTTTCTTTGAGGCTGGTATGCTCTCCGCCAGAAGTTAGCAGTAGGTGGAGATGCTGAAGTTGATGTAGACTCAGAGCTCAGCTCAGGTACAAGACAAAGCCAGCCCAATAACCTACAGAATTTAAGCCCCAGGGTGGGGGGACTTGAGATCCCATGTTGATGGGAAGCATAAGAAGGTCAAGAACCAAAATGGAACTTTGAGAGCCTATAACTGAATTCCACAGTTTCCCTGAGCACTGAAATTCTTTGCAACTTTCATTCATTCACACATCTCATCAAGGTGTGAAGTGTAATGTGGTTTGCGTGAAAAATAAACTTCTGCCAAAAGAGGAAAACCAAGAGTCCATGGAAGCGTCAAGAAAAGATTTGTCAGTTCAGCTGTATGACTACTGTATTTGTCATTTCCTTTGCATCATGCCTCTCCCCTCATCACAAAACTGCAATGGCTTCTTGATGTCCAAAGCATCATGGCATCACCTCTTTTAGGAGAAAGTGACCTGGAGGGGGCTCTGCAGAAGTGGAAGTCTGAACCTTGATGTTGCCTCTTGCTTGCTGTACAGCCCTGGATAAATCCTTCCTCCCCTCTGACTCTGTGTCTCCATCTGTGAAATGGGGATAGTGACAGGGCCCACCCCCCAGGGTGACGGTCAGGATTACATGAGCTAACGCCAAAACAGACAATGAAGATGTTCCGAGGTTTCATGGGACCAGGGCTTGGATGCCGTGATACAGACAGCACCCAGTAAACATGGACATTCATCCTCCTCTTCTGCCCACCAAACATCATCTGCAGGGCCTGGATCACCCTCATACCCAGGCCCCAGGCTCCTGGCCTGGAATCCTAACTTTTGCCACCAAATTCCCTAAGACCCCCCCATCAAGTGCCTGTTATGAGCTGCCCCAACCAGCTGATGTCCTGGAGCCTTAGCTGTGTCCAGTGCTCTGGCCTCGTTCAGCTACCTGGACTTCCAAATGCCCCTCGTGAATCTTAGGTGCTCACGATTCATGATTTGACCGTGGTCCAGTCCTATTCCTCATTGCACAGCCCTCAGAGCCCCCAGCTCTCATTGCCCTAATTTGACAGCTGTTTCTGCCCTCTCCTGAGCCCTCCCGTCACCATGGGGAGAGCAGCTTTTCTTCCTTCCTCTTCTCCCCCAAATCTCCAACCTCTCCCTCCTCCAATTCCTTGTCTGTGCCCCTCCTTTCAGACTTACCGAAGCTCTGCCTCTTCACGTTAATGTGTCACTTCTCACATGTTTCTCTTGTTTTCATAACAATTTGATAAACTCATCAAGGGTGGGGGGTTGACATTACTGGAACCCTCTGTCACACAGCAAGGAAACTAAATTCGAGCCAACCTAAATTTCAGTTTCCTACTCAAGTCTAAAAGCTTTATGGGTCTAACAACACACAAGTGAAGCTCAATTAGGAAATTAATGCATGAATGAATGCAAACAGGCTGACATTTTCTCCAATAACTGGGGTCTTCCGATCTAGTGCAAAATCCTCTGTTAGGTCAAAACAGTTCTTAAAGTAGGTGAGTGATTAATACGAAAGACAAAGAAGTACATACAATAGTTTGATTAAAATACTCTTAGCTGGATATACTTCACTGACCCCCAGAAGGAAGAAACCAAGTATAATTTGTATCTTCTATTATTGCATTTGAGGACAGCAGCGCCTGGCAATTATGTCTCTTTAAATGTTTGTCGTCTCAACATTGTAAAATCTGTATTTGGTCCTAATTCGAATTGCAGGAAATCGGGGGTGGGACTGGGGAAGCTCATTATCCGCACTGATGAATGAGAGTCTCTGAGTAAATGTTTAATACAAAAGAAGTAAATAAAAATGCAGTAGAGATGGAACTCAGACTTAAAAATGGACTTTAAAATGGTCTAAAACGTTTCTTCTGTTACACAGTGAATTATAGTTTAGCCTTTTGTCCCCCAAAGGGCAGGTAATAGGCCTAAACAGAGAGGGAGAAGCAGACAGTAGTGAGATATTCTGGGAGGTGTGTGCTGCTGCTTAATCTGAAATGCGCAGACCTTCAGAAAGGTGCACAATCTTCCAGCCGCACCCTGTGCCTTGGCCCACTGCGCTGAGTGCCTTCTCTTTCCCAGCTCTGGGTCTGCTACCGATCTCCCCACCTCTCACCCGGGGCTGTAACAGAGGGAACAGGGTGGACATCTAGGTCTTCCCCATCAGAGCTGTCTGTGAATAAAGCCCATGAGGCAGTCAGGGGGAAACAGGCCTAAAAGTGACAGTACTGCCCAGGCCAGTAGAGCAGGTAAACAAAGGTAGAAGATACTGGAGTCGACAAATAACACTAGTGTGATGAATGAGGGGGTGAATGGAGAGGAGGGACCACTGAAGATTGTCTCCCTTGGGCACCCCATGAGCAGACCTTGAGATAAGGGTTCAAGGGCACTTACTTTATTGGGGAAATGAAGGAGACACAGGTAGAGAAATGGGGGTTGACACAGGGAAGGGAAGGCAACTAGCAGGGAAGTTTGGGTCATTAAGACAGTAACCAATGTGGGGGTGGTCAATGGAGCTTAATCCTTGAGGGGAACACTGAGAAACTGCATAGAGCTTGATCAGAGTTATTCCACCTGAGGGGCAAGGGAGCCTTGGAGTATTTATACCCCCTTTCTGTTAGTCATTGTGGAAAAGCTGGCAAAGCACACGTTAGAGAAAGCCCTCTGGTAACGAAAGAGCAACAACTTAACTAAACATCCTCTTCCAGTGCAGTCTTACCATACAGTCCAGCAAGCCCTGGATCTGATTGAAAATCAAATCCTTGGTATTGACCCAAAGAAGGTGAAAACTTATATCCACACAAAAACCTGCACAGGGATGTTTACAGCAGCTTTATTCATGATTGTCAAAACTTAGAAGCAACCAAGATGCCCTTCAGTAGGTGAGTGGATAAATAAAATGCGGCACATCCAGACAATGGAATACTATTCAGCACTAAAAAAGAAATGAGCTATCAAGCCATGAAAAGACATGGAGGAACCTTAAATGCATATTACTGTGTGAAAGAAGCCAATCTGAAAAGGCTATGAGTAATGAGTCATTCCAACGATATGGCATTCTGGAAGAGGGAAAGCTATGGAGACAATGAAGAGATCAGTGGTTTCCAGGGGTTTAGGGAAGACAAGGTTGACTATGCAGAGCACATAAGATTTTTAGGGCAGTGAAAAGTATTTTGTGTGATACTATAGTGGTGGGTACACGTCATTTTATATTTGTCCAAACCCATAGAACGTATAACACCAAGAGTGAACCCTAAGGAAAACAATGGACTTTGGGTGATGACGTGTCAGTGTAGGTTCATCAGTTGTAACAAATGTACCGCTCTGGTGGGGGAAGTTGATAATGGGGGAAGCTCTTCCTGTATCGGGGCAAGGGGGATATGGGAAATCTCTGTGCCTTCCTCTTAATTTTGCTATGAGCCTACAATTACTCTAAAAAAAATTGTCTTTAAAAAGAAAAAATAAAAAGAGCAATGACACTGTTGGGACAAGGACAGGAGTGGAATGCCAAGAAAAGGAGCTTTGAGAAATGAAGACAGAATTCCAGCCAGCACCTCCTTGCTACCAGTGACTTAGCAGGCTTTTGCCTGAAGCTAGATTAGATTCTAGAGCAAGCTTCTACTTGGTACGACTGGTACCACCACCCACCTCCCCATGCAGTCCCCCATCGTGGCCCACTTATTACTACTACTAATAATGCATGATATGTGTTGAGTACTAACTGTGTGCCCCATATAATATCTTAAGCCATGTAGTCTTTACAACAATGTGTTCAGGTAAATACTATTAGTACCCCCATCGTGGGGCAGGGGGAAGGACTATAAAAATCAGCAATTTAAAGCAAATTGTCCCTTGTTGCACAACTAGTAAATAGTGAAACTGGTCAGGTTTTTTTTTTTTCAGCTCAACCACTTGCAAGTGTCTTAGCTGTGATAGCTACCAATACTTTTCTCTCTAAAAGAACCCAGGTACCTACCAGTAATTAGCAAGGCTGATTTCCTCAACAAATGAAACTATTCCCAAAAAGTAACAGAGCAAAGAAACTGAAGTTGTGATGATTTTTACAGGCATATTATCCTTTCTTGAAGCTTGGTCACAACTGGTGCAGGCAAAAGTGCATTCTGCTTCTCAGTGTGTGGAGGGGGGAGAGGGCAGGGCTGTCCTGGAATCCACAACTCATGAGAGATCAGAGAATGTGCAAGTAACACTCTCCATTTAGGCATCAGTGTTCTCTATTACAGAATGGCCCCTGAGTTCATTAATCAGACTGTCCAAATGTGTTTAACTCATTATTTATGACATCATTAAATCCAGTGACACCAGAAGGTGTCACTGTGAGCATCGGACAAGTCCAATTTTAATCCTTAGAAAATGTGTAAATGTCTTTCTTTTCCTCCCTCCCCCGTCCTTATCAGGGAGGGTGGATGGAAGCTAAATTTGCACTTGCACGATGTGCAATGGTCTAAACTTTCACTGAATCCTAATCAACTTAGTATCCTGTTGCCTTTTTGAAATTGGATGATGAAATGTAACCCTGAGACAGCTTAAACAGAGCTCAGGCCTGGATGCTTTCCGCAAAATGGCCTAATTTGGTAGTTACGGCGCTAGTGTATGTGCAGTGATCAAATCCTGTGTTTTCAATTATCCTTTTTATGGTTAATTAAGGCAGTCTTAGTGTACAGATTAATATCAGAGCAGCCTAATGTAACAGACTAAAGTGTGCCCTCCGATTACAGGGAGAATGTCTTTTTGTGACAGTGGTTTTCCGGGTAAGTTTTACAGGCTTCTATTTTTGAACTTGACTCTAAGGGGCCAGAGCAGCACATTTTGAAAATGGTTTTTTAAACCATAACGAAGGTATCTTTCTTTGGCAGCTTCCTGCCCAAAGACAGCAGAGTGCTTTGTACACACGTATCAAAGTGATATACAGGGATTGTTTTATTCTCTGCTGAAATACGGAGACCTGGGGGGAAATGCAGTCACTGATGACAAATCTTAAGCGTGCCGTGTGCACAGCAGGTATGGAGAGTGTAGAGCATCTAAAACACCCTCCTAAACTGGAGGGGCTGGTCAGGTGGGCAGAAGTGCTGTGCTCTGGGATGCCATGTGCTCCAAAGGGGTCTTGTGAGTTTTGGTGGTGATTGTCTATCCAGATGACTGTACAGCTCCTTGTAAAGCTGCCTCTTCCCTTGGATCATTCATTTTGTGTGAGGCACTTTAAGGTACCTTCTGAGATGCACCCTCTAAAAAATGGGCATGTTTCACTGCTCTTTGTTTTTAACACAGGAGATCATCAGAGGGGATCTATACAGCACAGCTTCTCTAATACCAATTAACTCTAGTGAAGTTATGTAACACAAAGGAAAGGCAGTCTGGACCTTAAAGGATTTTAAGAAATGTTCAAAGCATTTCTGAGCAGAAGTCTTTTGGGCTCTGTTTTAATTAATAGTTTAAAATAATTCATATTTAATATATCAGATGTTTCTGTGTAGATGATGATATTTAAATGCCTCCAGACACTGAATTCCTTTTCATCCTATCGACTGTACATGGAGTCCAAAGTTCGGTTCCATGGAGAGAACATTTATTTGTCACTTTCCACGTACATTACCACATTCAAGATGCAATAGGGTATACAGAAATGAATTAATTCACGGGCTCTGAGGAGCTCAGTATAGTAGGTAAGAAATTCGTGTATAAATGATTCAAAAGAAAGGAAGCGTCTGGTAAATACCATGATGGATGCATGCACTCCAAGCCCAGTGACATATTTAGGGATATCAGCATTTTTACATGTGTTGAGATATACAATTGTCATATATCTTAATTCTGTTTGTGAATTAAGAAAGCAGAAGATCTAAAGAATTTCCCCCATTAGGAGATAGTTATAATACATAGAATTTCTATTTCTGCATTTTTTATGTGACACATTTGGGTTTTTCTTAAACAAACTTAAATTTACCATAGTTCAGATTAATACGTAGCAAATGGAAACATGTGGAACTATTCAAAGACAAGAGAACTGGAAAACTCCCATATCCACACTCACACAGCCACTCACTGTAAAAGTGATCATTGAAAAACATAAGGAGACAAGTAAAAGCACCAGGCCTTTGTCTCTAAACTGATATGACATTAAAAAGGTAACTTACGGGGAGTGGGGTCAGTGAGGAAGGAAGGCTGAATATCTCTGCTCTCATCAGAAAGGGTAAACGAAGAAAGATGCTCGCACATGGCAGGGAGAAAATGGCCACATTAACTGCCCAGAAGGGACCGGTGTGTACTGTGTTGTCGATGGGGCAGTGGAAACCCGTGACTGTGCTGGTCTCGTGTGGGAGAGTGCAACAGAAGGGCATGCGGAGCTAAGCCAGACAGGTGCCCCAGTTTGGGGAAAGAATATATCAAGTCAAATTCAGAGAAAATGTAGACATTTTAAAAAGCAGATGCACTAACACAGAGCACAGTAACAAAAGAAATAAATGTTCTTAAAAGGGAAATTCTGGTTATATAAATGCAAATACATGAAAGATGATTGAGAAGAGAGAGAGGGAGAGAGAGGAGAAAATATATCCAAAGAGGCATATTGTGGCAAAATATGGACTTCTCTAGTAACCTTGATTTAAAAGAGAGCATATAAAACACACTGAGGTATATACGTGAGGGGCATGACCCATGACAATTGTATGGACGCCTAAAGCTTCTCAGCTACAGCAAGTTTCAAATAAGCCAAGGACAGCGTGAAGAGGTTTGTCTAGGCCATTGTAGACTGACCTGCTGTCGGGCAGATGGTGCCCTGGTAACGGATGGCAGGGGAAAAGCAGAACCATGCAGGCTCAGGTTACCTCCGTTTTTTATGGTCAAAGAAAATAATCATCACCCTGTAAAAGGGTCGAAAAATATAAATAGGAGAAAATTGGAGTCCAAGATAGTTGAGAAGATGATAAAAGTGCATCCTATTGATTTAAGCGAGTTCGCATCTCTAAGACTAGATGAATTATTTCTCACAGAGGACACGGAGAAAATAGTGATTACAATCTCAGCAACAGTTTGTGTAATTTTTGAGACATTGTGGAGAAGAGAAGTGTGAGTAGATAGGAAATGGGCATGACTAACACTTTTAAAAGATAAAGAAGATAAGTCCTGGAAATTAAAGACCAATGAAGCTGAACTTAGACCCTAGTAAAATTCAGAACAGATCTATCCATTCATCATCATTCATCCATCTGTCCAGCCCTCCACCATGAATTTCTCGTCATTCAGCAAATATTAATTGAATACCTACTGTGTGCTAGGCACTGGGGATATACTGTACTAGAAAATGAAACATAGTCCTGATTCTACTAGGACTTAGATTCAAATGGGGGACTTATAAAAGCATGAGTTGTTGAATTCTAAGAGCGTAATGGTGAAGCTGATACGAAAATCAAGGCAAGGAGGTGTCACAATCCATGAGTTAGTCAGGACTTTTCCCCTTGCAAATGCCAGAAACTCAGTAAATACTGGCTGAGGCAAAAGGGTATTTCATGGTGTACGTGAGAAGTCCATGAATAGTCCTGGCTTCAGGACTGGCTGGGTATACAAGCTCGAGACAACAGCTGGACCAGGACTTCTTCATCTCTTTGCTTGGCTTTCTTCTACTTTGGGTCCATTCTCCCCATAATTTTTAACAGTCAAGATAGCTTCCTGTAGCTCCAGGCTCAAGTTCTAACTTCATAACACCTCCAGTGAAGAGAGGCTGTGTATCTCCCCACTGCTCAAACAAAAGTCCAGAGTGAAGTTCACTTTTATTAACATGGTTCATGTGTTGATTCGTGACCCCATGAATCAGCTCTGTGACTAAAGTAAATAGACCAAATAAACTGATGGCCCCGGCCTGGGCCAAGGTCAGACATTCCCTCCTGGTACCAGGAATAGAGCCAGCCTGTCTGTTCACATGCACTGAGAGTCTGGGATCGGGGGCTGGGAGCGTCTCCCCATGAGGAGAAGGATGCCGAGCGGGCACGGCTGAACCTCGGGGGCACTTTCCCTACAGACTGTGCTGGTCAGAAGCCTCGGGGAGCATCAGGATCCATTTTCTAACTTATATCTTTTTTTTTTTTTTATTTTCTCTTTTTCTTTCTTTCTTTCCTTTTTTCCCCGTATTTGCACTGGCTAAAACCTCCAATACAACATTGAATAAAAGTGATGCAAGCGGAAATCACTGCCTTGTTTCTGATCTTAGGGAGAAAGCGTTCAGTCTATTCAGCGTTCATACCACTCCATATGATGTAGGATGCAGGTTTCTTCGTATATGTTTTCTATCGTGTTGAGGAAGTTACTTCTGTCTCAAGTTTGTTGAGAGTTTTTATCATGAATGAATGTTGAGTTTTACCAAAAGCTTTTCTGCATTTGTTTCTTAACTTGGTGATCTGTCTTCTCCCTTTTTTTGTGGTCAGTCTAGCTAAAAATTCATCAGTCTTGATCTCTGCAAAGAACCAACTATTCGTTTCATTGATTTTCTTTATAGCTTTTCTACCTCATACTTTAAAGAGGGCCCTGGCAAACTAGATTTTATCTGGCTGAACAACTATGTCATATAAGGAACCAGGAAAGGTAAGGAAGGCCCATGAAAAAGGAATTCAAGTCTCTGAAGGACTGCATTACAGAAGAAGAAATAGGAAGATTCTCTCACTCTCCAGAAGTGAGAACTCAGATCAGTGTACACAAGTTAAAGAGAAGCAAATGAGAGCAGTGTTGTCCCCTCTTCTAGAACCCAGGCTCCAGAATCATACAGATTTGGACCAAAACCCTGGCCTTACCCTCTGCTAGCTAACTGTATGTATTAGTTAGATAATGCATGCTGCTGTAACAGACCCTCTCCAGCTAAGGAGCTTGCCAAGTAGAAGTTTACTTCCTGCTCTCAAGAAAACTGCCCACGAGGATTTTATGATCCAAGTGTGATCATGGTAAACTCTACTCCAGTACACGTTCCATCGACCAGACCTAAGAGAGGCTGCAGAGTTAGTCCAGCCATGGCCCTAGAGGATAAGAAAACCTCTCTGGTGACAGTCACTAGCCTGTCTGTGCCATCCTGTATAGCTTGAGGTTTATCTTTTTGAGCTTCTGTTTCCTTATGTGTAAAAAGAGGATAATAATATCTGTCTCATGAGGGTCCCCCACGATCTACAGTATCTGGCACAGGTGGGAGTTTAACGAACACTTGTTGCATGAATGAATGAATCAGTGAAAGAATGAAGTAAGTGTAAGTAGTGGTGTATGTAGTGCACTTAGAACCATTTTTGGCTTATAGGAAGGCTTCAGTACATGAGAGTAGTTATTTCTGCTCTTGTTCTTGAGACTTTATAAAGGAATAAAACCAGGCAAGAAAATTTCCAGCTCTAGTTTGAAGAGTGAAGTCTCTTTCTCTGGGAGGTTTCGGGCAAAGGCCAACTCTTAGACGTGTCATAGAGTTAGAGTGGAGTCCTGCCCTCAAATGTCCTTTGAGGCCATAAATGATCAAGTGGGGCATCAGACAAACCATACTTGCTACCACTTGCAAACCACTTGCTACCTTGTGACCTGGACTAAAGCCACTTTACTTTGCTGAGACTCCATGTCCTCAGTTTTAAAAACCTCCGTAGCAGGCCAGCCATGACACTTCATCGAGATAAGTCATACGAAATTGTGGAACACAGCCTGGTGCATGGAGATGGTAGGTGCTTGATAAATACTTGTTTTCTTTCCTTCTACTTTGCTGCTTTGTTGCTTCCTGTTCTATGATACAAACAATAGTCTTTATTCATTGCATTTGAAATGATTGTTGTAATTAAAGATAAAGAGAAAATTCCTGGGTTGGAGTTGGAGATTGTAGTTCTGCAGTTTCCAGCCCTTTCCCTCTGCAAATGATCACGGAGTAACATAATTTAGGCACCCAAAGTAGTGTTTCCTGTTCTTTGGATTCAGGCTTGCATCTATCTAACAACTGGCTTCTCAGAATTTCCAAGAACTGTTAATAGGCAAATGAGTCATGAGTCAGTTTCTTCAACCAAAGTTGATGGAGGAAAACCCATTAACTGAGGTATTTCCTAGGGAAACTGGATGTATACAGTTTTTCTGTAATGCAGATCCAGAAACTCAAATTTAACCAAACAGAAAATAATGGTTAAGGACTTGCTTTTTAAGAGGTTGCTTCTCACCAACCCCTCTTCCCAACTGATAAAAGTCAACATTATTTAAAAACAAAACAAGTTTAGGATTAGGACAAAACCCATCTAGTAATTCAATGGTTTTAGGATAAAATAAGTCAAAATAGAATATTTACTCTGGTTGTTGCGGTGGTGGTTTGGCTTTTTCTCAGTTGCTGTGCATTTGTGACTTTCACTTTGTTAGTTGGAGCCATTACATCCCATCCTGTGTTGTCAATTGGGTCCTGAGGTTATTCCAGCACCTTAAGAAAAGCCACCATCTACTTACTTTTACAGCTTTTAAGATAAACCGAGAGCACTAGGAAAGCAGGTGAGTTAACCGTTATCAATATGGAATGTGAGGTTTCCTGTGCAATAGCACCACCTCTTCTAAGTCACCGTGGCTGGCGTTTCTCAGAATGCATAATGATATAATAAATGACGTGTGTGCTGAGCGAAAGCTTTGAGTAATGGAACCAGCTAACGTTTAGAATTTTATTAAGGATGAACTGTCTCAGATGTTCTTAGTGCTGTTATTCCTCCCTCGTTAAAGCTGGTAATTCTTGTTTTTAAGGCACTTTGGAGACACTCATTGATACATGCTTGGGGGAAAAAAAAATATATATATATATATTTATAGACATCCCTTTTTTCCTTTAAAAAAGTTCCCATGAGACTCTAGAACTGTGTAAGAATAATACTCTGATTACTCAAGTGGGTGGACTTTGCAGTCTCTATTTCTCATCCTTTAATCATCTGAAGAGATCTGAGCTTTCTTCACCAAGAAGTGCAGACTGTGCTGTATGATTCCCCTTTTCGAGAAGAAGAGGAAGGGCACGACTCACCAGAGAGCCTGGCCCTCTGGGTGGCTGCCTCTGTCAGCTCTCAGGAACACTCAGCAGCTCCCGAGCTCCTTATCAAAGAGGAAATTAACAGAAAGTTAAGAGGAATTTCCCAGAGCAACTCTGGCCACCCAGAGTACCCTCAGCCAGTGTTTAAAGGGAGGCAGTTGCTACACTGTTCTTGCAAAGAGTTGCCAGGTGGGAGTGTAGACTCAGTGTTGCTGCCTCCACCCATTTATTAGAAAAAGCTGGAAATAAGCCATAGCATCTGTATTCAAGGAAGGAAGAAGGGGAGAAGGCAGTGCCAGGCTTTTACCAAGAAGGCCAACACTTGCCTTGGAAACTCCTACCAGACTTCTGCTTAAATCTCATTGGCTAGAACAGGTCATGTGATCCCCCCAGCTGCACAGGAAGCTGGGAATGTATTACTTAGCCATGTGGGAGAAGCAGTCAGGGAGAAGGGAGTTGGGAATGTGTGTTGGCACAGCTAACCTGAACTGCCTGCCAACACGTAGATACTATATTTAAATACTGACTCTGTATTAAAGGAAACAAAACATGTCAGAGTGCCAGATATGGCCCACAGACCTTGAGTTTATCTCCTCTGCTTAAGACAAACCAATGTCTGTCCTTAGTATCTCTCCACCTGTCATTTCAATAATACACTGTTTCCTGATTGTGTCTCTTAGCTTTCTACCACCAAGGACTTGTCTTTTTTTTTTTTTTCTCTGTTTTCTCCATGGAATCCATCTGTTGGAACATTCTGTCTACAAAGTGCTTTTGTTAGATAATAATGAGTTTTCATATTTTAAAAATGCAACAAAGACTTGCAGATCTGCCAACTAGAGCCTCTGATCAACACAGGATAACCAGCAGGAGAGTTGGTATAATTCCAGACAACAGTTTAAAAAAAAAAATTAAAAAGACATTTTAATTAGAGTGTAAAGCTTTATCTTGCTTAAGTGGATAAATTCCACTAGGACAGGGATTGCTAACTTTCTGTGAAGGGTCACATAATAAATATTTTAGGCTTTGGGCTATACAGTCTGCAGTTCGACTATTCAGCTCTATACTAATATTATAGTACAAGAGCAGCCTTAGATAATACATAAATGAATGGGCGTGGCCATGTGCCCATGAATTTTTATTTACAGAGAAAGGCTGTGAGTCAGATGTGGCCAGCAGACTATAGTTTGCTGACCCTTGCACAAGGCCTTTAAAGGTATTAAGACATTTTCACACCCTGGTTCTTACTTCCCTGAAACTTCAGGGGACCTGACTGGGGACACTGACTTGGATAACAAGCCTCACCCTGAACCACTCTCAGCCCGTCCTCCTTACTGAGTCCAAGCTCCTACTGCTCACCACACAACAGGTCAATAAAGTGAGAGATGAGTTGTTGGGCCAAGGAATAGTGACTTTATTTGAAAGCCAGCAGACCAAGAAGATGGTGAACTAGTGTCCTAAAGAACCATCTTCTCTGAGTTAGCATTCAGGCTTCTTTTATACTAAAAGGGGAGGAGGTAAAAATCTGGTTCTGGTTAGACTCCAGAGGGTATGTGTTATTTCCTCCTTCCTGCAGCCATTCACAGGTGAGCCTGGTCAGGAGGTTTCTTGTGAAATAAACAAAGGTATTTTAGCTTAACATCCATTATATTGGAGGCAGGGCTCCCAGACATGGGCCATTATGTATAATTTAAGCTTATAGGCAACATCCCTTTAGTGATTAACTTGCAGCAAAAGCAATAGAATATAAAGGTTAAAGTAAAAGGAAGAGATCCAATATGGAGTCAGATTTGTTCTTTCCTGTTGCATCCTGACTTTGCTGAATTCCTTCCTGCACTTTGGATCCCAACAACGTATTTAGAAATGCTCTCTCCACTTTCTTCCCTGTACTATAAATTTCATCCATGGCTTTGGGCTTGACTCTTTCTCTGGAAGTCTGTCCTGGATAACTAGAGGGTGGGGGCAATATCTCTTAGCTCTTTAGGCACACAGACTTTGGAGGCTGATGAGCATGGTAGAAATTTGAACTCTGCTTCTCTCCATCTTTGTAGCTCTAGTCAGTTTATTTGACCTCTCTGAGCAATCTGAGGTATGGACAAGTAGAGTCCAACGAAACCAGAGATCTCCTTTCAGCTATGTTGGTGAAGAGTTGTCACCAGTCCATTAGTGACTAAGATAAGATGCTATACTTTGCTATGTTTTTATTTCAGTGTCCAGTTATAATTGTATAACAAATCACTATAAACTTAGGGGCTTAAAGCAACATCAATCATTTCTTTTACTCATGAATCTGCAATTTGGGAGGGCCTGGTGGGAACTCTTCACCTCTATTTTTCACAGTGTCAGCTGGGGCGGCCTGCAGGTTGGGGTAACTCAACATCTGAAGACTGGTGTCACTTAAGATTTGTTCCTTAATGTGTCTGGTGGTTGATGCTGGCTCCTGGCCAGAACACCCACATGTGACTGCTTGGGCTGCCTCACAGCACGGTGACTAGTGGCAAGAATGAGCATCCCAGGAGAACAAGGTAGATAGAAATGTGTGGTGGTATTTTACGACCTAAGCTTGGAAATACCACTATGGAAATACCACTTTACCATATTCTATAGGGGTTGAGGCACTGTGAGCTTCCACTCGGGTTCCAGGAGACGGAACATAGACTTGACTATTTGATGAAAGTGCATCACCATCACCATCACATTGTTATAGGATAAAATGGTTATTAAGATCATAGTCTAGTTGTGGTTCTAATAATCACATTGATTAGTCCTTACTACACATGGGGAGCACTAAATGCTTTACTGTGTTATTAATATAATCCTCACAACAATCCTTGGAGGTCAGTCTTAAAATTGACCACATCTTACAGATGAGGAGATGAAGCCACAGCCAGTGAATACTGGAATTGGGTTTCAACCCAGGTGTAGACAATGGGTTTCTCCCACAGTGTAGACAATGAAGTGAAGTGCAGTGCTCCAGGTAAAACGATAGAGGTGGTGTGGAGAACGATAGGAGGGCAAAGAAGGGAATATGTAGTTTTATTTAGAGATGGGGTTAGGAGAACTCCTGGAGGAAGTGTGTGAAAAGCTAGGGGTTGACCAACTCTGCTAGGATGAATATCATGGAATTTTCTGGAGAAGAGGAATGTGGGAAACCTGTACAGCACCAGGCAGTTCATCAATGCACAAAAGAAGCTTTATGGGGAAGAATGAGAAGGTGTAGGCTGCTGGTTTAGTATATTCCTGGAGTTCAGAGTGACACCAGGAGCCTGGGGGCATGGACCCAGAGAAGCTGATAAGAGCCCCGAAAGCAGAGGCCTGGGAGAAATGCAGACATGTTGTTAGGATGGTCCAAAGCTGGGGACCCTGAGCAGAGGCTCACAGGAATCGTAGTTGTCTGGGAACAGAACTGTGGGTGTGGCAGTAGCCACCAAAGAAAGCAAAAGGGGGGCAATGAAGGGATAAGACTAATCAGAAAGCAAGGGGCTGTTGGTAGCCCCACAGAGACGATGTAGATATTTCAAGGTGGGAAATAAAACTGCACCTTTAGTTTTAAGTTTTTTTGCCTTGTACTCAGTTCTCCTCTCAGGACAGGGTGCTTCAGAGATTCTCAAACCTCCTTGCTCATTTTCAAAGATATATACCAGAACCACACAGATTTTTTTCAAACAGCAATTATTCATTTGTTTTCTCTCCTTTTAGGTGTTTCGGTTTTTGTAATTACAACAGTATATGTGCTCTTTGAAAAAATATATGAATAAGGAAGTGTAAAGATTAAAAAGTGAAAATGTCCACTCTCTACCACTCCCAATGTACCATGAAAAGGGTAACAGCTATTAATAATTTGGTGTGTGTCCCTCTGCATGTTTATTGAGCTGTGAACAAGCAGATACAAAAATAAATAAATACAGTTGGCCCTTGAACTAGGTGGGAGTTAGGGGCACAGACCCTCCTCCTGGTTGAAATCTGTGTATAACTTAGATTTGGCCCTGGTTATTGTGGTTCCTTCATAGCCGTGGATGCAGTCAAGCTCAGGTTGTATAATATGGATGTATCTACAATTGAAAACAAAAAATAAGAGGACCCACACAGTTCAAACCTGCATTGTTCAAGGGTCAACTAGTTGTTGTTGTTTTTTTTAATAAATGTGATCATACCATTCGTACTGTTCTGCCATTTTTTCCATTCGATAATACGTATCATGCATTCTCTATGTATGTGTGTGTGTGGAATCTACTAAGGCTTTATTTCATTTTATTTTATTTTTTGGCCACACCACGCAGCACGTGGGATCTTAGTTCCCCGACCAGGGATCGAACCCATGCCCCCAGCAGTGGGAGCGTGGAGTCTTAACCACTGGACCGCCAGGGAAGTTCCTGCTAAGGCTTTTTGATGACTGCATGTTAGTTCTCATCACTATGCACTCATTCATTTGACCACTCCTCTAACTGATAGACATCCATGTTGCCTCTAGTTTTTTACTCTCATAAGCATTGCAAAAATGGCATCTCTTCATACAGAACCAGTACATGTAGGAATGAATTCTAGAAGTTCTATGGTTGGATTAAAGATAGATCCATTTAAATGTTTGACAGATACTACCAAATTGCCTTCCCCAATGTCATAACAATTTATATTGCCACCAAGAACATTTGAATGTGTTCTTGTCCCCATACTGTCACCAACTCTGGATACTATCAACCTTATTCAATATTTTCCCATCTTTTGGGCAACATGGACTATTCCACTGTTGTTTTCATTTGCATTTCTCTTGAGAATGAGCGTCTTCCTACATAAGTAAGAATTATGCAAGATGAGAGTTTTACAGGTTCTCTAAAAACCCCTCAAGTATCAGTAAATCACAGATTGGAATGGCTAAATTTCTTTCTTTATTTTTTTTGTTGTTTTGGTTTGGTTTTTTTGTGGTACGCGGGCCTCTCACTGTTGTGGCCTCTCCCGTTGTGGAACACAGGGTCCGGACGTGCAGGCTCAGCGGCCTTGGCTCACGGGCCCAGCCGCTGCGTGGCATGTGGGATCTTCCCGGACCGGGGCACAAACCCATGTCCCCTGCATCGGCAGGCAGACTCTCAACCACTGTGCCACCAGGGAAGCCCCTCTTTATTGTTTTTAAATCCTGAAGTAATGGAGGATTTATAGAGAGCTTATACTTTCTTCTATTATATCTGATATTTAATGAGAAATCACTGGAAAGGTTGGGGATTGGGATAGACACTGTGTTCATCAGATTAACTGAAACCACTGATCCTCTTCTCTTTGTGTGTCCACTCTTCCTGTTATTGATCAAGCCTCTGTTTCTGACACTGGAGTGGGAAGACCTATCTCACTAGATCGCTCTAGTGTGAATACTACCAGTATGGGTGGCATCGTGTTCTATGTTTGCAAGGCACTTTCTCTCTTACAGATGTCTGATTTGTAGTTGTTTGGATGGCTTTCATTATCCATTTTGGGAACCATTATGTATACCTTTAAAATTATTGGATCACCTTCAAGAAATGTGTATGTTATAATTTGAATCAGGTTGACGCTCTGTGCTTTTAACTGTTTACTGAAGTATAACCTGCATATAGAAAAGTGTAGAAGTCACAGATCTACAGCTTGATGAATTTTCACAAACTGAACACCCACCCATATAACTTGCACCCAGATGGAGAACAGCGTGACCAGCCCCTAGAGGCCCCCTGCAACCTCCCAGTCACTATTCCACAAGGGTAAAACTCTTCTGACTTTTAGTAGCAGGGATTAGTTTGCCTATTTTGTACTTTATGTAAATGGAATCATACTGCGTGTTCTGTTTTTTGTGTGGCTGGCACCCTATCTTTTTAAATACTGTAATAGATCAATAGCTAACATTCAACAGTCACTCACAATGCACCAGGTACTTTTCTAACACTTTATATGCATTATATTAAACGCAGGTATGTAATATGGATCACATTGGGCTGTTTTACGTTTTACTTTGAAGCAACTCTAGCTTGTCTGAGGATGTCGAAGAGATATATTTCCTTCTCCCATGTCCAATTTATATATTTTCTTTTTTATAAATAATTTAGTAATGTTAGAAAACTCTTCAGAGCCATAATCAAAGAGCTCCCCGTCAGCTCTCTTTGCAGTAGAAGTTTGTAATTATCATTTAATAAACATGTTAAGATGTTCTTAGGATACTGAGTGATTATGCCCCTAAATATATCATTTTAAATTGGGCACTTAAAATTAACGCCATGAAGCTTTGGAGATGCGTAAATAAATCGATGTCCAAGTTCACCCCAGGTAAGAAGGGCAGTGAGGATTAAACGTCTTTCTCTGTCCATTTCCTTTTCAGGAAATGATGACCTATCAGATAGGACATAAATCACTCCTATTTCCACATTAGATTAAAATTCTGAGACCTAAAACTTGCCTTTACCTGCATACTCTAATATTAGACCTCTGGCTTCATCGTTTCTCCACAGGGGCAGCTTTTGCTGGTACTCACAAAACTGTTCTCTTTCTATTCTGAAGAGGGTGAATGTGCCACTGAAGCTAATTCCAAACAAAAAGGGCACCATCTCCTCTTATGAAAGATACCCTAGGGAATAATCTTAATGAGATTCTTATGATTAGGTAATTACACATGTGACTCTGCCCAAGAGACCAGCTTTCGACCTCACCTCCTGAGCTAAAAGCTGTACCTAACCTCTTTTATCTGACTACCCCCATAGCATTTTCTCAGCATGTAATTGAAGGTAACTAGAAAATAATATTAATTTTTATTTTGAAACCATGTCTGATAATAAACACACAGGAAAAAATGCTTACAGTCACTGGTAAATATGGGGAATTCTGTTTCCCAGTGCTAAAACACATACGTCTACTCTGGGAAAGATTTGAACCTGCACCAGGCTTAGCAAAATACCTCAGCCATTCAACTCTTGATACTCTGAGCATACACAGAAGTCTGACAGTTCTGTAAGCAATGGGGAAGCAAGAATTAGACCTCCAGGATTTCTTTGTGCGGAATTAGGACAGCCATGGGATGAGGAGCCCTCTCCACCACTTCTGTATCTAGCACGGAGTCTGGCCATGAGTGGATGTTCAGAAAACACCTGCTGAATAAAAAGGGGCTACGGTCCAGCCACCTGATAAATTCCATGCTAACTTGTGAAAAAAAAATCACTTCAGTTAGTGAGAGGAATGCAGCAGCTTTGCATAAGGACAGATGTGGACTTACTATCTGAAGGAAGCTTTCAAGGAAGGCATTCAACATTAGTGGTCAAGAGCATAGGTCATATACAAAAATTTCTTATTTATCTGAAATTCAAATTTAACTGGGCATCGCTTTTTGTTTATGTTTTTGTTTTTGACAACCCCTCAGTCCTGCTAGCCCCATTTTTATAATGTGTAAGTTTCAGGCAGTAATTCCTAAAGAAATAAAGGAATTATTTTTCAAGACTCAAATGAGTTTAGCTATTTCTAGCTGATCTGTAAGGGAAAATCTTAACTTTTCCCATGAACTTCTCCTTTAAAATAGAGGATGACACAGTTTTAAAAGAATTAACACTTGGGATGGAGCTTCCCAAGACAATACTTACGGACAGAGTGGAGACTGTCATCCACATCCTGGTCAGGTGATATCAACTCAAGGTTGTGTGTATAACCTTTACTGAAAACTATGGTTTTTCACGGGATGATGTCTACTTGAGGAGGTCCTGGTGGTAGGCCCAGTACTTACTCCTTAACATAGACCTTTACATTTTATACCTGGTATCGATGAAGATATGATGAGTAGAAATATTTGATATATTGATGGCATGTCATTCTGGTTGACACTTTTGAGAACAGATTCAGGAATCAAAAATAATTTGATAGTCTAAAATGGTGGGCTGAGCTATTAGCAATTAACGTACTTGGGTCCATACAATGAACCTCACTAGTTAAATATGTGGGAGCCATGACTCAGTAGAAGCATAAATGAAAGCAAGAGTTAGCATATAAATTTAATTGTAAGATCAGTGTGTTGCATTACCAACTTTTTCTTCTCTCTTTTTTATGATATACCTTTTGAGTGAGGGGGTTGTGTGAACTTTTAGGATGGCTGAATCAAATGATTCTGGGGGCCTATTTTCAGTTGTGTGATAAAATAGCTCACAACTATTCATGTAAAGTTCCTTTGGTCTCAAGACCTGTGTGCTGTTTGGATAAATGAGACATAGCTGCTCTCCAACATGTTTTTTTTTTTTTTTAATTAATTAATTAATTTGTTTTTGGCTGTGTTGGGTCTTTGTTTCTGTGCGAGGGCTTTCTCTAGTTGTGGCAAGCGGGGGCCATTCTTTATCGCGATGCGCGGGCCTCTCAGTATCGCGGCCTCTCTTGTGGCGGAGCACAGGCTCCAGACGCGCAGGCTCAGTAGCTATGGCTCACGGGCCTAGTTGCTCCGCGGCGTGTGGGATCTTCCCAGACCAGGGCTCGAACCCCTGTCCCCTGCATTAGCAGGCAGATTCTCAACCACTGTGCCACCAGGGAAGCCCTCCAACATGTTTTCCTAGCACTGTGTGGTTAAAGAAGAAAGTTAAAGGACCTTTGTGGGAAAATAATTCAGAAAACTCTGGTTCTCAGGCCAGTGGTTCTCAAACTTGAGTGTACACCAGCATCACCTATATGGTTCATTAAAATGGTAAGCCCCACCTTCAGAGTTTTTGACTCAGAAGGCTGGAAATGGGGTCCAATAATTAAATTAGTGAGGCTGCTGTTCCAGGACCTCACTTTGAGAACCACTTCCGTAGGCCACAAAGTTCCTATGAAAAAGTTCCTGTCCTAAATACAAAAGTCTGTGAATAAGGCAGTTTGGACCTGCACTCTGAGACTAGATAGAATCAGCTCTACTTATGGGTATTATCCATACAAGGGGTCATACTGGCGTGGATTTAGGGCCAGGATAGATGTGGGGGGAGGCTGGGTCCATCAGTTTGCCCCTTGGGTATCAAGTTTTGTGGATCATTGATTCCTCTGAAAGTTCACCTTTGAAGTCCATGGTAACAGTGCCAAGAGTGGAGATGCTCCTTCATCAGGGCCTCTGTGCCATGACCTCAGCGCGACATCTCCAAAATGATGCCACGGGATAGTGTTCAATTTCTTGTCAAGACCTCGTGTACCATTAAACAAATGGCAAGCACAGAGTTCTCAATTCTGTTCTGTTAAGAAAATAAAAAGAATAACTTGTGTTAAACTAAACCCATAATTGCCTGTTCCCTGCTGATAGGGTGGCCACGCTCATTACATTGCTTTCCGGGTTTTTTTTTTTTTTCTGGAGCAGCTATAACACAAGCCATGACTCATACAATGTGCCAGCCTCAGAGATATGAAGACCCATTTACATAAGTATTCACAACCACATTTACAAAGCTGTTTCCTTATTTCTCTTGTTGCTGTTTTACTTTTCAGTAGAGGTCAGTTTAGGCAGTCTTTAACTGAGGCTATTTTCACACACACACACACACACACACACACACACACACACACACACAGAATCTAGCTGAATTATAAATTCCACGAGAAGAGTGTCAGTATCTCTTTTCTCAGAGAGCTATTACTAACCCTAATACGGTACCTAGCACAGAGTAGAGACACATAATTTGTGATTGATTAAATGTATATATTTTTGCAAGCCAGTGATCGTGGAGGTTACCTGTTGATCCTTCATGTGTTATCTCTGAACACGCAGGAACTTTGTTTTTGCCGTCAACCAAATGCAGATGATCTTGAGTGAAACCTTAATAGTATCTACTTGTTCCTTTCTAAAGATACTTTGTAGCAAAGACAGCTTTTCGATTGCTTATGGGTTTAATGTTGTTTATTCGTTGATCATGTCCACAGCATTTATTTTTAAAGATTTTGGTTTTCAAATAATTTATTAAAGTACAATTGCATAAAGGTAAATATTTTAAAAAGACATAAAATATAATACAGAAGAACAATAATGGGATATAACTAAAATTTAGTACCAAATTTGCTTTGCGTTTCCACTTAACCATGGAAAAAATGGAAAGGTGTTGGCTTAAATAGGTCTCATTGTTTGATTTAAAAAAAAAAAAAAAGAAGCATGCCAATTAAGGGGAAGAGAAAAAATTTTCCTCTTGTCATTTATTTTTGGTAGGAATGTATTGTAAGAACCTCTGCTGAAAAGGGCTCTGAGTATACAAGGTACAGCTTCTCAACAGCTATTTTGCCAGAGGTGTAAAAACATTCTTTGCCTGGTTCCTTTGTGTACCTCACCTCAGTAAAGACATGGGAAGGAATCATGATAAGGTGAATGCATTCCCACAGAGAGCTAAGCTTCCTGGTGATCAGACTTCATTTGGGAATAGAACTCAGTGAGCTGAGAGGATTAAATGATCAATGTTTCTTTTAGATTAGCCCTCTCAAATATCAATGGTCTCAGCCAGCCTTAGAGGAGATAATGAAGTAATTTCCATATCGAGCTTTCTACAGAGTGTCTGAAGTATGGGAAGTCTGTGGATGACTCAATGTCAACATCACATGGCCTGCATCAGTGTTGGCTTTCTGTGAGGACATGGCTGTCCAAAGCCTGGTCCAGCGGGGACACCTGCGATGACATGAGTCTGTGTGTGTCTCAGTTGAGTCCTCAAGAAGAGACAAAGATGTGAGTGCCGGTACTTTGATGTGAGGGCCACGGGCCTCCAGAAATGGACAGGAGACAAGGAGAAAGGAGAGAGTCAATGTAGGGTGGAATGTTAAGCTGTGGTAGGTCACTAAAGTAAGTCCCACAGGAAAACTCGGGGAACAACGTAGAAGATGTGCCTCAGAATGATCCCACCTGAAGAAAGAGGAAAAGGGATATTGATAAATCAGTGCCCTTTAGTTGAGTGTATTTGCTCCCACTCCTTTGCTTGAGAGCTACTCCCATGAAAGGGGTGTTAATTCCAAGGCACTTCCCACCAGAGAAGCTTCAAGACTGCCATATACACAGGCAGAGCAGTCTTCTGTGGTTCTGGGAAAAGTCCCCAGACGCAGAACTGGAGACCCTGCCATCAGAAGTTGTCTGGAGCACAGTGAAACAGGGTGGGCCCTGTGGAATTTGGGCAAGACACTGGGAGCTTCCCTTCTGGTGTGTAAAATGGCTCTAGAAAGCAGTGGTCACAGTGTTAAGTAGCTCCACAGACCGCCAGTTCTCTATGAAATGCGTCATAGCAATTTGCCTCTATCAATTCTCTTACCTCAAGTAGAGAGTCTCTCCATAGTTTCTGAGTATGTTTAATACCTCTCCACACTTGCTAATCTCCCTTTTTACAGAAGAGAAAGTAGACCACAAGTTTATTATTTTTTGCAACACCATTATCTGGTTAAGAATGTCCTAACATTGTTTTGTTTCAGCTGAGATTTATCTTGAAGGGTACCTTCTATTTATGTACCCCTGTCTTTATGGGTACCTTCAATATGGTGGGACCGTATTGTTTGCTTATCTACAGTAATGATGTGCTTTCCTTTTGAAATTAATGTATTTAAGCAAAAAATGAAACTCAGTGTGCAGAAAAAAATAATGACATTACAAATATATCAAGCAATGTGCTGCTATATGTTTGACAACTGGCTCTCTGGAAAAAAAAAAAAATCTGTGATTTGTAGTGTTTGCCTATTTCCAGTGTGTAAATACTCCCACCATGACTCAAGTCAGAAATAGGTACTGACATGACATCACTGAATGGGGATTTGGGGAAAATTGTGCACAATTGGTTCTCATAAGCTGGAATTAGCCATCTCCAGGATACCTCCGGGTGCCACTGAAAGAGAAAGATAATCAACTCATAAAGGTTGTGTGCCATTCACAAAACACTCTGTGAGTAAAATGAGGGGCAGAACTTGTGTTCTCTTCCCAATATTCCAAAAATTTAATAGGTAAGTGAGTTACAGGAGTGCCGGCTGACAGAACAGTAACAAAGTAACAAGTACCCGCATAGCTAAACCAATATTCAGTTGAGATCCCTGAGTATACACTTTCAAGTACAGAGTTGAGGACTTGAACCTATAAATGGGTAGAAATGAAATGTCTGTCTCCTCCACAATCCTGGTTGTTTCCGTTTTCCTCCAGAATGGGTGTTTTTAAAAAGCACTTCCTTCCCACTGGTTTCCTCTAGCTGTAGTGGTTAGCCCCAGTTCCCTTAATCTCTGAATTTTTGAAACTCATTTCTCAAATTCTGTTTATTATTGCTATTGTTGAATTTATAAGCCCTTGTCTTGTGTGGCCATATTTCATTCCACTATAGGTCAGATGCGAGGCCTAATTGGGAAATGAAGACCTCAGTAAAAATCCTGATTCAGTCACATATATGTTGCCTTGAGCAAATTGCCCCCTTGCTGAATCTCAGTGTTTTATACCTGTAAAATGGAGATGGTAAGATTAACAACCGACTCATGGAGTAATTATTAGACTAGAATGAGCTAGTGAACATCATTGTACTTGCTCAGTGGTAAAGCTGGATACAAACTAACAGTTGTAACTGTGATTGTTATTATGAACATTTACCCCATAGGTTCATCTGGGTTTTGCAATCCCCTGTTCCATAGTGTCTTTTTTAATTCCAGATTTGACTCAGGTGAGGTTGGCAAAGCAGAGAGCCTGGATTCTTCTCACTTGCCTCACCTTAGCTGGCTCCTGCTTCACACATCTTTCAAGATGTTTGTAGAAAACTGATCAGCATCTACGTTTGTTTTCTAATTGTCTTTTGCTCCCACATACCATGGCCACTTGATTAGCAATCAGCTCTGTGTTGGCAGTCACATGCAGGCCCCGTTCCTCCTAATCAGGGATGTAGGAAGCAAATGCTGGTGTTAAAAGGGAACCCTTTTTTGAGCTCCTGTCCCATGACTCCTAATTGTTGTATTTCTCAAACTCAACCCAGCTGCAAGCTTTATTAGGGAAACATTTATTCAGATAACAGGCCTCATGTTATGAAAGAGGAGTAATTATTTTGCAAATGCATTTGAATCGCGGTATACTATAGTGCAACTTATCTCCCAAATGGAGAAGATGCACATTTGAGCTGAAATGTTGCTTTGTAGATGGACAATACAACATGCATATGACTGGGAGCTTCTGGTGAATGAGAGAAAAATGGACAAATGAAAAGGCACCAGCAAAATAAGAGGTAAAAAAGTGATTAAAACTCTGAAAACTGTTCAGGATGAACAAAATGCCTAAATGTCATTCATGAACATGTTCGTTCATTCATTCATTTTCCATGAAATATTTTTGAGCTCCTATTATATACCTTGCTCTCAAAGAGCTTAATGGGAGAGAAGCAATCACCTGGGATCTCACATCCTATAAAATCTAAATAATATTAGTCCAAACCTCCATTCCATGCCTTGTGAATGTTCCGTGATATCTATGAAATTTTTGGCATTTCATGGAGCTCACGCGTCAGTGGTCACCTCTAGCGCCAAGATCATGCTTCTGCTTCTTTAGTTGTTTTGCCTGATCATCCTTTTCACATTCTACAATCCACACATAGAAGATAGCCCCCATCTTTACTTTCACAAAAGTGTGCATAAAGCACTATGTGGGTAGCACACTTTACTGAATTCTAGAAAGTTGTATTTGGAGATTGTGTCAACTCCCCATGAAATATTAAACTTGACTCTTCTTAAATGTCCTTCAGGCACCAGACTCATTTTCTTTGACTGCATAAACCCAGCTCTCTTTTTCTCACATCTCACCATTGTTTTTTCCCTCCTCCCTTCCTATTTCTCCTTCCTTTAATTTTCCACGCAGTACGCTGGGTCTCTTACATGCTATGAGTCTATTCTCTGTTCTTGCTGCTTCGCTGAGTTCCAGTCTCAACGGCTTATATCCAGACCCAAGGTGCTCTCCAGTTCCATTTAAGGAATTCTTTACATATTCTGAATTTAAGTCTTTGTCAAATGTGTGTATTGCGAGCTTCTCTTAGTCTGTGACTTGTCTTTTACTTTCTTATTGGTGTCTTTTTTTTTTTTTAAATAAATTCATTTATTTATTTTTGGCTGCATTGGGTCTTCGTTGTGCTGCACGGGCTTAGTTGCCCTGTGGCATGTGGGATCTTCCCTGACCAGGGCTCGAACCCATGTCCCCTGCATTGGCAGGCGGATTCTTAACCACTGCACCACCGGGGAAATCCGTTATTGGTGTCTTTTGATAAACAAATGTTCTATATTTTAATGAAGAATAATAATTCATTTTTCCCATTAAACTTGCTGCTTTTTGTGTCTTGTTTAAGAAATATTTGCATGCCCCAAGGTTATGAACATTTTCTGCTATGTCTTCTAATAGCTTGCTTTCTTGAGTTTTCATGATTAATTTTTATCTCAAATTAACTTTGTGTATAGTGTGAGGTAGGGATCAAGATTTATTTTTTTCCCAGTTGCTCCAGAACCATTTATTAAGCAGACCATCCTTTTCCCCCACTGAATTACAGTGGCATCTTTGTCATAAACTGAATGACCTCATATGTGTGGTCTATTACTGTACTCTGTTTTGTTCCCTTGGCTTTTATATCCATTCTTTTGCCAATACAAGAATGGCAAATTTTAATCATTTTCCCTTTAACATAGGCATTTAGAATACCCTGTGATAAGTGATTTTATAGTAGAAATATGGGCTGTAATATGTGCCAAAGGACCTAACCTAGAGGGGTCAGGAATGGCTTTCCCAGTGGGTATGTCATTTAGGTGTGAAACACTTCCCAGATTTGCACTCCAGGGTGTGCCCACTCAGCAGTTTTCTCACTTTCTGATGGGTGCACTAATTTGGTTGATATAAACCATGTTGTGTATGCCCTGGCCTGGAGTAATAATTTCAGTAAAACAAGGAAGATACCCAAGTAGAGGTAGAATAACTTCATTGTAAAGATGTGAAACTGAAGCTCGAAGAGAATATGTGATTTGCCCAAGGTCATAGAGCTGGTGAGTTATGATGTCTGGTTTGGAACTCAGATTTTCCAGTAGACCTAGCCTCTTCTGATGATACTGCATTGCCTCTGGTTACAGATACCCAAGGTCACTGAGACGGAATATGGTGATCCCTAGGCTTGCCCTCAGTTCTGTTTAACTCCCAAGTTGATGCTCTATCCAGTATCCTTGATTGCCTCCCTGGAAAAGCTGAATTATTTGTATGCCTACAAAAGGATGAGCTAATTGATTCTCATTTTAATATAATAACTGTGCTCTAACACTACCAATATGTGTCCAAAGAATCTTATGATGCATGACTAATTACACTTTTGAATTATATACATTTAATTACATATTTGATTTGACAGATTAGCATTTAGAATTATTGTCATTTCCCACTTACTGATCGTCCATTCTTCCATTCTAATTGTCATTGTTGCAGACTCCTTTCTCCTGCATAGAAAAGAAATACAGACATGATTTCTTCTTTCTGTATATATGTGTTATATATTGCTTTAGTGGCATGAGTCAGATGTGATAGCATAGATCTCTAATTACTGTCATTAGAGATCATTATCAGTTTTCATAATGTACCCTTTGCAGGATAGACATCCTAAAATATAATTTTGTTGAAATGATTAAAATGCCTGTGAAAGATTTGTCTTTTAGTTTATAAGACTAAGTATCCAATAGTGAAAGTTTATATGACTCAAATGGAAAAATAATTCACGCTAAAAATGTGTAATTACTAGCATAAGGCTCTCAAAATCCTCTCTGGGTAAAATAGGCCTCTCCTTCCTTCTATTTGAGACTCTGAGGACTTGGCTATTATCAGACAATGTATGTTTGACTCAGTATTTGTGGATAAAACCGCCAGCTTCTATCAAGTCAATCAAATATTTATTGAGCACTTATTATGTCCAAGACATTTTGGGGAACAAAGAAATATGTCTGCCCTTGCCCTTAAGGTTATATCGAATGGAGACACAGTTTAGACTGCTACGATCAGTTACACAGGTGTCTCTAAATTCAGTATCTGGATGCTTAGTGTAAACAAGACAAAATGTGCTCATAATGAACCCAGTTTCCTTTGTCAAGTGATTTTGCTTCCCACATCACTGAGGTAACCTCATTTTCTTCCATCCTCTGCAATTATCAGCTTCAGCTGATTCCACAATCTACTGAGAAAGAGGGTGCAGGCAATATTGTCAGTCTGCATCTTATTCAGGTCTTGCTTCCACTGCTGTGAAGGCATTTAAATAGCCCTTTATCAACTCAGACCCCTGGAGATTGAGTATTTAATTTCTCTTGATCTCCAGACTTAGGAAGTAACCCAATTCATTACTTAGTTATTATTTAATTCATTACTGTCATTAGTGATCAGGAGAAGCATCTTACCAGGGCTGAGAGCACATGACAGAGCTCACCTCTCTTTGTACAGCACAATGAACAGGCTGTGGAAGGGCCCTAATTTAAAATCCCATTTATAGGACTTGGTTTTGTTATATTCTCCAGTCCTGGACTTCTGCTGGATGACTCACAGAGGCATGCATGGCCTAACCTGATAGAAAGGGGATTGCTGCCCGATACATTCACCGGTACGTTGGGTCCTCAGTGAGCTATGGCAGACTCCATGAGATTGCTAATCTCGTAACAGAGCCGAAGAAATGGAGATAAAGCACAAGAGAGCTGCTTTCTCTAGACTGGGGTGGGCGTAGGGAGTTGCTTTCCAGGGGACATTTGGCAATGTCTGGAGATAATTTTTGTTTGCACGTGGAGGAGGAGTACACTACTGGCATCTAGTGGGCAGAGGCCAGGGATGCTGTTACCATCCTACAATGCACAGGCCAACCCCCATCCCCCCTTCGAACAATTGGCCCCAAATTTCAATAATACTGCTGTTGAGAAACCCTGGGTACCTGCGCAATCCTGTCCCCTTATAACACTATACATATTTTGTTGTATGCCCCTGTAGACTTATTGGTTTTTAACTGATTAGTGGGTTACAGACGGATGGATATATAGCCCTATCTATCTATCTTTTACATCTGTAACTATCTATCCATTCCTGACTTCATTTCACGAAGTATTATGTGCAGTTCATACAAACCACACTAAATAAAGTACTCAAAAATACATCTACACAGAGAAATTTTAAAAATACAGAGGGGCAAATATAAAGTCAGTAGTATCAACTGAACAGAATATATGACACTGGTAATCTAAAAATCGGGACTTATAAAATTGCTTTCATTTTCTTTGAGCTTCCTGTTAGCCAAAACAAAAATGAAATCAGGCATTATATTTTGTTTTTGTTATCCATGAGGAGAAAATAGATTAAGCAGAACTTTTAGTGGTTCAAAGACATTTCTCACTTGGAACTTAACATAGATCAGGGATAGCAAATATTTTTCTGAGAAGGGCAAGATAACCAATACTTTTGGCTTTTGGGGCCATAAGGTCTCTACTCTAATCATTTAATGGTGCCATTGTGTCTCCTAAATGACCATAGATGATATATAAACAAATGGGTATGGTTGTGTTCTAATAAAACTTTATTTACAAAAACAAGCTATGGGCCAGACTTAACCCTCAGGCTACAGTTTGCAGACCCTCAGTGCAGATCTCAGCAACACCTGTAGATCAAGTGAGAAATAGGTTTTAAGATGATGTTTCCTAGACTACCGAGTGAAAGCTGAAAGCATCACCCTATGGGATATTAAGCAAGACTTTCTGTACCATCTATTGGCAATTTCTGTAAAGATGAAAGAACAATAAACAGCAACAAAGAGCCTCTTCAAGGTACCCAGTGATAGATATTCAATATGTATATATCAGGGATTTTGTATTGTTTTATTTGCTTTCATTTAGTTTTACTTTGGGCCAGACCCCTCTTTTTTTTGCGGTACGCGGACCTCTCACTGTTGTGGCCTCTCCCGTTGCGGAGCACAGGCTCCGGACGCGCAGGCTCAGTGGCCATGGCTCACGGGCCCAGCCACTTTGCGGCATGTGGGATCTTCCCGGACTGGGGCACGAACCCGTGTCCCCCGCATCGGCAGGCAGACTCTCAACCACTGCGCCACCAGAGAAGCCTGGACCCCTCTTTTTATTTGCTGTGGAGGCACCCCAGTTAATGACATCCCTCCCTTCTGATACTAAGTCTCATTTGCAAGGAAGAGAAGGTTCACTTTGTTCCTTCCATGTTGTCGTATGTTTAAAAGTTATGGAGGTGAGGCATCATGACAAGCAAAAGTATTTTTACCCTCAGAAATACTTCAGGAGATTTACACAGATGGAGGGACAGTGCTAAGTAGCCATGATAAAATAGCTACTCCAGCCTCTGCCTGGAGAGTCCTTTCCCAGGGATAGTCTCAGTTCCTTCGGTGGCCTCAGCTTGGCTGTCGCCTTCTCTGTGAAGATTTCCATGGCCTATTGAAAGAAATCAGTAGTCTTCTCCTTTGGACTTCCTTAGAGATTTGTACCTCCAACTTTTATAGCACTTTTTCTGGTGTCTTGTAACTTCTCTTTCACAATCAGTTAAAATCCTCAAAAGAAGAGTACGTGTCTTTCTGATCTTATACTGTCCCCCCATGTCTATTACAACATCTAGTACAAAGTAGTACTAACCATTTGTTGAGTAAATGAATGAATAAATGGATGGATGGATGGAGGGATGGATGAGTGGATGGAGAGAGAGGGAGGGAGAGGTAGATGAATAGAATAATGGAAGGAAGGACATCAGCAGTTTCTCAAAAGTGTATGTTCAAAAATAAGTAGCAGTGTTAGTTAGAAAATATTATACTGATTGGCAGGCACGCTGACTAAAATTGTTGTATCTCCAAATATAAAACTAATCTTAATCTTGGTTCGGTAACAAAATGAAATCTCAAGTCAACATATCTGACTTATATTTCAGTAGTATAAAATACATATTCCTAGAAATTCACTGAGAGTAAAATTGACTTGTATGTATAATCACTAGAGTGAAGTTCAAAGTGTTTTAAGCGGAATCTACATTTAGACTGCATAAATATATATACGTATATATGTATTTATTACAAAGGATGCTGTAACAGATTAGACACAATTGAATTATTGCCAATAACACTAGGCCAAAGTCCTTACAAGAATATACATACATTAAAATATATCAACTGTTCAAAGAAAGTTTAAGACTGTCTCTCTTCCTTATTCCTAACTCTGATTACTATCATTGGTAGCTGGCTGATATTAGCAATACCAGAGCTTATATTTTAGCTTGATATTCACCCTTGTAGGATCTATGACTCCTCAACAAGAGTTGGCAAGTATTCCTACTACCTATTTGGATGTCACATCTATCAGTCTGCATTTTGTATTTCTCCAGCTCTCTTTTCCTCCTGCCATCTATATTCACTCTACCTATCTGACTACTTCTACCTCCCACTCACAGAAGTACAAATACCTCCCACTCACGGAAGCAAGAGTACTTGCAGAGTTGATACTTTTGGAAAGGAGGGAAATATTGGATCATGAAATCAGATATTATTCATCCTTGTGTCTTTTTTTTTTTATTCAAGTATAGTTGATTTACAATGTTGTGCTAGTTTCTGGTGTACAACAAAGTGATTCCGTTTTATATATATATACACATATTCTTTTTTATATTCTTTTCCATTATGGTTTGTTACAGGATATTGAATATAGTTCCCTGTGCTATACAGTAGCACCTTGTTGTTTATCTATTTTATGTATAGTAGTTTGTATCTGCTAATCCCAAACTCCTAATTTATCCCTCCCCTACCCCCTTTTCCGTTTGGTAAACATAAGTGTGTCTTCTATGCCTGTGAGTCTGTTTCTGTTCCATAAATAAGTTCATTTGTGTCATACTTTAGATTCCACATATTAGTGATATCATATGGTATTTGTCTTTCTCTTTCTGACTTACTTCACTTAGTATGATAATCTCTAGGTCCATCCATGTTGCTGCAAATGGCATTATTTTAAACTTTTATATGGCTGAGCAATATTCTATTGTATATATGTACCACATCTTCTTTATCCATTCATCTGTTGATGGACATTTAGGTTGCTTCCATGTCTTGGCTACTGTAAATCTATGCTTGTGTCTCGACTAAAATAGTTACGGTCTCTTAGTTTTCCCATTTGTCTATTATGTGTATATCTGTCTCAATTAATAAGAATGGTACAAAACTAGGTAAATTTTTACAGAGATACATTATGAAAGAACTTATTGTTCAAGGAGGAAACTTATCAAATTAAAATTTTCTTTGGATATAAAATATCAAAAACCATAACTACATAGTCTATATATGTTTTATTCAAATATTAAACTTGCAGGTTGGTGGGTGTATGGACTTTTGCAATGTACCAAAAGTTATTTTGGCACTACTTTTCCAGACTTATAGAGTTCATCTTCCATATTTCCAATGAGGATCAAGTCTTCAAATGGAATTTTATTACCAACTGCTGAAAATACTGTTTAAAATGGAAACCCTGACAAGAATGGGTGTCACGTGGCAGTAATGAATTCATGATGGGACTAGTTGAAAGTGTATGACATTTTAAGTGCCTCATCACTCTGAATTCATTTGGCATTTATTGTAATAGAAGTGACCATATTGAATTCATTTGGCATTCATATGGACTTCACATGTATTTATGGAGATATAACATGGTAATTTAACATTTACTGTACTAAGCATTATTTAATGGACATTGAAAGACATTGTCATACAATGCTTAATAAAGCCAGTACCTCTAAGGTTAATCTTATGTCAAAACAAAGAAATGAAAAATCATTTTTATTCCCCAAGCACATGAGTAAACTATTTGGATAAGCCAAAATTATGTATTTATTCCCCCAAATCTGCTTTCTAAGTTTTTAAGCCAGAAGGTTGACTCTAGGAGCAAAACAATAAAGCAGATGTTCACTTTAGACTCCTTTATATTCTAAAATTGTCTGCAAATACATTAATCTCGGTCTAAAAATATTAAGGAAGATTTTCTTGGAAGATCAGCAGTAAACTTAACACATGGCATGCCTTCAACAGATTTATCTCTTTCTCCCCCTTTAGAGTTCAGTGTGCTCCTTTTAACATAGGCCTGAAAAATAAATTTCTTTTTCATCCTTGCAGAAGAACTATTTTTAGACCAAACAAATCATTATTTGAGAACAATCAGAAGATCAGAGTCACGTTCTTTGCTGGAAAGTGAAGCAAGAGTTCTTCGTCAACTATGATGGCAAATCTTTTCTTTTTCTTCTAAGAACTGTGTTTCATGACACAGTGTAAGACAAAGTTTGCTCTCAGCCACTTTTAAAGATGCTGCTTGGGATGCCCTGTCCTTCTTTGAATTTTTTCAGTTGTCTTGTTTCCTTCACTCAAAAACAGAATGTTTATTGAATATTTAACAGAAGACACCAAATAACTAATCCTCCTGGCTTGAATTAATCCAGTGCTCAACTATGATTGTAGAAATATTGCTTATTTTAGCATTAATTCACTGAAAATATCTTAATGAGGCCTAGAGAGATTAAAAAGTTGCTTATTTTTGTATATCTCCTATCTAGACTTTTTAAGTAATTAATATCCCTTTCATACTACTGTAAGAGATTTGGCTAATGTGAATATCTTCCAACTCTGCTTTGTGACAGAGTTTACAAATTGCTATCAGATCACCACAGGTAATCCTCCTCTGTGACCCAGGGCAAGATTATGAGGGCGAGAGTATATGAGTTTCCTAGTGCTGCCATAACAAAGTACCACAAATGGGGTTACTTAAAACAGTAGAAGTTTGTTGTCTCTCAGCTCTAAAGGCTAGAAATTCAAAATCAAGGTGTTGGCAGGGCCATGCTCCATCCAGATGCTCTAGGGGGGATCCTTTCTTGCCTCCTCCAGGTTCTGGTGGCTCCAGGTGTCCTTGGCTTGTAGTTGAATCACTCCACTCTCTGCCTCTGTCTTCACATGGTGTTCTCCCTGTGTGTCTGTGTCTTCACATGGTATTTTCCTCTTCTTAGAAGAACATCAGTCAGATTGGATTAGGGCCCACCCAAAAGACCTCATCTTAACTTTATTACATTTTCAAAGACCCTATTTCCAAATAAGGTCAAATTTACAGGTAGCAGGGGTTAGGGCTTCAACATATCTTTTTGGAGCATATAATTCAACCCATAAAAGATCTCCTGACAATTTTTAATAGGGTTGATATTTCAATGCATACATTTATTTTTATAATTGTCTTTTATATAAAATTATAGACAAAAAACCCAATTTATTTGCCCTCAAGAGTTTCTTTGTTTTCTGCCATTTGTGCTAGAAATAGAGAAATAAAGCTTTCTTTACAGCAAGTTGTTTTTCCCATCCTTTACATGGCTGAGAAAGACTGTTCTGTAGTCCTCTCTTCTTTGGTCTAAGTAAATCTCTTTGGTCTCTGTGATATAGCATCTCTGTGTTAATTATGAGTAGCTTTGCTTGCCAAACTCAATTTTGCTTTCTAAACTCAATTTTGCTTTCATTGTTTGATAGGAGCCACAATCCTTACACAACATTTGGATACTTTATTTAAAATCAGAATCAATCTTCACCATGGTTTACTTGGAGTATCAGTTAAGTTTCTCTTGGAAGCAGGCAGCAGGAATCCACTCTAATATTTGGCATATAAGGAAAATAAAGAAAGAAGAGTATTGTTGGTGTATGTATTAGTTTGCTAAGCCTGCTTTTACAAAGTACCACAACTGTGTAGCATAAACAACAGATATTTATTATCAAACAGCTCTGGAAACTAGAAGTCTAAGATCAATGTACAGATAGAGTTGGTTCCTTCTGAGATCTGTGAGGGAGAATCTGTTCCGTTCCTGTCTCTCACCGTGTGTTTTTTTGGAAGTCTTCAGCATTCCTTGACTTACAGATGTATCACCCCAATCTCTGCCTTCACCTTCACATGGTGGTCTTCTTGTGTGAGTATCTGCATCTATGTCCAAATTTTTCCTTTTTTTTTGTGGTACGCAGGCCTCTCACTGCTGTGGCCTCTCCTGTTGCGGAGCACAGGCTCCGAATGCGCAGGCTCAGCGGCCATGGCTCACGGGCCCAGCCGCTCCATGGCATGTGGGATCTTCCCGGACCGGGGCACGAACCCGTGTCCCCTGCATCGGCAGGCTGACTCCCAACCACTGCGCCACCAGGGAAGCCCCCAATTTTTCCTTTTTATAAGGACTCCAGTCATATTGGGTTAGGGCCCACTCTAATGACCTCATTTAACCTGTTACTTCCATAAAGACCCTATCTCCAAATGAGGTCGTATTCTGAGGTACTGAGTATTAGGTCTCCAGCATATTTTGGGGGGGAACACAATTCAACCTATAACAGTGGGATAATGGTATGTGCATGAAAGAAAAGGAGGGACTGACTCATAAAGGAAGGAGACAAAAACATGTCTGCATGCTGGAGAACCTTCTAGAAATTTCCAGCTGACATGCTTCAGCTTGGATGTTACCCATTGCTGTGTTTCTATGTCCTGAATTTCAAATCCCTGAGGAGAATTTTATTGGTTCAGGTACCTTTCCTTGGATCAATCATCTGCGGCCAGGAGATGAGGGTATAGGACAGAATAGTCATGTTTTGGGGATTGTGTGTGTGTGTGTGTAGGGGTCTTGTCTCAAAGTGAGTGGAAGCATTGTGGGACTATGTACTGACAAGAGGGCATCTCCTTACTATACTTCCCCCACTGAGACGCCTTACAAGTGTCTGTAGAGAAAAGGCTGTCTATGCTCGCAAAGAACCGATGGCTTTTCATTGATTCAATGCATATTAACTGACCTCCTACAATGTATCCCATCTTGTTGTGGAGGTGTAGACATGAGCAGTGGGTACTGGTAGTCAGCCATAGCTCACCATGAAAGTGTTGGGCACCCTGGTAAGCAGCACCAAAAGTGGCCACATTCAGATTCTCAAACTAGAGAATGCACAGGGTCAGTCTATGGCAGTCAGTTTCATTGTGTCAAGATGCCCAGTTCCCCACATGCAGCATCCGCAGGGCTCTCATGTGCTTCCCTAGGCAGTTGCAGGCCTGGCTTGAGTGGAGGGAAGCCCAGAGAGCTCCAGAGAGGGGATCATTCATCACTGACCCATACTCTCTCTGGTGTCCGTGACTGTCTCCCCAGTGGGAAGTTTGGTGAATGCTCAAGGGCATAAAGAACATAAATCCTCTTGCTAGTACAGCTATCATATGCCCATAGGGCCTTGGGGGGCACTCAGCGCATCTTCTTAAGTGTTCCATTTCCTTCCCGGGAGCCACAGGGGTGCCACAAGAGATGAGGCCAATAAACCACTGCATCTGTTCGTTTGTCATTTTTCTGTAGTGCAAGTTTTACAAGACTGCCTCCCAACAGGGTCACAATCTCAACACATGTCACTTTGCTGTATGCTTCACTGGAACATTGTGTTGTGCTGGGGCTGAATTAAATGTACAATTACAGCATATTTTCTTGAAAGGAGTTTTGACAATGATAAATGCATAGACATTTTTTCGTGCTCAGATGACCTGATTCCATGCTGATCAAGTTGCTCAGGATTCACTCTGAAGAATCTGTCTCTTGTAAACAGTGAATCCTGGACACTGGCTGTGGGTATACGGGCCTGGGTTCAAATACTGCTTCTATCAATTTTGCACCATGTGAGCTTGCGAAGCTTTCTTTCTTTTTTTTTTTAGACATCTTTATTGGGGTATAATTGCTTTACAGTGGTGTGTTAGTTCCTGCTTTATAACAAAGTGAATCAGCCATACATATACATATGTTCCTATATCCCCTCCCTCTTGCATCTCCCTCCCACGCTCCCTATCCCACCCCTCTAGGTGGTCACAAAGCACCGAGCTGATCTCCCTGTGCTATGCGGCTGCTTCCCACTAGCTTTCTATTTTACATTTGTTAGTGTATATATGTCCATGCCACTCTGAACCTAGGGGCAGGACAGGAATAAAGACGCAGCCATAGAGAATGGACTTGAGGACCCGGGGAGGGGAAAGGGTAAGCTGGAAGCTTTCTTAATCCTACTAGCCTACTTAGTTTTCTCATGTGTAAAAGGATGAGTTTAAATTACTTCCCTAATGGTACCGTTGTGTTAAATGAGACAACACTTGGAAAGTAATTAGCACCATCCCTGGCAAATCGTAAGCTCTCAATGAATGCTGGCTAGTGTTCATGCAGGTAATTTGTCCTCTTAACTGCAGTGATGGCTCTAACATGAATTCAGATACCAAGCATATGGGAAAAGGTGCTTTTTGTTATTCACAAAGCAGGGGATGAATAGGATTTTTCTACAGAGCCTTGAATATAATAACAGTAGCTAATGTCTATAAATTATTTATGATGTGCTAGACAATGTAGTGAGTTTCTTGTGGATCATAAATATCATAAATATCATAAAGATCATAAAGATCATAAATATCTATCTTATATATTGGAAATCTTGGTGGGGCAGATATAGCCCATTGGCACCTGCAGAAACACTTGTCTACCATTTTCCACTCTCCCTGTGCCACAAGATACTGGCCTGCGTGGACCTTATCAACCTGGCTCTCTTGCCCTCTAGTTTCTGGTTAGGTTCTCTGGGTGTTTCAGTAGGGTCCTGGCAGAGAATAGATGGCACAATTAAAATAGTTCAGTTGGAGAAAATGTAATAAAGAGACTATTGATTGGCAAAGATGGTGAGCAATGTCTAGGGAAATTGCAAGGAATTACTCAGCTTCCTGGGCCTAGCAATGGGACAGCTTCCTGGGACACCATTACCACCACAAAGCTTATAGGGTAAAGGATGAGAGTAGTTACCAGAATTAGAGTCAGAGAGAGATGTGTGAAAAGGGCTGGCTGTGACAGGACTGTGGTCCTCAGGTGACGGATGCAGCCAGTCTTCATGACCTTTAGGAAGGAAACCTCTTCCTCCGTCTAGGATCTCTTGCTGGCGCTCCTCATTTGCTGAGCCCAGTTGGAAGCCTGAGGACAAGGCTTCCAGGTGAGCTACTTAAGGACGGAGCAGGGGGGAGAAGGGAGAGGGAATTCAGAAGGTCAAGCAAGTATACACAGACCATCTGCCTATGAACACAACACCAGTAACTGATACTTGCTTTAAGCAATGGAGAATTATTCCTTTGCTCTACTGTTCTAAACTGCTCATTTCCTCCTCCTTCTTTATTCTATTATTTTTCCTCATAAACTGTGATCTCTAAATATTGTAGTGGGAAACTTGAAATGGCTTGGCATCTTAGAGTAATCCCGCCACTCTTAGATTTGAGGATATTTCATTGTGAAAAGGTCAAGATAAAAAAAAATACATTACTAAAACTCCATTTATCCTTTATTTTCTCATAATATAAAGAAAGTTTACTGCCAAATATGGCAATAAAGGTTTTATTGCTGCAATTTTTATGACAAAAACAAGCATATCTCTTAATGAATTTTGGTTTATTAGATCAGCAGCTGGTAACACGGGGTCCCTGGGTCTTAGGAGACCACAATGGTAGCAACAGAGGTCTGCAAGCTATTTTAAATATTTCAGAAAATCTAATATAATCATACTTTTACAAGTGACAAAGCCTCACAGACTAACAAAAACATCAAGATTCTGTACTTTTACTGAAATGATATTAACTCTATGCGGTGACCCTAGTAATTTAATGCTGATCAGAAGCTGTGATTGGCACTTATATGTGTCTTTGATTAATAAAACATGGGAGATCAAATGAATTATTACTTAATCTGTGCAGTTTGCTAGATAACGTCTTTAAAAATTCAGAGTCAGTTGGGGGAAAATAATTAACTGGTTGCTCAGTAGTGAAATAATAAATACAATACTGACGGCGTTTTTTCTCATATGTGTCGGGAGGCCAAGGCAGGCTTCTAGATGGTCCAAAATCTGATGAAAAATTCAAGACAATTATTTTTTTTCAATAATAATAACAATAACATTAATGATAATCGTGATGATGGCTAACAGTTCTTACGTGGCCAGACACAGTGCTGAAATGCTCAATGTGTAATATCTTATTTAATCCATCCAGTAGCCCTAAAAAGAAGACACTCTAATTATCTCTTGTCTTAAGTTGGGTTTCCTCAGAAGCAGATTCAAAGATGAAGATTTGTGTGCAGGTAGTTCTTTTGGGAAGTGATGTCGGAAGCACTGATAGGGAATGAAGTGAGCTAGGAAGGGAGGGAAAGCAGTATACGATACGTTAATGAACAGGTTGTTTCTGTGGGCAGCTGGGGTTCAGTCCTCCTCAGTATGTCTGGGAGACATGTAGAACACCACCGAGTTGCACCACACAATCGGCAAGGAAGGTGGGGTATTGATCCACCAGATTCTGTTTGTAATTGGTTGAAAGCTACTTCCAGGGACACTGACTCTCAAGCACTTCTGGTTTGTCCTGTGTCGGGGCCAAGCATGCTCCTGTGGCTGGAGAAAGCCCTCAGCTGGAGAGACACAGATGCTTTGCAGAGAGAAACCTTGGTGATGCAAGAGGATAAGAGCTGGTACCAACATCTCCTGCATTCCTATCCTGCAGACAAGGAAGCCAAGACTTCATGAGTTGAAACAGCTTGTCCGAAGTCACAGAGCACTTGTGTTGAAGTGCCCTTCCATAGCATTTTATTACTACCCATGACTAAAGCCTACCAATATACAATAGCCTACTAAATGAGGTCTTACTCCTACAGTTTATTTTTTTTAACAACAGCTTTATTGAGATATGATTCACATAATATATATTTCACTTATTTAAAGTCCACAATTCCATGGTTTTTAGTATATTCACTGTGCAACTGTCACCACAATCGATTTTAGAACCCTTTGTTTACCCCCAAAGAAACACTCTGTCCACTAGTGATCATGCCTCATTTCCTCTATCTTAACCTCAGCGGCTGGGAACCGTTAACCTACTTTATGTCTCAGTGGATTTGCCTTTTCTGGATGTTTCACATAAATGGAATCATATATTATGTGATCATTCTGTCTGGCTTCTTTCACTTAGCATAAGGTTTTGTTGTTGTTGTTGTTTTTGTGGTACGCGGGCCTCTCACTGTTGTGGCCTCTCCCGTTGTGGAGCACAGGCTCCGGACGCGCAGGCTCAGCGGCCATGGCTCACGGGCCCAGCCGCTCCGCAGCATGTGGGATCTTCCTGGACTGGGGCACGAACCCGTGTCCCCTGCATCGGCAGGGGGACTCTCAACCACTGCGCCACCAGGGAAGCCCGTTAGCATAAGGTTTTAAAGGTTCATCCCTATTGTAACATACATCAGTACTTCATTCCTTTTTATTGCCAAATAATGTTTTATTTCATGTTTATCCATTCATCAGTTGATAGGCATTTGAGTTGTTTCCACTTTTTGCTATTATGAATAATGTTGGTATGAAAATTTGTTTTTAAGCTTTTTTTATAGACATATGTTTTCACTTCCTCTGGGTATCTCCCTAGGAGTGGAATTGCCAGGTTATATGGCAACTCTGTTTTTAACATTTTGTGGGCCTGCCTGACTCTTATCCAAGATGGTCTCGGGGTTTATTGATGACGAATCTGCTGTTCAGCTGAGCACAGCCTGTCTCACGTTGTTTGGCAAAGGAGAAAAGTCACCACCATGCACTTGCACACATAGATTTACAGAATTCCTAAGGTGTTCAAGAAGGATGTTATCAGTGCATTGTCAACTGTTGACTTAAGTTGATCCTGAATCTCTATGCCTGCACTTGTTGCTTTTTACTTATAAATTATTAATACTCTAGCTTCTTCATTATTCGTTTAGTTTATGCTTATGGGTTGCCTGGTTCACCCTACTGGGTGTAGTGATGCATGTTTCCATCAAGAGTATTTTTGGCCTTCAGTTTCTAAATAGCTAGAATTTAAAGCCGTATACAAGTGGCAGTTCATTAAACATGCATTTGTTTCTGTTTTTATTCGGCATCTGCTGTGAGTCAGGCATTGTATTTGGTGCTGGGAATACAGTGGGGGGGACAAAAACAGACACAATTCAGTTAGAGAAAAGTAAACTTTAGGAGGAACTGCACCAGAAGATGCACTTCTGAGTCATTGTTGGAGTCTTCTTCATAGCAAGCAGCTACTTCATCCCTATAATTCACCCTGAATCTAAGGCAAGCTTTGTTCGAAAATGCTATATTGTCATTTAATGCTGTTATATGGCTAATTATAAGCCACACAATAAAGAAATGGAAAAACCTCTTCCCCACAAGGAGCTCGAAATTTAAATAAAGAGAGAGAATGCTTTCCAAAGCGGCTTCCACCTAGAATAATCCAAGTAAATAAAACATGTTAATACCCATGAGGGCAGCGATGGCTGAGAGGGTTTTGTCTTGCTCTCCCAGTATTCTGAGTATGATTTAACTTGGGGGAAAAAAAAAGTTTGGTGGTCAAATCAAACATAAGAATGTTAAACCGAGGTTCTCCATAAGCAGTCTATACCTTCACTGCCATTGTCATGAATTTATTATTAACTCTGCCTACTGGACACCGCCTCTTGGATGTCCCACTAGCATGTCATACTCTAGAAGTATTCAATACAAAATTAAATTCACAGCCTATCCACAGCTCCACCCTCAACCTAGCGCCAAACCTATTTTTTCTCCTATGCATGCTTCTCATTTTAGCGTATCAAGGGTGCCACTCACCATGCTGTTGTTCAAACCACAAATCTGGGCATGACTCTTGCTCCTTCCAGTAGCTTCCTTCACCCGATTACCAGTCAGTCATCAAGTCTTAAGTGAGTCTCCCACACATCTCTCACACAGATCTACTTCTCTCCTTTCCTGTCTCCACCCTATGTCAAGGCCACCAGCAGCTCTTGCCTCCTAACTCTTCTCCCTAACGCTAGAGTTTACGCTACAGTCTTTGCTCTAAAAGGCAGCCAATGGGTCATTCTGAGCTCAGACCTATCATCTCACTTCCTTTTAGAACTCTGTATAACCATTGCCCCGAGGTTCAAGTGCGTGTTCTTTAACGTGCGGGAGCACAACTTTCGTGACCTGGCACCTGATGACCCGTCCAGTTTTATTTTCACCATCCCCCTTGCTGGACGCTCTAAATTGAGCAGAGCCAAACCAAACCTCTTACCGTCCCTTAATGTGCTAGGTTCTTTGGCTTTGGAGAATTTGCTTAAGTTGAACTTTTTTTTTTTTTTTTGCGGTACGTGGGCCTCTCACTGTTGTGGCCTCTCCCATTGCGGAGCACAGGCTCGGACGCACAGGCCCAGTGGCCACGGCTCACAGGCCCAGCCGCTCCGCGGCATGTGGGATCTTCCCGGACCGGGGCACGAACCCGTGTCCCCTGCATTGGCAGGCGGACTCTCAACCACTGTGCCACCAGGGAAGCCCCAAGTTGAACTTTTGAAAGTACTTTTCCAATAGCATTTGGCTCAGTGGATTTCCATTCTCTCCTTATATTGGTTATGACATGGATTCAAATGTCATCACAAAGATCCCAAATGGCAATGGCTTCAGGAAGATAGGTGTGTATTTCTATCTCAAGTGCTAATCCAGACACAAGCAGTTCTGGACTGATGTGGTGGCCCCACTCTGTCACTTACAGATCTGGTGGAGACGGATGGAGAGAAGAGAATCTGTCTGAGAAGTCTGTGCAAGGCTGACTTTTTTTTTTTTTGGCCTTGCTGCGCAGCTTGGGGCATCTTACAGGATCTTAGTTCCCCGACCAGGGATTAAACCCTGGGCCCGGTGCAGTAAAAGTGCCAAGTCCTAACCACTGGACCACCAGGGAATTTCCAAGGCTGAATCTTTTTTTTTTTTTTTAAAGGGCTTCAAATGCTTGGCTTATTTATTTATTTATTTTTGGCTGTGTTGGGTCTTCATTTCTGTGCGAGGGCTTTCTCTAGTTGTGGCGAGTGGGGGCCGCTCTTCATCGTGCTGCGTGGGCCTCTCACTATTGCGGCCTCTCTTGTTGCGGAGCACAGGCTCCAGACACGCAGGCTCAGTAGTTGTGGCTCACAGACCTAGTTGCTCCGTGGTATGTGGGATCTTCCCAGACCAGGGCTTGAACCCGTGTCCCCTGCATTAGCAGGCAGATTCTCAACCACTGCGCCACCAGGGGAGCCCCCAAGGCTGAATCTTTACAACCTGGCTTCTCTTGTTTTCTGGTATCTGTGGAATGTTGCTTCTGTCCTCATGGTCCCAAGTGGCTCACCACCACCTCTCATCCAGGTTAGTGGAAAGGAGGGACAGCAAGGACACACTCCCATAAAATATGCAATTGAGAAGTTGTATCCACCACTTTTACTCATAGCTCATCAGCCACAATTGGCCACACAATTATATCTAGCTGCAAGGAAGATCAGGAAATATTGGTCTTTCTTTAGGGAACAGATAGTTTCTGCTACATTCTTTCATGCAAAACTAATCTGGAGAAATAAGTAAGTTTTCCTTTCAGTCATGTGCAATCTTGGCAGAGTTAAGAGCACAGGAGTCATACCCCTTTTCACCAAACCAGTGGTGTCAGATATTGGAACTTCAAGATAGATAAAGGTCATCAGGAGGGTGGCAGTAGCACCCACACTTACAAGGGATAAAACTGAGGGCAGAGATGTTAAATACTTGTCCAAGAACATACACAACTTGTACATGCCACCTGCCGCCTTCTGAACCATATCCTGTGTTGAACAAACATGCACGACAATGTTTCGTAGTGGCTAAGGACATCAGCTTCGAGCTTAGAAAGGTCTGGATGCATCACTTTTTGATACTGGGATATTTATAAAGTTCCTTAACTTTTCTGAGCTTCATTTCCTCACTAGGATATTATGCACCTTAAGTGGGATAATGCATGGAATGTGCCAAGGAAAATGATGGGCCAGTGATGAGCACTTAATACATGGTGGGTAGTATTAGTTACTACAATGAATATTTCTTACACTTTTGTCACTATTTTTATCAATTATTGCCACTGTTGGAGAAATGGCAGCCAGGGAATTGTTCTCATACCTTTGTGTTCTCATACCATTTCTTCAGAAGCAGACCAAAAAAACCCTGTAACAGAATCCTCTTCACTTTCTCCTTAATCTACCTGGCCCAAGCTGTCCACGTTTGCCTAAGGGGTGGTAAAGGTGGATGGAGAGACCACTGCTCTGTCCCAGTCTCAGTAGATTCACAGATCAGCGACTAAGTACTCAGACTCTGGAGGGAGACATGCCAAAGCTGGAATCCCAGTTTAGATGCTATCTGGCCTTGGAAAAGGTAATTGACTTCCCTTAGCATTATTCTCTGCTTCTAAAAATGAGAATAATGTGAACATATACCTCGGAATGATTGTGGGAGGAATGACTGAGATCATTCACACACAAGCGTTCAAAACAGTATCTGGCATATTGTCCATGCTCAGTAAATGTCAAATCCCTTTAAGCATGGATTGCAGCAGAGGCAGTAGGGATAGAAAGGAGGGTGCAGAGTAGAGAAACTTAGAAGCTAGAATTGAAACACCTGGTGATGTTCCAGTGTTAAGGGAAAGGCAGAGAGAGAAATCCATCAAATTTATCATAAGAAAATCGATTATCTGATGGATCGGTTCACCAGGATGGGGAATACAGAGGAGGAGCAGGTCTGAGGGGAAGAGAATGAGTGCAACATTAGATATGTTGGATTTTAAATGGTCGAAGGATTCACCCATGGAGATAACAAACAGGCATTGCACGGTTGGGTCCCCAGCTTTGCAGAAAAGGCTAAGCCCAAAATGCTCACTTAAGAGAGTCATTCAACTCAGAAGTCACCAGGCACAGGTCACAGGCTCAGCTGTCTTCAGGGACCAGTGTGGTCAGGTGAAAGGTAGAAATGAGTAATGGTTAAGTTGGGGCCAACAGGGCAGAGAATGCCCTCCCGAAGGCCTTCAGATGCTTGCATCTGGGCGAATGAGCACATTTTAGGAGTATTTGGCCTGAGGGCTGAATGTGACTTTTCATCCAGGCAGATATTGAAGTGCTTGAAATGAATGAAATCTACCCCAGGTATTGCCTAGTGTGAAAAGAGAAGATTAAAGATCAAATTGAAAGGTACTTAGACTTCTCTGGTGTCACTGAAATCTACATTGTACAGTATTTTGGCAAGGAACGAGGCTCTCCCAGCAGTGTTCATGGTCTGACAGCTGTAACCAATACCTAACATTTCCCTTTTGGGTATAAATAATTATCTTTCACAGCATTGGCATATACAAAGCAAGAAAATTCCTCCTGTTATTTGGAAAGCCTCTACTTCCCAATTCGTGTTTATCTTCCTACACCTTTCCTACATTTCAAACTCATGGTTTGTTTGTTAAGAAGACAGAGACAAGAAAGCATTGGTGATAGCATTATAATTACAGGACATTTATTTCACTCACATCTGAATGACATTTGGGGGGGACCGGTGGATGTTTCGCCCCGTGCAGTAATTTCCTGTTGCTGCTGTAACAAAATACCACAAATTTAGTCACGTAAAATAAACCAGATTTATTCTCTTATGGTTCTGGAGATCAGAAGTCCAAAATGATCTCACTAGACTAAAATCAAGGTGTCTACAGGGCTGCACTTCCTTCTGGAGGCTCTAGCAGAGAATCTGTTTTCTTCCCTTTTCTAGCCTCTCTCTCTAAAGGCTTGTGGCCCTTTTCTCCATCTTCAAGGCCAGCAAACCTGCATCTCTTTGACCATGGTTTCTGCAGTCACCCACCCCCCACTCCCTGACTTTCTTTTCTGCCTTCCTCCCCATTTCTAAGGACTCTTGTGATTATATTGGGCCCACCTGGAATCCAGGGCCTGCCCCCATTTTAAGGTCGGCTGATGAGCCACCTTAATTCCACCTGCAAAATCCCTTTGCTATGTAAGTTTACACATTCCTTCATATTGCTGAGACATAGTCCATGGTTCGTATGTACCATCCTTTGATGAAGGACATCTGGGTTGTTTCCAGTTTTTAGTAATTTTGAATAGGGCAGCTATGAACATTTGTGTACAGGTTTTTGTTCAAATAGAAGTTTGCATTCTCTGAGACAGATGCCCAAAAGTGCAATGGCTGGTTTATGCGGTAATAGCATGTTCAGTTTTATACTAACTGCCACACTGTGTTTTAGAGTGGCTGTACTATTTTACATTCTATTAAAGAATTTTGAGCAGCCATGTGATCCTGTGTATGATTTAAAATCATTATCTGGTGGGTGGGTCAAGCATGTGTGCAGGGAGAGCAAAGGTAGAGGCAAGGAAATCAGTGGTGGTCCAGGTGAGACCCGGGGGTGTCAGCACGTGGTGGGCGAGGTGCAGATGGTGAGAAGCAATCAAATAAGAGGCATGCGTGGAAGCTAATTGAGAGTCGCTGCAGAGTTGCTCTGGGAAAGAGAAGATCTGAGAGGACTCCGATGCTTTGGGCTTGAGCAGGTTGGTGAACAGTTTTCCTATTTGTCTTGAGAATGGGAGGACTTGGGCAGAAGTGAACATGGGGAGGGTGTGAAGGACATGTTTAATTTGATGTGCCTGTCAGATTTCTTAGTGGAAACTTGTTGAGTGGGTGGTTAGAAATAGGAGTCTGGAGCCCAGGGAAGCGTTGGGAGGCTGGAGCTACAGAGGAAAAGGATAATGTATCTGAACATGCCCAACACAAAGCTTGACATGTTCACAGGCGAGAACTGTCCACTTGATGTGATCTCAAAGAAGAATTTTTTTCATTTTCAGCGCTTCACAAGGAAAATAGACCCTAGGTTTCATTTTCAGTAGCAAGTACAGAATACAAGAATGCAAATCAGAAACAAAGGGTGATGGACACCAGTGTTTTTGCTTGGTTTATTTCTGATTTCTCCTAGGGAACTTCTTGGTATAAGTACATCCTAGAGAAGGTTTTGTTGTTCATTTGTCTGTAGCAAGGTTGCAATGTGTTTTCTCTTTTTAAAAATAACGTTTGCTAATGCAGACAAGTCCATTGTGATTTGTAATTATAGGAGAACTCTATACAAATCATTTTTAGTACAGGTGTTTCTATTTTATGTTGTGATTTTTGAGGGGTAAAAAGGATAATACAACGTTCAGATACTTGCTTTGTTGCCAGAGCATTGGATTCTTAGGTTCTGGGGCTGTCCTGGCAATGATGCTTGTGAGCTGCAGCGGGGAGGAGAGCAGAGCAGATGTTCCACTTTTATTGATGGTTAGGAATGTGATAGGTAATTGCCCCTCCACTTCCCCCACAAAAGCCAGCTCACCTTCAACCTTCCCAACAAGGAAGCTGAGGCCCAGAGATGAAACGTGACTTCCACAATCAGTGTGAGGGGAGAGCACAGCCAGGCCTAAATGCCAGGCCTGCTGATTATTATAAGCCACCATTCTCTTTCCCCCATACCCACCTCAGAGTGCTCCTTGGAAAACAAAAATTTGCTAACCCACAGTTCTGAGGAAATGGAGAATAGAAAGTTGTGGTCTCTTTACTTCTTTAGGTTTCTTTCCACTAGCTAAACTCTTTAGATGTATAATGTATTAAGTTCAGGCCCTAAATGATAGAGTTGAAATCAGCTGCCTGCAGTTCAGCAAACAGGGATCGAGTCCCTCTCTGCATTGGTGATTCAGTCTTTTGTCCATGAGAACTGCCTGAGGGACTAAAAAATGTACTGGTACCTGGACCTCATCCTGGACCAACTAAATCAGAACCTCTGGAACCACCCCTTTCTTGGGCATACATCCATGGTAAAATAATAGAGATGCTATGGTAGGCCAAAAAGTGTTCTCCCAAAGGATACCCTGTCAAATCCCAGGAACCAATGAACGTTAGCTTATTTGGAACGAGTGTCTTTGCAGATGTGATTATGTTAAGGCTCTTGAGATAATCCTGGGTTGTCCACGTGGACTCTAAATCCAATGACAAGTATCCTTTCAAGACACACAAAGGAAAACAGAGACATAGGCAGGGGGTGATGTGACCATGAGGGCACAGAGGCAGCCACAAGCCAAAGACCACCTGAAGCCACCAGGAGCTGGAAGAGGCAGGAAGGAACACCTTGACTACACCCTGACTTTGGACTTCTGGCCTCCAGAACTCTGACAGAATACATTTCTGTTGTTTTCTTAGCCACACGGTTTGTGGTAATTTGTTACAGCAGCAAAAGGAATCTAATACAGAGACGGATGTTAGTTTGCAAACAAAGGAAGTTAGGAGAAATGGAATACATGAAAACGGGTGGTATCTATGAAATTTCTGAGAGAGGAGAAAGACGAGTGGTGTCAGTCCCACCCCTCCAGCCCACGACCCCTTCTGCTTGAAATGGTTCAACAGTTCCAGAGACATTGCCACAAAGATCCAGCTCCTGCCAAGGCCTCCCTCCCCAGCAGACCCCACCTTTGAGCTCCTGGGGTGCCTCGCATTTCTTCTTTTTTTTTTTTCTTAACATCTTTATTGGAGTATAATTGCTTTACAATGGTGTGTTAGTTTCTGCTTTATAACAAAGTGAATCAGCTATGCATATACATATATAACCATATCTCCTCCCTCTTGCATCTCCCTCCCACCCATCTAGGTGGACACAAAGCACCGAGCTAATCTCCCTGTGCTATGTGGCTGCTTCCCACTAGCTATCTATTTTACATTTGGTAGGACATATAAGTCCATGCCACTCTCTCACTTCGTCCCAGCTTAACCTTTCCCCTCCCCGTATCCTCAAGTCCATTCTCTGTGTCTGCGTCTTTATTCCTGTCCTACCCCTAGGTTCTTCATAAACTCTTTTTTTTTTTTAGATTCTATATATATGCGTTAGCACAGAGTATTTGATTTTCTCTTTCTGACTTCCTTCACTCTGTATGACAGACTCTAGGTCCATCCACCTCACTACAAATAACTCAATTTCGTTTCCTTTTATGGCTGAGTAATATTCCATTGTATATATGTGCCACATCTTCTTTATCTATTCATCTGTCGATGGACACTTAGGTTGCTTCCATGTCCTGGCTATTGTAAATAGAGCTGCAATGAACATTGTGGTACATGACTCTTTTTGAATTATGGTTTTCTCAGGGTATATGCCCAGTAGTGGGATAGCTGGGTCGTATGGTAGTACTATTTTTAGTTTTTTAAGGAACCTCCCTACTGTTCTCCATAGTGGCTGTATCAATTTACATTCCCACCAACAGTGCAAGAGGGTTCCCTTTTCTCCACACCCTCTCCAGCATTTATTGTTTCTAGATTTTTTGATGATGGCCATTCTGACCGGTGTGAGGTGATACCTCATTGTAGTTTCGATTTGCTTTTTTCTAATGATTAGTGATGTTGAGCATTCTTTCATGTGTTTGTTGGCAACCTGTATATCATCTTTGGAGAAATAGCTATTTTGGTCTTCTGCCCATTTTTGGATTGGGTTGTTTGTTTTTTTGATATTGAGCTGTATGAGCTGCTTGTAAATTTTGGAGATTAATCCTTTGTCAGTTGCTTCATTTACAAATATTTTCTCCCATTCTGAGGGTTGTCTTTTTCTCTTCTTTATGGTTTCCTTTGCTGTGCAAAAGCTTTTAAGTTTCATTAGGTCCCATTTGTTTATTCTTGTTTTTATTTCCATTTCTCTAGGAGGTGGGTCAAAAAGGATCTTGCTGTGATTTATGTCATAGAGTGTTCTGCCTATGTTTTCCTCTAAGAGTTTTATAGTGTCTGGCCTTACATTTAGGTCTTTAATCCATTTTGAGTTTATTTTTGTGTATGGTGTTAGCGAGTGTTCTAATTACATTCTTTTACATGTACCTGTCCAGTTTTCTCAACACCACTTATTGAAGGGCTGTCTTTCCTCCACTGTATATTCTTGCCTCCTTCATCAAAAATAAGGTGACCATATGTAGTTGGGTTTATCTCTGGGCTTTCTATCCTGTTCCATTGATCTATATTTCTGTTTTTGTGCCAGTACCATACTGTCGTTTTTTTTTTTTTTTTTTTTGCGGTACATGGGCCTCTCACTGTTGTGGCCTCTCCCATTGCGGAGCACAGTCTCTGGACGTGCAAGCTCAGCGGCTATGGCTCATGGGCCCAGCTGCTCCGTGGCATGTGGGATCTTCCCGGACCGGGGCATGAACCCATGTCCCCTGCGTTGGCAGGCGGACTCTCAACCACTGCGCCACCAGGGAAGCCCCGTACCGTCTTGATTACTGTAGCTTTGTAGTATAGCCTGAAGTCAGGGAGCCTGATTCCTCCAGCCCTGTTTTTCCTTCTCAAGATTGCTTTGGCTATTTGGGGTCTTTTGTGTTTCCATACAAATTGTGAAATTTTTTGTTCTAGTTCTGTGAAAAATGCCACTGGTAGTTTGATAGGGATTGCATTGAGTCTGTAGATAGCTTTGGGTAGTATAGTCATTTTCACAATGTTGATTCTTCCAATCCAAGAACATGGTATATCTCTCCATCTGTTCGTACCATCTTTAATTTCTTTCATCAGTGTCTTATAGTTTTCTGCATACAGGTCTTTGGTCTCCTTAGTTAGGTTTATTCCTAGGTATTTTATTCTTTTTGTTGCAATGGTAAATGGGAATGTTTCCTTAATTTCTCTTTCAGGGTTTTCATCATTAGTGTATAGGAATGCAAGAGATTTCTGTGCATTAATTTTGTATCCTGCAACTTCACCAAATTCATTGATTAGCTCTAGTAGTTTTCTGGTAGAGTCTTTCGGATTCTCTATGTATAGTATCACGTCACGTGCAAACAGTGACAGCTTTACTTCTTCTTTTCTGATTTGGATTCCTTTTATTTCTTGTTCTTCTCTGATTGCTGTGGCTAAAACTTCCAAAACTATGTTGAATAATAGTGGGGAGAGTGGGCAACCTTGTCTTGTTTCTGATCTTCGTGGAAATGGTTTCAGTTTTTCACCATTGAGAACAATGTTGGCTGTGGGTTTGTCATATATGGCCTTTATTATGTGAAGTAAGGTCCCTCTATGCCTACTTTCTGGAGGGTTTTTATCATAAATGGGTGTTGAATTTTGTCAAAAGCTTTTTCTGCATCTTTTGAGATGATCATATGGTTTTTCTCCCTCAGTTTATTAATATGGTGTATCACGTGGATTGATTTGTGTATATTGAAGAATCCTTGCATTCCTGCAATAAACCCCACTTGATCATGGTGTGTGATCCTTTTAATGTGCTGTTGGATTCTGTTTGCTAGTATTTTGTTGAGGATTTTTGCATCTATGTTCATCAGTGATATTGGCCTGTAGTTTTCTTTTTTTGTGTCATGTTTGCATGGTTTTGCTATCAGGGTGTTGGTGGCCTTGTAGTATGAGTTTGGGAGTGTTCCTCCCTCTCCTATATTTTGGAAGAGTTTGAGAAGGATAGGTGTTAGCTCTTCTGTAAATGATAGAATTCACCTGTGAAGCCATCTGGTCCTGGGCTTTTGTTTGTTGGAAGATTTTTAATCACAGTCTCAATTTCAGTGCTTGTGATTGGTCCGTTTATATTTTCTATTTCTTCTTGGTTCAGTCTTGGAAGGTTGTGCTTTTCTAAGAATTTGTCCATTTCTTCCAGGTTTGTCCATTTTATTGGCATGCAGTTTCTTGTAGTAATCTCTCATGATCCTTTGTATTTCTGCAGTGTCAGTTGTTCCTTCTCCTTTTTCATTTCTAATTCTATTGACTTGAGTTGTCTCCCTTTTCTCTAGGTGAGTCTGGGTAATGGTTTATCAATTTTGTTTATTTTCTCAAAGAACCAGCTTTTAGTTTTATTGATCTTTGCTATTGTTTACTTCTTTTCTTTCTCCTTTATTTCTGATCTGATATTTACGATTTCTTTCCTTCTGCTAACTTTGGGGTTTTTTGGTTCTTCTTTCTCTAATTGCTTTAGGTGTAAGGGTAGGTTGTTTATTTGAGATGTTTGTTATTTCTTGAGGTAGGATTGTATTGCTATAAACTTCCCTCTTAGAACTGCTTTTGCTGCATCCCATAGGTTTTGGGTCATTGTGTTTTCATTGTCATTTGTTTCCAGGTAGTTTTTGATTTCCTCTTTGATTTCTTCAGTGAACTCTTGGTTATTAAGTAGTGTATTGTTTAGCCTCCATGTGTTTGTATTTTTTACAGATTTTTTTCCTGTAATTGATATCTAGTCTCATAGTGTTGCGGTTGGAAAAGATAGTTGGTACGATTTCAGTTTTCTTAAATTTACCAAGGCTTGATTTGTGATCCAAGATATGATCTATCCTGGAGAATGTTCCATGAGCACTTGAGGAGAAAGTGTATTCTGTTGGTTTTGGATGGAATGTCCTATAAATATCAATTAAGTCCATCTCGTTTAATGCATCATTTAAAGCTTGTGTTTCCTTATTTATTTTCATTTTGGATATTCTGTCCATTGGTGATAGTGGGGTGTTAAAATTCCCCACTATGATTGTGTTACTGTCGATTTCTCCTTTTATGGCTGTTAGCATTTGCCTTATGTATTGAGGTGATTCTATGTTGGATGCATAAATATTTCCAATTGTTATATCTTCTTCTTGGATTGATCCCATGATCATTATGTAGTGTCCTTCTTTGTCTCTTGTAATAGTCTTTATTTTAAAGTCTATTTTGTCTGATATGAGAATTGCTACTTCAGCTTTCTTTTGATTTCCATTTGCATGGAGTATCTTTTTCCATCCCCTCACTTTCCGTCTGTATGTGTCCCTAGGTCTGAAGTGGATCTGTTGTAGACAGCATATACACGGGTCTTGTTTTTGTATCCATTCAGTCAGTCTATGTCTTTTGGTTGGAGCATTAACTCCATTTACATTTAAGGTAATTATCAATATGTATGTTGCTATTACCATTTTTTATTTGTTTTGGGTTTGTTATTATAGGCCTTTTCCTTCTCTTGTGTTTCCTGCCTAGAGAAGTTCCTTTAGCATTTGTTGTAAAGCTGGTTTGGTGGTGCTGAATTCTCTTAGGTTTTGCCTGTCTGTAAAGGTTTTAATTTCTCTATCAATCCGAATGAGATCCTTGCTGGGTAGAGTAATCTTGGTTGTAGGTTTTTCCCTTTTATCACCTTAAATATGTCCTGCCAGTCCCTTCTGGCTTGTAGAGTTTCTGCTGAAAGATCAGCTATTAACCTTATGGGGATTCCCTTGTATGGTATTTTTCCCTTGCTGCTTTTAATATTTTTTCTTTGTATTTAATTTTTGATAGTTTGAGTAATATGTGTCTTGGCGTTTCTCCTTAGAGTTATCTTGTATGGGACTCTCTGCGCTTCCTGGACTTGATTAACTATTTCCTTTTCCATATTAGGGAAGTTTTCAACTATAATCTCTTCAAATATTTTCTCAGTTCCTTTCTGTTTCTCTTCTTTTTCTGGGACCCCTATAATTGAAATGTTGGTGTGTTTAATGTTGTCCCAGAGGTCTCTGAGACTGTCCTCTATTCGTTTCATTCTTTTTTCTTTATTCTGGTCTGCAGTAGTTATTTCCACTGTTTTATCTTCCAGGTCACTTATCCGTTCTTCTGCCTCCATTATTCTGCTATTGATTCCTTCTAGAGAGTTTTTAATTTCATTTATTGTGTTGTTCATTGTTGTTTGTTTGCTCTTTAGTTCTTCTAGGTCCTTGATAAACGTTTCTTGTTTTTTCTCCATTCTATTTCCAAGATTTTGTATTATCTCTACTATCATTACTCTGAATTGTTTTTCAGGTAGACTGCCTGTTTCCTCTTCATTTGTTTGGTCTGGTGGGGTTTTACCTTGCTGCTTCATCTGCTGTGTGTTTCTCTGTCTTCTCATTTTGGTTAACTTAGTGTGTTTGGGGTCTCCTTTTTGCAGGCTGCAGGTTGGTAGTTCCTGTTGTTTTTGGTGTGTGTCCCCAGTGGCTGAGGTTGGTGCAGTGGGTTGTGTAGGCTTCCTGGTGGAGGGGACTGGTGCCTGTGTTCTGGTAAATGAGGCTGGATTTTGTATTTCTGGGCAGGACCATATCCAGTGGTGTGTTTTGGGGTGTCTGTGACCTTATTATGATTTGAGGCAGCCTCTCTGCTAATGGGTGGTGTTGTGTTCCTGTCTTGCTAGTTGTTTGACATAGGGTGTCCTGTACTGTAGCTTGCTGGTCGTTGAGTGGAGCTGGGTCTTAGCCTTGAGATGGAGATCTCTGGGAGAGCTTTTGCCATTTGATATTACATGGGGCCAGGAGGTCTCTGGTGGACCAGTGTCCTGAACTCTGCTCTTGCCCCTCAGAGGCACAGGCCTGACACCCGGCTGGAGCACCAAGACCACATTCATAAAAAGAGAAAAAGGAAAAAATATATATATATCATTGCTCCCAAAGTCTACTGCCTCAATTTTGGGATGATTCGTTGTCCATTGAGGTATTCCACAGATGCAGGGCACATCAGGTTGATTGTGGAGATTTAATCCGCTGCTCCTGAGGCTACTGGGAGAGATTTTCCTTCCTCTTCTTTGTTCTCACAGCTCCTGGGGCTCAGCTTTGGATTTGGCCCCGCCTCTGCGTGTAGGTCACCGGAGGGCATCTGTTCTTCGCTCAGACAGGACAGGGTTAAAGGAGCCACTGATTCGGGGGCTCTGGCTCACTCAGGCCGCGGGGAGGGAGGGGCACGGCGTGCGGGGCGGGCCTGCGGCGGCAGAGGCCAGCATGACGTTGCAGCTGCCTGAGGCGCACCGTGTTCTCCCGGGGAAGTTGTCCCTGGATCCCGGGACCCTGGCAGTGGCGGGCTGCACAGGCTCCCGGGAGGGGAGGTGTGGACAGTGACCTGTGCTCGCATACAGGCTTCTTGGTGGCGGCAGCAGCAGCCTTAGCGTCTCATGCCCGTCTCTGGGGTCCGCGCTGTTAGCCGCGGCTCGCGCCCGTTTCTGGAGCTCCTTTAAGCGGCGCTGTTAATCTCCTCTCCTCGTGCACCACGAAACAAAGAGGTAAGAAAAAGTCTCTTGTCTCTTCAGCAGCTCCAGAGTTTTCCCCGACTCCCTCCTGGCCAGCCGTGGTGCACTAACCTCCTGCAGGCTGCCGCCAACCCCAGTCCTCTCCCGCTCCGACCAAAGCCCGAGCCTCAGCTCCCAGCCCCGCCCGCCCCAGCGGGTGAGCACAAGCCTCTCGGGCTGGTGAGTGCCGGTCGGCACCGATCCTCTGTGCGGGAATCTCTGCGCTTTGCCCTCCGCACCCCTGTGGCTGTGCTGTCCGCCGTGTCCTCCGTAGCTCCGAAGCTCCCCACCGCTGCCCCGAAGCTCCCCACCTCCGCTCCAAAGCTCCCCCCCCTCCGCCACCCGTAGTCTCTGCCCGCGAAGGGGCTTCCTAGTGTGTGGAAACCTTTCCTCATTCACAGCTCCCTCCCACTGGTGCAGGTCCCGTCCCTATTCTTTTGTCTCTGTTTTTTCCTTTTTTCTTTTGCCCTACCCAGGTACGTAGGCATTTTCTTGCCTTTTGGGAGGTCTGAGGTCTTCTGCCAGTGTTCAGTAGGTGTTCTGTAGGAGCTGTTCCACATGTAGATGTATTTCTGGTGTATCTGTGGAGAGGAAGGTGATCTCCGTGTCTTACTCTTCCGCCATCTTGAAGTTCTTTCCCACACTTCTCCTCTTGACTCCTGTGTCCACTCTTCAGGGAACTTCTGTCGCAGCCTCTCTACACAACTCCTGCCCCTCCTGTCTCAGAACTCCTTCACCCCTTCACAGTCTCAGAACTCACCTCTGACTACACGTTAGGTGACCCTGTTCCTTCTTATGTTCCCTCGGAGTCTGTCTTCCCTTATGTTTCTAATTACAGCTATAATTACGTAATAAATTCAGTGAGAATTGATTTAAACCCCAGCTTCCTCACTGGAATGTAAGCTCCACGGGGATAGAGCCTATAACTGATTGGAATTTGACCACCCAGCCCTCGACACCTAGAACAATCCCTGGGGCATGGTAAGCGGCCTATAAACTAGCCGAATACTCTACATATTGGCGAAATGCCTGAAGTACCCATTTTCCCTTGAGGAGAGGAGCGCACGGGAGCAGCCTTTCCTTGCCTTGCTTTGGAAGCCCTTGCAGTCCTTCTCCTACGGGAGCGATAGCGAGCCCACAGGAAAGCCACGTGGAGGAACAGAGGCAGCCTGCTTGTTCTCACAGTTGGACACAGCAATGTGACCTCCTTTGTGGGAGCTCACACAGGGAGCAACCAGTGCCCGGTGGAGCTGTGGGCTTTTGACACCTCCTGAGTCACTTTGTGTACTCTGTCTCTCACTTTGTACAACGTAATGCTCAAAACACTGGAAAGGAAACACATGCCAGAGAGAAAAAGGAATGGAAGTGGCTGAGATCTAATAAATCCATAGTGGGCCCGCTCTGTACTTATAAAACAATCTAGATGGTAGCGCACCAGGAAAAAAGATGCATAGACTAATGTAATTTTCTTGAAGTCCCCTATAAAGGGTTTAATTCTGTAATACAGCTAGATTTATGAAACGGCTTTATCTTGAAAGATCCCGACGGGCTTACTAAGGCGGAAAAACATCAAGTATACAGCAGTCTTAAAACACCAGCGGTGCCCTCTTGTGATAAGGGTGGGGCTCTGTGACAGCAGGTATCCGTCTTATAAGGCAGGTAGAAACTTATCCCCTCAGCCTTTGGGGAAAAGTAAAGAGCCAGGGAGAGGAGGTAGTTGCCCACGCTGGGTAAGTGTCCCATGGGTGTTCTGTATTACTAAGGGCTATGGCTTTTTTCCTTTCTCCATGTGAATTTGAGTGAGGGACTTCTGTCAGCATCACTCTCCTTGCTTGGAGTAGGGGGTGGATATCGACTCACAGCACTTCTTCCCAGAAAGGAAACGTTTGTAAAGCTTCCAGTGGTTGATGGAGGTCAGGGGCCGCCAGGCTAATTTGAAAGCCAAACAAAGAAGTAAAACATAACAACCTACAGTTTATGCAACAGTTAAAATATCATTTCCCTCCCCAAATTTACCTAACCCAGTCCTGCCAAGTCGCCTGTACTAGGTTGTTCTTTGTTACTGTCCTGGTCTGGATGTGGTGGCACCAACTTTCAGTGCATTAAAGGAGAGGATTTTTTGTGGGTGGGAGGGGTGGGTAGCTGGCAGAGAAGGAAAGTCCTTCTTGGTCACCTTCCAAGAATATCACCTTGCCAGGAGCTAAGAAAGGAAAATGGACCCCACAGGTGAGGTAACTTCAGTTACACCATGTGTTGTCAAAGAACAGAGTCCAATAATTAAAAGTAGGTAAGCGGGCTTCCCTGGTGGCGCAGTGGTTGAGAGTCCGCCTGCCGATGCAGGGGACGCGGGTTCGTGCCCTGGTCCGGGAGGATCCCACATGCCGTGGAGCAGCTGGGCCTGTGAGCCATGGCCGCTGAGCCTGCGTGTCCGGAGCCTGTGCTCTGCAACGGGAGAGGCCACAACAGTGAGAGGCCCGCGTACCACAAAAAAAAAAAAAAAAAGTAGGTACGATGTATTTCTCTTCTCTTCAAGAATGTTAAAACTGATCCACCTCTAACCCAGAGCACGGCTTCCTCACATCTTCTCCTCTGCAGTCTCCCCCAGCCTACTTCTACTCCCAGTCAAATCACCCCTTCTGTTTTTACTTTTGACTTTCTTCCTTCCCTGTATTCTCTCTCAAAGTTCTAGGAACTGGGTTAGCAAAATGGTCTTCTCAGCTGGAGGAGAGCCAGAGCCACTTTGGAAAAGATAAGAGTGTTAAACTTTGACTGTATTCATTGATTTTTCTAAGTAGTAGTATTTTAAAGAGAAAGTTGGAACCTATAGCATGGCACCCTAATGGAACCAAGTGCATAGGTAAAGCCTGAAATTTGCAGGGCACATAGAAGCCCTGTCAGCCAATCAGGCAACAAGTTGACAGAGCTACTTGGCCACCCCCTGAGGTACCTTGTGAGTCAGGCTCAGGAGCTGTCCAGCACTGTGTAAAGTGCTTTACACACAGTGACTGAATCATCCTTACATCAACCTGAGAAGTAGGTACTAGTCTTTCTGTTCTATTCCTGAGAAAATTGAGGCTTAGATAGTCTAAACAACTTGCTCAAGGTCACACAGCTAATCAAAATGAGCTCAAACATTCCAATCCAGATTGGTCTGACTCAGAGCCTTTGTCTTGGAAGTCTGCCTTCCAAAACATATGAAGTTTTATTTTTAACTTTTTATTTTGAAATGAATTCAGACCAACAGGAAAGCTGCAAAAAGAATACAGATAATTCCATTAGACCCTTAACCCAAATGTCCCAAATGTTAACATTTTATCACACCTACTTAATTATTCCTTCCTTCCCCCAACGATTTGAGACTAAATTGCAGACCTGGTGCCCCTTTACCTTTAATCTGCAGAGTGGTATTTCCTAAAAACAAAGATCTTTTTCTTTTCTGTTATAGAACCATGGAGTAATTATCAAATTAGGAAATTAACACTATTGAAAGAATATTATCTAATCTACAAACCTGATTCAAATTTAGCCAGTTATGGTACTGGTGTTCTTTATAGCATAAGGAAAAGAATATTCTGATCCAGGATCCAACTCGGGGTCTTACACTGTGTTTAGACCTCATCTCTTTAGCCTCCTTTGATCTGGAAAACCTCCTCAACCTTGTTCTGTCTTTTATGATCTTTACATATTCTAAAATTGTAGGCCACTTATTTTGTAGACTGTTCCACAATTTGGGTTCCTATGATTAGATCCAGGTTATGCATTTATGGCAAAAACACCACAAAAGCATCACAGAATCCTAGTACATCACAAAGGGAGGCACTTAGTATCTACTTGCGTCATTACTGTGAGTTAACATTGTCCCTTAATTAGGGTGGTATCTGCCAAGTTTCTCCTATATAAACTTTATATTTTTCCTTTTTACTTAATCTTGTAAGGAGGTATTTACAGTCTCACAGATACCTTGTTTCTTTCCATACTTTCATCCACTAGTTCTAGCCTTCATTGATGATCCTTGCCCCAAACTGTTATTAAGGTCATGGTTGCCAAATGGTGATTTTCTACTTGCATGAGTCCTTCTGCATTTGTTAGTTGGCATTTTATTTAAAGGAAGAATTTTCCCTTCTTCCCCATTTGTTAACTTACTTTCATTTTTAAAAGTTGTATCAGCATGGGTTTATGGATTCTTACTTTATAGGATTACAATCTGTTATTATCATCATTTCTTCTCATGCTGCAGTTGTCTACAGTTTGGCCAGTGGGAGGTCAAATATGCCATTTTTATACCCAAGGATCCTAACATTTCAACTCTTACTGCTTCACTTAAAATCTGCCACTTTACAGTTGCCTGTCTTGAATCCTTTATGTAGAGAATTTATTTTCCAAGAAGTCCTCAGACCCAGTGATCCAGTTTCTGTCTGTTCTTGCTGACTAATTATTGAAATAAAATTTTTTTTAAAAGCTGGTTGTAGAGGTGAAGGGTGTTAAGTGGCAATTCTCCCAGGAGGCCATACTCATGGCCCTGCCAGCTGCTTGGAGGCACGAGGGAGGTAACCTGTAGTCTTTCCTGAACATTTTTGCTTTCTCATTTCTCTATCCTCTTGAACACATTCTACCCTCTGCCTGGATTAATTTGAACTCTCTACATTAACCCAGAAATGGACTCAAACTTCAAGACCCGTATCTTCCTCTGCGAAGCCATCTCCATTTCCTAGGCAGAACTGATTATTCTTTATTTGGCAGCTCAGTAAACCTTTGGTATAGCCTTTTATTACAGAATCAATCACGTGGCATTGTAGTTAGTTATTTTGCCATTTTGTTCCTCTCAATAGGCTATGAGTTTTTCACGAGTAGATTCTTATACATTACCTGTGTCGAGCAATAATAAACATTTTTTTTTTTTTTTTTTTGCTGTACGCGGGCCTCTCACTGTTGTGGCCTCTCCCGTTGCGGAGCACAGGCTCCGGACGCGCAGGCTCAGCGGCCATGGCTCACGGGCCCAGCCGCTTCGCGGCATGTGGGATCTTCCCAGACCGGGTCACGAACCCGTATCCCCTGTATTGGCAGGCGGACTCTCAACCACTGCGCCACCAGGGAAGCCCAATAATAAACATTTTTAATGGTTTAAAATGCATTAGAATCTACTTCCAGGTCATCATATAAACCAGAGGACAGCAAACCTTTTTCAGCAGAGGGCCAGGTAGGCGTCGTGGGTGATAGAATTTCTCTTGCAGCTGCTCAGCTGTGCCGCTGTGTGGAGAAAGCCCCCACTGCACGCTGTGGCTGTGTGGTAGTGAAATCCTATTTGCATAAGTAGGAGTTGGGCTGGACTTTGCCCTAGGGCCATTAGTTTGTTGGCTGTTGGTCTCTCCCACCTCAGGATCTTCTCAATGTTTGAATCAACTCACCTTCCCTTAGAGATCCCTAATTTCCACTGGTTAATGCCTGCATATCCTTACAGACTCAAACCTTACCTGTCTGGGGAGAGGGAAGAGCTCCCTGATCCATATCATAGATGAAGTTCCAGTGCTGTATTTTCCGTAGCTCCCTCGTTAGTTCCCTATCCCAGCACTCTTCACTGTTAACTATGAATATTTTCATGACTGTCTTTTACCTTGAGTGAAATTATCATAAGAGCAGGTCACTCACTTCCTGTGCCCAGGGTCTATCACAGGGTTCGCTCTGCTCATAACACTCTGTAAATGAAGACTACATGCCTGAGTAACTTGGGGCTGTCACACAGAGGAGCTGCACAGTCTGCCGCAGGCACTGCCGGCGCCCCACCCATATCCCTGCTTCTTATCCTTCAGAGCTTCAGGCCTAATTGACTTGCTGGGGAACACGCACGCTGTGGGAGCAGCTCTCAACCAAAGACCAGAGGGGAAGTGTATAAATACCCCAGCTCCCTCACCCCTCAGGTGAGATAACCGTGAGGCTTCCGGAATTCCCCACCAAGATTTGCCTCTTGCTTCCCACACTGACGGTTGATTGTTATCAAACCTTTTGTGGCTACATTGCCTACCTTATCTTATTTCCTGTTCCTATAGGTGCTCCCTTTACCTCCCAAATAAACCGCTTGCACTTATTTCGTGGTCAGCTTCTGGAGAGGACAGACATAATCTTCATAACAGCCCTGTGGGGTGTGTATCATCACCTGTATTTAAAAAATTAAGGAGTGCAGGGCAGAGGGATTAAGGCCATTCACTACATGCATGGAAGAGTTGGAACTTAAGCCCCAGCCCCCTGACTCCAGACCCTGGACATCATCCGCTTGACCTCATTTTTCCTGACAGGTATTCAGCCAGCGTGCGTCAAATGCCTGGACAGCTGAATATAGTTGTGACATAAACTCACCTGCCCCAATTCAACCCTGAACTCAGATGGTTTCTTCTTAGTCATAATGTAGTGCAAAATAGATTGCCCTGTTTAGATGAGAGTGAAATCTAAAAAGCATGAACATTTAAGTCGGTTGGATTATTTCCGCCTAACCATCTGTGCCCTTAGGAGCCAGCTCTTTCAGATCGTATTGAACAGGGAGTATCTTCTGAATCCCCGTCTTGTGGCAATTGATTTCATATGACCATTAACTTTGTTTGCGGTGATTGCTCTGCTCCGTGGAGGATTACTTGAGAGTGAAGCCTCTGTAGGTGTGGAAAGCGTTAACCCTCTAGTCCAGAAGTCCCATACTGTTGGACCCGGCTGTAAGCTGATTTGTATCTTACAGCACCTTGCATAGATGGATTTCGAACAGAAGAAGGTCTTTCTAGGTGAGAGGCAGCATGGGGTGAAGTTGAATCCCAAAGCCAAAACGCAGAGGGCACCGATTAAGTACAGGTTAAAAGAATGTGGGAAATAGACCAATAGAAGGGAGGAAGACAGTCCCTGAACAGGCTACATCACAGAGAGCTGCTCTCGAGAAATGGATTGGGCAAAAAAATTCCGAGTGTGAGATCTGTGTTTGGATGAGAAACAGGGAGTGTTTGAAGAATAAGACAGGGGAAATGTTTATTGCATTTCTGCAGAGGCTCTTGGATTTCTGAGTTCCATTTCTACAATTCTGTTACACAGCTACTAACGTAAAAGCTCATTAGCAGAGTTACACGCTGGGCTAGCTCAGTCTCTGGAGCCATGGTGCCTGGGGAAGATATTTCTACTGTTACCTTGCACCCCTCACATGCAAAGTGGGATAAAATAGCTCCTTCCCCATGGAGTTGATGCGGGAAGAAAATGACTAACTCTGTGTGAATTGCCAAGGATAGTGCCTATCACATGGAAAGCATCCAACTCTTGGCTGCCATTTTTATTATTATGGGTGGTGGCATTGTTTCAGAAATATCCATCAGGATTGGCACCTTCCATGAATTAGTGCCATTTGGGTGTGTCCATTGAAGTGGTTACTAAGGCAGACATCTACCCTGTCCCTAAAACCGCTGAGAAAGAGCTTAACAAATTTTTTTGCTGAAATTTATATAAAAGATCTACCACAAGTCTGTCTTTTGCCATTTAATGTCCATGAAGGAAATCAGGTCACTCAGGCACAACTCAGTTTTAATGAACCCTTGTAGGCTTCTAAAGATCACCCCTTTACTTTATTTTTGAGTGTTCAGAACCATTGCTTTAATGATCAGCTCTGGAGTCTTGACCCAGAACAATGTCAGTCTCATTATAGAATTGCAGAATCCACTGCCGCTTTTGAAATATTTGGAAATATTTGGCATACTCTTTCTATGCCCTGTCTCAGTGCCCTCCTTGTTCTTCTGGATTGAATTATTTAGAGTAACTAGTTGCATCCTTACACACCCTTGACTCAACTTAAGGTGTCTTTTATCTTCTGTGAGTTCTGTGCTTTTATTCTGATGCTCATTTTTCTTGGCATTTTGTCTTGAGTTAGAGGCGAAGCAGCTACTGAGGAGGTCTACATTCTCTTTGCCATCCCTCTCCTTTGCCCACCTGAAGAAGCAGGCTTTATGACTCAACTTTCTGTTCCAAACTCAGCTTGAAAGCCCATTTGGGTGTCCTTAGAATTCTTTCTGTGTGTCAGCTCATATGAGACACCCCACTCCAGATGTCTTGTTTTCCCACTGTTCACTGTTCAACTTAACAAAACACATATTAGGTACCCATTGTGAGGCAGGCACTGTGTTCTGCTTCAGAGATACAAAGGAAAATAAGATGTAGTCCCTGTTTCCAAGAGGCTCAGGGTAAAGTGAGAGATGCAAAAAGACAAATGCAAGACAGCGTACAAGAACTCCGCTAAAGAGCAACACTGCCAAGCTGGGCACCTGGGAGCTGGAGGACGTGGGGGAGGGGCTTCATGGAGGAGCTGGAGGACGTGGGGGAGCTGGAGGACGTGGGGGAGGGGCTTCATGGAGGACGTGGGGGAGGGGCTTCATGGAGGAGGTAGTGTTTGAACAAGTTTTTTACTTTATTCCCTTTATTTGTCTACCCCACCCCATTCCCTTCTCTAGTCCTACTGGCCGCCATTGACAATGTATACAGATGTGTCTTTTTGCTTGTCTAGTAGTCATGCAAAATACATATTGCCATTTTATGTCCATGAATTTAGTTTTTAAATGGATGCAAATGAGCCTGTGTTACTTACCTTATTCTGTTTTTTATTTTCCCTCATTAAGCATTCTTTGTGTGAACATCTAGGCTGTTACCACCTATTCCTATGGGCTGTGCACCCTTCACACTTCACTTTTCCACTGTCTCGGTGTGGAACATCCATTGTAGTTCCCAACACCCCAATCACTCTGCCGTAACGCGCTTTATGACTCATTTGTGGATCAGTGTGAGAAGTTTCTTGGGTCACATACACCCAGGAATATGGTTGCTGGGTCATAGGTATGACAGGCAGAATTGTGGCCCCAAAGATGTCCACTTTCTAATTCCCGGAATGGGTGAATGTGTCGCCTGATATGGCAAGAGGGATTCTGCAGATGTGATTAAGTTAAAGATCTTAAGAGATGGGGAGAGGAGCGTGGATTTTCCAGGTGGGTCCAGTGTTATCACAGGGGTTCGTATAAGAAAGAAGGGAGAGGCAGAAGGGTCAGAGTCAGAGATTCGAAGATACTATACTGCTGGCTTTGAAGATGGAGGAAGCGGCCGTGAGTCAAGGAATCAGGTGGCCTCTCTAAATTAGAAAAGGCAAGAAAACATTCCCCTAGAACCTCCAGAAGGAATGTGACCCCGCCAACATCTTGATTTTAGCCAGACTTCTAACCTCCAGAATTGTACAGTAATACATTTTTGCTGTTTTAACCCACTAGGTTTGTGGTAATTTATTACAGCAGCAGGAGGAAACTGAGACATAAGGTGTGACTAGACTTCTTTTGAGATGGTGCTAGGTTACTCTGCACAGTGGCCACCCCGGTCTATACCCACTGTGGCTCTACACGAGGTTCCTCGTCTCTGTACCCCCAGGATCATTTGGCCTGATGCACCTTTCTGATTTCTGTTAGTCAGCTATTAAAGAGAGAACTAGAATTGCCCAAATCAAAGGAAAGTGGGCAAAGTGGGGTAGGGATGGCCTTGAGTCCCTGGTTGCTGTGGCTGGTTTGGGTGGTTTGGGAGCAGTGGTGGAGGGGGTGGGGGCAGGCGCTCAGAGGGGGGCTTCCAGGGGTCTGCATGGGAAGTGGAGACAAAACCAGTACCCCCCCCCCACCATGAGGACACAGGGTTTGGGGACTCTGTGGAAAAGAGCCTCAAATAGAGGGAAGGGAGCATAGGGTAGTGGTCAGAGGCAGGACTGGGCATCATTCCCAGTTCCGCAGCTGCTGGGTGACTTTGGGCAACTTCCTAGCCTCTCTGACCCTTGTTGTTCTCCTCTGTGTGATGGGGATAATAATACTGCCTGCCTCATAGGACTGCGGTGAGGCTTCTATGAGATCATGAATGCAAAGCCCTAACAGAGTCAATGGTAAAGAGTGAGCACCCAATAAATAATGATGATAACAACATCCTCGTCATCAAAATTATTAATTAAAATAATAATTACAGTTTCTTACATTCCTCAAATCAGTCTTTCTTAATTTATAGTATCCATCGCGGACCTTGCTCTCCCTCTTGGAGAGTAATATACTGTGACAAATTTTTGCATATTTAAATGCAAATAATTTTATACATTATTTTCAAGTTATTTTCCCCCTCCTCAATGGCTCCCTTAACACACACACCCCGGTTTCTGAAAGCCAGTAGTCTCCTTTCAAGGTTGTTCATGGCATAACGCATTTAGACGCAACGTATTTTTTTGACATCTATCCTGCAAGCTCTCTCCTCCCTCAGTTTTCGGTGCTAAATAATGCAGGAGAGGAGAGTATATCAGGATTGTATAAACGGCCGAAAACAGCGCTGTAAGGATTCTGTGTGGTGAAGAGATGAAAGCGCCTGGTCAATGACCAATAACAAAGTGAAATAGAAATGCAAAGGCATTGACGAGGGAGGAAAGGAAGGCGTTTTCCGAGATAAGATTTGCGGAGAGCTGAAAAGTAGATGGCTCAGGAGACAGTCGAAGAGTCTTCATTAGGCAGGAGCTTGGGATGAGTTAGACCAGCAGGGACCAGCTTTTGAAGGGCCTGGGCTCTGAAGAAGTTAGCAAACAGGAGCTTTACTTACTTGCTGTCGTCTGAAGCCTTCTGTCACTTGGCCGCATGCAGGCGGTTTCCTCTTCCTCGGCGTCCCCGACTCTCTCTTCTTCCCTCCATTAATGAGTGGATTACCTTCCCCTGTAATTGTGGAGCTGTACGTCTCTTCCCTTCACTTTACTGAAGCTCCAGCAAAAGCTGTACTTTAGACATTTTTCTAGTCATTCTCATCGTGGATTAAAATGATAATTATTGGCCGTTTAGCCTGTCCCTGTGCTCAGTGCTTTGTGCATTATACAAAATACATCCCATGACAACCACGAATGCCTGTTTTACAACTGAGGCAACCGAGGCAGGTGGAGATTGAGACTTGTTTACAGACATACAAGTGGTGGACGTTGAAGGTAGGGTTTGCACTCACTCAGTCATTTCGACTCCTGAGTAGGGCTGTTGGGGTGGTGTTGTTACCGAAACCACGTGTGGCACAGGGCACGGGGAGTGGACTCAGCAAGTGCTTGACCTCCGCTGGCTAGTCGTGTGGCGCCAAGGCTCAGGATTTCCTTCCCCCAGGCCTGGCCACGAATGGGTGACAGCAAGGTGGCCAAGGCAATGTCAGTGGCCTGTTCTAAGAAGGGGGCGTGAAACTCTTGGTCCATCAGTGTGACTTTGCCATGTCTATTCTGGGCAGTCTGATCCCCCCATGAGGCAGTGACGAGAAGGGAGGGAAGGGTATATCTTTCCTCTTAAAAGATTTTTAAAACAGAGAAATAAACCACTGGAATAAATTTGAAAAACCTACCCTTCAAATGTTCTTAAAGACATCTGTGCCAATCAGGTTGGTAAGTTTCCACAATTGAGTTCCACTTTGAATTGTGTGGCCTTGTGGCCCTGCCCTCCCTTGGATCTCTAAGTAGAGAGTTTCAGCCATGAGCCCAATGTCCTTTGGGGGCTGCAGGGTTGGATGGGACATGGGTGAGTAAGGGGAGCCAAGCCCCAGCCCTGGGAGGCACAGAGGGGGCCAGGCTCTAAGCTGGAGATTAATGGTCATTTTAGTGTCAGCATCAAGTCACCCAGACTAACAAGGAGAATGTGGTAAGCCTTTTCCTGCAGGCTTTTCTGAGAGAGAAAAGCAAGATCAGACCAAGCCATGCTGAAAGTAGCAGGGAGAAGTGTGGCATAACAGAGGCACCATCCATAAGTGTGCGGTTGGAACATAGGGGAACCACAAGGGGCCGTGCAGCACGAGGGCTAAATGCAGGGAGCAGGTACCAGCCCATCCCTGGCCTGACAGGGCAAGAGGAGGGCGCCCTCCTGGGACTCCTAGAGAGACAATGAGGCCACTGTGGGATCACCTGATAGGATCTGAGGCCTTCAGTTCAGAGACACAGCCACCCTCAGTGTCCACAGCAGCGAGGAAGCAGTTATGAATACCTGCATTTTCCTCCCTCTCTTCCCTCTCCAATGTGTTTTGCCCGTTGGTCAAAGTCAGACGACCAGGGAGCAGGTTGACTGAGTCCATAAAGGCCATTCTGCAAGATGCAGAAGGTCAGGAGGAGGCAGAGTCATTTGAAGTGCTGGACACAAGATGCTGCATTGAAGATGACTCAGTAAAACACGGATTCTACACTTCCGATGACTGGGCACTATATTTTAAAATGACTACAAATGTGATTCTTGAGGGCTCGTTCCACAAAAACACTGTGCTGAACCCTGAAGGAAGAACATCTCTCTTAATCCTCCCCAACAATCTAGTGAGGTAGGTGGTGGTTTCCATGTTCTGAAATAGAAGCAGCTGAGGCTTCAGTTTCAGTGATTTGCTCAGGAAGACCCAGAGCCCCCAAACTTCACGAAATGTATCCATGAACCTTCTTGTCTTTTCTGGTCCTCCTGTTTCATGTTCTTGACTTCCTACTAGTCAAGAAAATGTTTGTTTGCTTATTTGTTTCTTTGTTTCGTGGCCAGGCATTCATGAGCACTAAAAGGCAGCAACAGTTTGCCTTGAAGCCTCTGTCACCAAGTTCCCGTTGGCTGCTCTCCTCCTTAATTGAAACCCTCTGGTGCTTTGTAGTTAGTGATTCAGGACAATACGCGGCTGTTGGGTTTTTTTTTTTTCCTGCGGCAAGTTCTGTCATTTCAGCACAAAGGAGGCTAGGAGCCTCAGGAGCACATCCTCGGAGAGCTCGGCCTTCTGTGATTGGCCCACATACGTACACTGTCAGCTGAAGGCAGTTTTCCAAAGGGACTCCTTTTCTGCAGAGGCATTTTCCTTTGAGCTGGTTGCTGACTTGCACTTAGTCACTTCAAAATAATTCAAAGAGACAAAAATAACAAGACACTTCCATTTTGCCTTTCACTGGCATATCGCAAAACTAAATTAATCCTCAACGTTTGTGAATAAGGTTTGTGTCCTGATACATTTGTTCCCTGAAGAATGCTTTATTCATCTTTTCTCAGTTCCCCAGCTCACGTACCACAATTCCAGTTCCAAATCTCCCATCTGAGGCTTTCTCCCAGACCCCCATCCCTGGAGGGTGAGGTGGTGGATCCAGTCAGGTCTGGATGAACGCCTTCAACCGCCTCTCCACGCCCCATCGTGTCCCTTCCTCCTCTCCTCTCAGAGGGAAGAATGTCTTTTCTTGCCAAGGCTTAACTGTGGTTCATGGGGAAGCCTGTTCTGTATTTGGTTCCTTTCTCTCCATCCCCTTCAAGCGTTTTCCTTTCTTCTTTTTGTCAGAAAGAAAGAAAGAAAAAATACACATAACACCCATCCATAAAACAACAAATATATATATATATATTTTTTTTACTTGATCCCACTTTCTGCATTTCTTGCAAAACTCTCATATTTCTCGATATATCTCCCCACATACAACGCTCACAGTCAGCCTTTGCTTCAATGTTGTACGTACTTTCTGAATGTTCTGCCCAATTACAGTAAGGCTGTCAAAGGCTACTACTGGTTTCCTAGTCTAGACCATTCCACAGCCCATGATCCTCAATTTCTACAGCTTCCGATACTGTTTTCTTCTTTTCCTACCCCAACCTTGAAATTGGTCCTCCCATGGCTTCTATAGCTTGACACTCAGTCCCTCCTCCTACCTTGCTGTCTGAAGGCTGTTCCTTGCTATCCTTCCACTCTGAGAAAGGAAGTATAGCGTTGTTTTTAGGGACATGAACTATGAAGCTATGTTTCCTTGATTCAGCTTCCAGCACTTGCGCTTATTAGCTATGTGATCTTAGGCAAGTTATTTGAAACTTTTAGTCTTGGTCTATTTACCTGTAAAATGGGGATAATAATACCTACACTGTAGGGTTGTAAATGAGAATTGATTTAAAACATTTAGAAAAGTCCCAAGAAAGTAAGAATTTATGCCATTAATATCTACAAGTTTTGGGCATCAGAACTGTGTTAATTTCCTGTTGTGGAAGCTTGTGTAACAAATTACCACAAGCTTAGTGGCTTAAAATAACAACAACAGGGCTTCCCTGGTGGCGCAGTGGTTGAGAGTCCGCCTGCCGATGCAGGGGACACGGGTTCGTGCCCCGGTCTGGGAAGATCCCACATGCCGCGGAGCGGCTGGGCCCGTGAGCCATGGCCGCTGAGCCTGCGCGTCCGGAGCCTGTACCCCACAACGGGAGAGGCCACAGCAGTGAGAGGCCCGTGTACCAACAAAATAAAAATAAAAAATAAAAGCCCCACAGATGATTCTAGCGCACAGTGATGGTTGACATCCCACAGACTCGTAGACCTGCCCCAAGGTGAAGACCTTCTCTGTGTGCACGGCAGCCCACAGTAGGCTGAGAAGCCTCACCTTTGTGCATTACCAAAAGAGTCTTCTGTTTTGTGTCTATTTAAAATTCTATCTCTGGGCTTCCCTGGTGGCGCAGTGGTTGAGAGTCTGCCTAACGATGCAGGGGACATGGGTTCGTGCCCCGGTCTGGGAGGATCCCACATGCCGCGGAGCCGCTGGGCCCGTGAGCCATGGCCGCTGAGACTGTGCGTCCGGGGCCTGTGCTCCGCAACGGGAGAGGCCACGACAGTGAGAGGCCCGTGTACCGCAAAAAAAAAACAAACAAAATAACAACAAAAATATCTTAAGTGCTGGAGATCAGGAGTCCTCAAAAGATTTCACTGGGCTAAAGTCACGGTGTCATCCAGTTCCTTCTAGAGGCTGTAAAGGAGCATCCATTTTTTTGCCTTTTCCAACTTTTAGAGCCACCGTCATTCCTTGGCTCATGGCGCCTTCCTCCGTCTTCAAAACCAGCGCATCTTTAAGTCTTTCTCTGACCCTGGCTCTATCTCTGTCTTTCACAAGGACCTTTGCTATTACATTGCGCCTATACAGATAATCCATTAATCCAAGGTAATCTTCCCATTTCAAGGTCAAGTGATTAGCAACCTCAATTCTATCTGTATTCTTAATTTTTTTTTTTTTTTGGTGCCATGTAACCTAACACTGTCACAGGTTTCAGGGATTAGAATAGACACTGTTTGGGGGAGACCTCTATTCTGCTACTGCTAGCTTGCTGCTACAGGAATTAATTTGTCTTCACATAGTTTCTTTGGACAACCATCTGAATTTCTATGGTTTCACCTATGAATTCTATAAAGAAGATTTTCCTTTCTGATTTCAGCTCAGCCCCAGTCTTTACTCAGGTCTTTTACCCCAGCTTGTGGCAGGACATCTTCTCCTGGCCGCATCCCACACTAACAGACTCTTCATGATCCCATGAACCAATTCAGCTGCTTCTCCTAATGAAGCTCCTTCTACAGATGGCCCACATTTCTCAATATTTATTGAAGAATGAGGAATCTTTCTGTCCTCTTTGAGCAGAAATAAGTAAAAAACGGTTTGGTGGAGATCACCATCAACCTGAGCGGGAGAGATACTCCTTTAAATAGTAACTATTAACGTTCGCTAAGTGTGGCAGCCATGAGAATATGCGTCCCAGACCTCTAACCCCTGGAAGCATAACCAACTGGTGGTTGCAGCTGCTGAGCTCTCAAGTCTGTGGCAGTGTTTGGGCTGAGGTCGTAATTCTTATTAGTTGTTCTCACAAATGACACAGCAAGGCAGGGGTGCTAAGGCAGACCTGTTCCTGGGAGCTCATCTGACAGCTGACCTTTGCTCTGGGACTCCCCCAGGGCCTTGAAGTGCCTCCTTTAGACTCTAGGATACCTCTACTAGCCTTCCCTCACTCCAAGTCAGACTTGCCATTCAGTCCGATGGCTTTCCCAGGTGCTCCCAGCTTCCTGCGCATATTCTCACCAGGTGTTTCCCTAATAAAATCATTGGTCTTTATTTCCACCTTGCATCTGCTTCTCATGGATCTGGGCTAACATGCTCTGTGTCTGAGCTGGAGGGTTAAAGGGCCAAGACCTGATGGCGAAGTCCATCTCCTTGGATTCCTTGGGTTCCAGGCAGACACAGAGAATTTGCAACCGCCGTAAGAGAGTATTCACACAATGCAAACTCCCTGGCACCAGGAGGAGAAAGTGGGAGGAAAATGAGATGTTTGAGAAACAACAGAGGGATCCATGAGACAGGACTGCTGTGAACTGATGGTCACGCTTGACATAAATTGACAATGAATTGACTAGAGATTTTGGAACAGTTCAGCAGGAGTGTGTGTATGAGAGAGGGACTCTGCATACCCTGAATGATGGGGACAGATATGTGCGCTCACGTCAGAGCATGTCTCTGTGAATGAATCTGCCCTCGTCCACTCTTGTACACCATCACACCACCACCTCACACCCCCTGGGGACTAACTGTGTGGTGGAATGGGTTTGTTCACTGAGCTTCCAACGGGAGGAACAGTGGGTGAAAGTAGACCTGGGTTCACGTAAAGAGGGCTTTTCCTGTAGGCATCTCATAGCTAGAGTCGCATCTGCCAAAGACATGGGTTTCCAGGAATGGGTGGGAAGTTGGATTGGGCAGCCAGTAAGACTTTCCATACCAGAGATCTGAATGGATTCAAGAATCATGACAGTGCCCTATTCCAGTAGATTTCCAAATGTGGTGGATTGTCTGAAGCCATTAAAAAAATAAATCCCAAATGTTCTAAATCAGGATCTCAGGGAAAGGGAGTAGGAAACTGGATTAAACTATAACAAATTATTTCCCTTGTAATCCTATTGGCCAGCCCAGTTTGGAAACCACACCTCCATATTCAGCAACACTGCCCCAGATTTTAGATAGAGTTCACCAGTGTCTTCACATTGGAAATATTTTATGCTATCAGAAGTTTGTTTGTTTGTTTTAACGTGCTTAAGAACATATACCAAGAGCTTCCCTGGTGGCGCAGTGGTTGGGAGTCTGCCTGCTAATGCAGGGGACACGGGTTCGAGCCCTGGTCTGGGAGGATCCCACATGCCGCAGAGCAACTAGGCCCGTGAGCCACAACTACTGAGCCTGCGCATCTGGAGCCTGTGCTCCGCAACAAGAGAGGCCGTGATAGTGAGAGGCCCACGTACCGTGATGAAGAGGGGCCCCCGCTTGCCACAACTAGAGAAAGCCCTCACACAGAAACGAAGACCCAACACAGCAAAAATAAATAAATTAATAAACTCCTACCCCCAACAACAACAAAAAAAGAACATATACCGAGGTGGTTCAGGTGACTAAGTCTATCAGAAGATCACACAGACCATGTAAGGAAATACTAGACACCATCTTAGCTTGACGGAATTAGGACTTAGTAACTTGCTTTTCTTGAATGAACAGGACCCAGCAAAGTGCCTGGTACAAAATGGCTGTTCGGTAAATGTTTATTGAAAGAACAGACGAATCACCCAGAAGCATTCCAATGACTGGTCGGCCACCCTGCCGTTCCCCAGACGCTGCCTCCCTTGCTCCCTCCTTAGTGGTCATCGCCATGCTCATGATTCAGCTTCTTTGTCTTTGTTCATTCTTGGCCTCTTTTTTACTTTGCCTTTTCCCCTTAAGTTCCCCCAAAAGAAGAGTTCTATTGAATTAATTTGCCATCTTTCAATCTATGGAGCAGAGATCTTAGGGAATGCGGCCTGTTTTGGGCACAAATTAACCAAGAGATAAGGACTTCTTTTTATGTTGCTCCTCGCTGTTTCAATCACAAAGAATGGTAAGGACCGTGGTGCAAGGAATTCCCTGTGGCTGCATTTCTCAGCAGGGGTCTGTGGGATTCCACTGTCACATAGAGACTCAAGGACTTTGTGTTGCTTTGCCCCATCCCTCTCTGTGATGATGCCTGGTCTTGAGATTTGAGAAGATAACCTCTTTCCAGCACAGAGAGGTCTTCCTCCCTCTGAAGTGTTCGTCACAACCTGATGAGCCAACAGCCCTTCATCTCATCATTTCCTACCACTATCTGCTGGAACTCCATCCTTGCCAGCAAAGCATTCCTGCCAGAACATGGCACTGCCCCGCCCACTGAAGCAGAGCTATTTTTTGATTTTTGTTTTTAATATCTTATAGTGACAACCCTCTTCCTTCAATCATGAAGATTGATGGGCACCCGAGGCAGCTGGCCCAAAAGTGTAGCAATAGAAGTGTTCTGTGTGTGTCTGTATGTGTGTCTGTGTGTTTTCTTTTAAAGGTAAAAAACTACTTTTATAGAAGGAAACATGTTAGAGGCCTCCAAAGTGAGAAGAGTAGAAGGAATGGTGTTTTTCTTGGCAAGTCACTGGAGAATGGGAGGATAGGGGTGGTGACCCCTGATGTTAGGTGGAGAAGTGGGAGGCTAGAGCTATGCAGACAGAGCTTGATGAACATGGAAGCTTCTAGCAAAGCTGGAAAGGTCTAGAAAGAGAGCAAATCAGAGCAAATTCAGGTTTGCAATTGGATGCTTGCTCAGTAAATTTCTGTCTCACAAGACAGAAGGTTCTCTGAGGTGAGAGGTGAAGACAAGAATGACATCAGATGGGGACATTACCAGGTGGACTGCCAGCTACTTGAGGCCTCCACTGTCTCATTCCTCCTTATGTCTCTAGTGCTGAAGACTCTGGGTAGCACCTGAGTGAGCCCTGTGGATGTCAGACAACAACTGACTTATGGAGGAATTAAGTAGTGAAGCGGCTAAGTTATTTTGAAATTGAAATCCAGGACGAGCTTTGCACTTACACAGAAAAGATGGACTTTCAAAAATTACGAAGATGAGAGGGGGAAAGAGAATGAAGAATCAGTGAATGAGTGAATATTCAACCTGTACCTGGAACACGACAGTGAAAGGAGTTGGACAAGGAAAAAGGCCCCAAGAAAGACTAGGCTCCATCAGCCAGTAATGTGACAGACTTTTTTTTTTTTTTTTCTATTATGCAGAGTGAAGATTTCTCAGCATCCATGTTATGTTCAGGGTACAGGGCCCTTTTTGCACTTGGGCTAGCTCTCCTAGCTTAACCCATCTATGTAGAATTGATTCACTTTCATCCCCCTCCTGGCCACTTTTCTCTTCAACCAAGCCTTGTGATTTACATTGAGAATTTAGTTCAAAGTCTTAGTGTCCAAATAAAACTGCCCTTGTTAAAATCCCTGGGATACTATTACAGAAATTCTCTCCAGGCCCTGCTCTCCATCCAACAACTGTTTAGTAAATTTCTCTTCTTCAACCCCCATCTTCCTTGACCATCTCTTTTCAAGGGCCATTTCCTGTCTCCAAAGTTTTGAAGCCCAGCTCCTTTCTTAGCAGCCAGTGGCCTCAGTTCAGCCTGTCTAGGGGAGTATCATTACCACCCTCTTTCCCAGTGAATGTACACAGGATCACATCATGATTTTTTTTTTTTTTCTTTCTCTGCAACCACTTTCCTCTCCTCCTGAACAACTTCTCTTTCTCTCCTTCCCAGCCCTAGTCCCTTGTGGCTGGTAGTCAAGAAGCCAGATGTAGTATTTCCAAAGTTCAGCTTTGGAATGGATAGCCTTTTGTTCTGTAGAAAAGCAAGGGTTCTGGAAAAAAAATATACCAACTTCATTTCCAGGAAGATGGCATATTCATTGTGCTTCCCTTGGAATGAGTCAGCAGTGAGGAAGCAGGAATATATTTTTGTAGTTCTCACTCTCCTCTGCCCTTCACAGGAGAGGATTCACCTGGGTTCCTCCTGTACTTTTTCAGGATTTCAAGTCACTTGCATGATAATAACAAAGGAAGCCAAGAAGCTCTCATGTCTTTTTACCACTGAGTCTCTTACCAGATTCCAGCCCCAGGGCCCATACATCTGTTGGCTCTAGAATAGAAGAAAACCTTTATTTCATTTGCCAGCACTAATCAGTGGCCCTGCTTTGAGGACAATTCTGAAGCCATACTGATCTCATTGGGAAAGAGGGCAGGAATACTGACCACGATAGATAGGGCTTGAGGAAGCAGTGGTGGCGTTTCTGCCATGTTCATGCCATCCTTGGCTTGATAAAGTCCTGAAGTGGGTGTGCCTGGTTTCTCACCTGGGGGAATCGCCTCATCTTGCGTCCTGGCCTTCTGGAGGTCTCCAGGGTTGTAACTGGCACACCATTTCAAAACATGTCTCTTAAATATTTTCATCAGGTATTTAAACATTGGTCATAGATTTTTTTTTTTTCCAGTTGTCAGGGGGATTTTGATTGTACTGGGTAGCTCCATTGTTCCTTCCTTCCCAATTTCCTATTCTCTAAGCAACTTTGATGGCCCAGAAAACCTTCTCAAAGGAATAGCAACACATTTAAGTCAAAAATCAAATATTTTCAAATATTTTAAAAAGTCTGTATTGTAGTACACCTTCCTCTTCATGCACCCCTTGTTAGGAGAAGATGCAGTTTTGCTCTAGACTGGTCAACATTATGTTGACGCATCTTCAGCTCACATTCCATCTCCTTACTGCAGATACCACCTCCTGCACGACTGTGCTCCAGTCTGGCTTTCATCTCTTTCCCGCCCCTCTCAAGTCCAATTTAGTGCTCATCCCATGGCCACATCCAGTCCATAATTTATAAAAATTTTCCTGTGGTATGTGGGTAGCTGAAATGAGCTATTGAGGGCCAAAGCATAATCTAGGAGCACAAGCATCTCAGTCAACTGCTGAGGTGGATGTTGTACGTGGCACAAGGCTGCTTAAAGGACTGCTGATTTCGGCAATAAAAATGATTGTGTGTATCAGTGAGGAGAATTAGATGTTTGAACACAGCCAACCGCAGCCTTGATCAGGGTAGAGGAAGAGGGAAGGAGAAATTTAAAATTTTAATTCTGCCAGTTTAACAAACCCACGCAACTGGAGGGCTGTACTTATTAGAGAATTTTATGTTGATCAAAAAGAGTATAGTGTGCGAGCTATACAAAAATATCAGAAAGTGTTGAGGAAGCCATTTCTAGCAGAAACTTTGCCTATAATAAAAGTATATTTTCACGGAGAGGGGCACTGGAGGATGGAAGAGTGTTATGAAAGTGGAACTCCAGTGATGAGCTTCCTTAAGGTCATAGTTCCTGCAGCAGGAAGTGGTAAACTTCAGAATAACATCAGGCAGAGTGTTCATGCAGCGTAGTAGTGTGTTCTTGAGCAGACTTTGGCACAGACTAAATGTGGATCCGTCACCTGTGGTTGGGTGTATCACCTAGCTAAATTTCAGCACCGTTGTTTGTGACACGAGGAGCTTGGCTTGAAATCAGTAGTTCTCAAACTTTACTGTGCATGAAAAGCACCTGGGATGCCTGTTTTAAAAAAAAAAATGAATTCTCTAGACTCCATTCCTTGGAGATTGTGGTACATACCATCAGGGCTAAGTACACGGATGTGGAAAAAAAAATCTTCGGGTTAGACTCAGACATAAGTGGAACTTCGTTTTGGACTTGGAGAAAGACTGTCAGAATTAGTTGTGGGACACTTTTGGGGTGGGATGTGGAACCTTAGAGATGGTCTGACATTCTAGGCGACCACAGTTCTGCAGTATTCCAGAACTATTGATACGCACCCTGTGTCAAAAAGTTGTAACTAAATGTTTGCATGATGAGTAGTTTGGTCTTATTTAACTAATTAAACCATAAGTACATTTTTGTAAAGCAACTGCCTAACTCAGTGTCAGGTGCCGTGGGAGTTATATACAGAAAAAAAAGTTGCCTTGTGGTTCTTGTTAAACAGGAGATTAACATTTGCTTTGAAGTAAAGAAAAATAATAAGTAGTTAACCCCATAAGAAAAGTAAGCAATAATGGGCAGGAATTCAGAGGGACAGAAAATTAGTTTAGGCTGAAGCAATAATCAAGTTATTAATAGAAGTAAAGACACTGGTTAGACATGACCTTGTACAAAGAAGAACTTGGACTCTGAAGTTCAGTGGCTTCTGGCTGAGACCACCTCATGTGTCCATCTCCCCCAGGATCCCCAAAGTCTAGCGGTCTGAAGAGGTGTCTTCTTTGGACAGAGCTTAGATGGGCCAGGCCAGTTTTTCCTCTTTCTTCAGGTCTTATCTGGCCCTGTCTTCTGATTCACACATTGGTTCTAGGGTAAGTTAATACAGTTGATCCAATAACTGTATACACTCCCGACCTTAGAATCTCTTTCCTTCTGTTCACATTGCAGGACTCTTCTTTGTGGGCTAATTTTACATTTTATTTCGCAAGGGCAGTTTGCTTCCTCCTTTCCAAGTGCCTTGGGATCTCTCACCATAGTGCACTGGCACTGCTTAAACCATTGTTGCTTGGATCAGGAGAGCATTTTACGTCTTACAGATACTTACACTCGTTACCCTGTCACTACTGATTTAAATTGTTGCAGGTCTAAGTCAGGGCTGAACTGATATATTTTTTTTTTTTTAACTCAGCTGGAGAAAAAAAAAGGGGGGGGCCAGGGAGAGAGAGGCATGTAAACTGACTCTGTGCAGACTCCAGAAATTGATCTTAGACTTCCTTGCCAGCCTTGTTGTCAAGCCAAAATCCATCAACATCGCAAAGTAGTGTTTTGGGTGATGTTGGAGGACTTTTCCCACAAGAACTTATTTTAGATTAATAGCAAGCAATTGCAGCTGAATCATCGTCAACGGCATGTTGTGTTAGACTGTAGCTCATAGTTCAGAGGAAGCTGCTTCTCAGCTAGGATTTAGTTGAGCGCTTCTTTTCACATCAGGGGAAACGTCTGTATTATTGTATTGTAAAACACAGAAAACAGGTCCTTGAAACAAACACCAGCAGAAACAAATATCAGGAGGCACTAACAAGCCAGTTTTCCTGAAATGTCCTTAGACTGGGTTCTGGTCAGGGGGGATCGCCTAAGAACAGCACTCACCTCGCCCAGAGAGGGGGCTGGCAAAGGATAAACATTGTTACCCCTCCCTCCAAGAAACCCTGAAGCCATGATTCTTTTTCCAATATGATATCCCTTTTCAGGAGCGGAAATGCCTTCTGCAGAGCCAGCCATTCCCTCTGGTGCTGGTCTCAGGGGAAGTACAGCATCTGGCTCCCACTCTTCGCCTAATTACCCATCTGTTTGTGGGGAGGAAAGGAATGCTCTAGTCCCTTTCCCTTCCCCAACATTTCAGTGTGCTGATGCATGAAGAAGGAAGCAGCTGCGCCTCAGAGCCCAGCCTGTGTGCCTCACACTAACTGGCTTAGCTGTTCTGTTCAGTTCTTGGTCAGGGTTGCCTGACCCTTGAGACCACAGCTCTAAGTCCCTTACCATGGCTCTGTACACAGTGCGTGCATTTGACTGACCCAGTGCCCTGAGCTTAATCAGTGTGCCTGAGGCCCCCTCCCTTAGGGATGTTCAGAGATCTCCTTGCTCTGCTCTGGCTCATCCTTTCTGTCAGCACCAGCAAAGGGGCCCTGCAGTCGGCAGTTTTTAAATCCTCATTTCCCAGCTTTTACTGAACTAATGACACCTATGGTTATTTCTCCTCATCTGGAAGCCATGTTTAGAAAGATTTTGTATGCCAAACAAATTGCATTTAGTAAACATTCATTTTCCTACTTTTTGAAAGTTAATCAAGGTCTGTGTCAGGGCCAAAAACTCTTATTAGTCTTTGACAAATGGAAAGACCAATATAAATCAATTATATTCAAGCCCCGAACAAACACCTTTTAGCTAATTGAGATGATCTGGTTATGGAAGAGTTTGCAGTTTAGTTCAGCTTTTTGAAATATTGAACCATTTCAGGCCACCATTAGCATCTAAGCAAAGTGGAAGCAAAGTGGTTAAGAGAATACTTTGGAAGTAGAAACACATAGGTTTAGGTTCCACTTGCCCACATACTAGTTGCATGACCTTGGGCAAATTTCTGAACTTAATGCATCTCAGTTTCTTTGTGGGTAAGATTGGGATAATTATACTATTGATTCAATAGCATTATCATGAAGATAAAATCACGTAATGTTTACAGAGCACTTTAGAGAGTGTAAGGCAAGAAATCAGGAAATGTTAGCTGCTACTATCTTCATCATTTTTATCAACACCATCAATTATCATCACAACCCAAGATGCTTGGGAATGGAGACCCCAGATCAGGAATCCCTCTCTCCATTTTGGGGCAAATATTCATTCAGTTCAACTGTAGCTGGGACTCCTAGTGATTCCTACTATATCCATCCTCCCTTCTTCAACAGCAGTAGTAATTTTAGCTGGGCACATGATCACCCGGCTAACGAGTAATTTTTCCAGCCTCCTTTGCCAGGTGTGGCTATACAACTGGGTGATGGCCAATGAGACATGAGTAGACGTGAAGTATGCATTTCAAGTAATGCCCTTGAAAGGAAAGAAACATGTTCTCCCTTACTTTTTTCCCCTTCCCCTCCAGCTGGAATGCAGACATTGGTAGTAAGTTGTCTTCAGTTAAGTCAACAAGGGCACATTGCTGGAGATGGCATGGTAACCACATGGATCCCCAACACCATCAAGCCACCATTCCAATTCTGGACCACCAACCCGGACTGTGACATAAGGGAGAAAGAAACTTCTTTGTTGCTTTAAACCACTGAATCTTGTGGTCTCTTACTACAATACCACAGTGTGTCCTGAAAACACACCAACTATTTTCAGAGTAGAAGTGATACTCTTCCCCCGTTATACAACTTCCTGAAGTACAAAGACACGTCAGCCTATTATGGCTTCCTTCTGATTGGATGTAACCAGATGACAACAGGGGTCATGCTGCTTCCACTGAGAAGAAAGATTACCCAGCCCCGCTGTAGGCTGCTAGGGGATCAATATATTTTAATTATGAGAAAGCACAGTGTTTACATTTCACACAGTGGCAAGAAGAAGGTCAAATCACAATCCTCACAGCCTTTATCAAAACCATGTACTGCTGTGTTTGTCAAGTGGGTTTCAAAATTGGATGAACCTGAAGAGTTTTCATCTTCCAGTTTTCTCCCTTGTTTGTTTATATGGCTGTACCTTACAGGATTAAAAGGCTTACAGAGCAAAGCATAGTAAAGGAAAATGGAACCTTTGGGCAGACGAAATAACTCTTCCATTTTAGGAAAAAAGGCAATTAATGACTTGAGGTTTTCTGGGTGGGGCAGTGGCTAGGAGGTTACTATATTCCTTTCCTATTGTATATCTAAAAACATATGAGAAATAAAACTGTAGCACAAGCACACACGCAAAGCAGAGTAAACCCCTTCCTCTTCCCAGCACCTCTACCCAGTGACTCATCAGTTTCCTGAACTGGAACAGCCCTGAGCTTTATGAGTATGGAAATGTCAGCTCTGAGAACAGTGTGTATTTCTTTGTGGGAAAATTTTAGGCAGCTTTATAAAAGCCAATCCAGGACAAAGAGTGTCCCTGCCTTGTTGTTCTGCCTGACTGGTCTCCATGTTCATTAGAGTCATTGGATTTCTTAGCAAACACTTGCTGGCTTTTCTGTGGAGGCAGGTCCTACATTGGAATCAACAGTAACACTAACGATAGTAACAACAAAAACAACCTTGCTTAACTTTTACCCCTTATGGGGAGGTAGTGTTAGCCTTATAAAAATTAGAGAACTACAACTCAGAAATATTATGGAATTTACTTAAGATGACTTAGAAAATCATAGTAAGTGATTATAATGATGATGGCAATGATGACGATGACAGTAATGATGATGATGGTGGTGATGGTCATGACAATAGTGATGGTGATAATGATGGTGATGCCTCCCTCTAGATTAGGTACCATGCTGAACATTTCCTTACAGGCAAATGTAGACCATTAAAGTGCTCAGTGCAGTGTTTGACTCATTGTACACATTCAATAACTGTCGGCTTTGGGGGCCAAGACTAAGATGAGGCAAGTGAAGTATTCTCTTAGGGCACAGCATTTATGAAGGAGTGCCAGAAAGCTCAGTAATCAAAACAAATGATATTTAATACAATATTCTATAAAAAAATAAAAATTCATGCAAAAATCCGTGGTAAACAAAACATCGGCATGTTAAATGAAGTTCAGACTTGACATATGTACAACTTGCCCCACTCACCTCCCCCAGTCCTGTTGCAGTCTCTCATTTGATGTTAATCTCAATTCATCCTCCTAACAAGCCTGAGCCCAAGTTGTTATCCCCATTGTATAGATGATGATACTAAGGCTCAAGAGGGTTGTTCACAATTAACACAGCTGATATGCAGAAGGACTGGGATTTAAGCTCCAATCTGTCCAACACAGAAGTCCAGGTTTTTCGCATTTATCTGCCTGGCTTCTAAAATAACTTTCTGCGTGTTGTTAAAATAGCCACTGTAACTTTCTAGGTCGTTTTTAAAAGGTGGAGTGTAGAAAGAGAGTAATTACCAGCTACAGCTCTTATCAGGGCAACTATGTCCGCTTAGGGGACGCTGATAACTTAGAGAACCCCAAGAATGTGCATTTATTAAATATCCACTCGTATAAGTAATCTGTCTAACCTGCTTAGAAATTCTATGTAGAAGGCATCAGTGTTCCATCTCACAGATGGAGAAACAGTCTCAGAATGGGGTGTTATGAACCAAAGTCAATCCATGGTAGACCTAGTGACCAGCTCATGTTCCAGGCTGATGTAATCCTGTTCTTTCTACTGCTCCAGAATTGTCTACATTTGTCTCTTGAGCCCCAATGCTCTTTGTATTTCAGCATAGCGATCTTCCTTGGAGAAATCCATTTTGCTTGTATCATGCATGGTTTTTCCAAGAATTATTTTTAATTGTATTAATGTATTGATTTTAATAACATTTTGTGTTTTATGTGATTTCAAAATTGGTAAGTATTAACTGAAGACAGTTTGGAAAACAGTGAAAAACAGAATAAACAAAAAAGTATTTCCACCATTCAGAAATAAGCAGGGATATAATTTTGATGATGTTCTTCCCTAATTTTTTGATTTGTTGCCATTTAGAGTGATTTGCCTTTTTTCTGGACAACCCATCCGCTTAGTGATAATAGAAAATGAGGATAGAAGAACAAGTAATATCTCAGGACTAGACTTTCCTGCCAAGGGTGTACCTTTGACTCCATCTACTCTTACCTCTGCTCGAGCATTATTCAATCAGATATCTGCTACCACTTTCAACTTCCCAATCTAGGCCGTTTTATTGGGCTGTTATCCTCTGCTATAAATTAAGAGAAGTTGCCCCTATCCTATGACAAAGTAATTCTCAGCACTTATTGATAATCAGGTAAAAAGTGTTCCACATCCTCAGAATAACATACATAAACACAAAATTTAAATTAAATTTAAAGGATTTTACAGAGTCCCTTAAATCCTATTCATGCACCCCCTAAATGTTGGTGGAGCCCAAGGTTAGAAGCCCTGATATGTAGTTTTCCCTTGATACTTTTTTCCTGAGGATATTTTTTCTCATTCCTAACCTTCACCAGAACTTTTCTTGATAAAGAAGCTTTTACTCTGTGCCTCTAGAATTTGTCTTATTCACATGACTATTTATCTTAATCTTTTTGCACACTGATAACTCTTCATTCTCCCAAAAACATCTCTTCAGACACCAAATGCACATCCTTTCAGGTTCCATCAGCAATAACTTTACTACTGCATTTAATGCTTGAAGAGTGTCACTATCATGGAAACATCTCTCTTCTTGGTTTCCATTATGTTATATGCTTTTGACTCGCCTCCTTATCTAACTGTACACTTTCTAACTCCTTTTTTTATCCCCCTTCTCTCTTTCTGCTTCCTCATTGTGAGTATCCCCCAAAGTTGCTTGTATTTGGCTATTTTCTTTTCTCCCTTGGCAGTCCCCAAACTCCTATGGCTCAACTCTTGGTACATGTACCTACAGAGAGGTGATTTGAAGAATGTTTAGCAAAATGTGTGCAGGTATCTCCAAGTAATAAGATTTAGAATAATACCAATCTTTCTTACCCTTTTCTTTTTGGCATTTTAAACAAGAAACAAAGACCGTGTATAGACATATAATACACATTTATGTGTATATACATATCCTCACATCAAAATGAATTCTGATGGTCCCAAGGTAAATGTTCAAGGAAACCATAAAAAACCAGAAGAAATCCATCAGAGATGACTTTTTTACAGTCTTGTGGTTAGGCAGACTTTAAACATGTCACCCAAAAGTCAAAACTATAAGCTGAAATATTGATATAGTTGACTACATAAAATTTTAATGTTTCTGTACAGTAAAGAAAAACTCTATAAGTATGAAGGCAAATGACATACTGAAAAAAATGTATTTGTACCACATATCTCAACGGACAAGGATCCTTTTCCAATAGAGTGTCCTCGAGCATATACTTTAACCTTTACATGGCTTTTTTCCTCATCGATAAACTGAGGCTTGTGGTGCTGCCTCACAGAGTTCTCCTAAGAAGCAGATGGGATAAAACAGTATTTATCAGTAGCTCTAGGCTGGGGGCATTTTTGTTCCCTATGGGGAAATATGGCAATGTCTGGTCACATTTTTGGTTGCCATAACTGGGGATTGCTACAGGTGTCTAGTGGGTAGAGGTCAGAGATGTTAAACATACTACAGTGCACAGGACATCCACCCAGAGCAAAGCATGATCCAGCCCAAAATGTCAATAGTTATTGTGGTAGAAAAACTCTGGTCTACATGGAGGATGTTGCAGAGTACCTGTCATATAGTAAGTGCTTAGTGAATGTTACCGTTACACATCTCTTCCTATCAGTCACCTCTGTGTGCATGTCCTGTCCTAGGTACATTCACTTGCCACCAGTTATCTCTTAAGGACAAAACATAATTTGAGGTACATCTTACTCATTGTGCACCCATTTTCTTTTCTCGGTTAACTCACCACTTTTCATTTCCAGCTTCCCCTTAAAAAAACTTCATAAGTTTTATTACCATCCAGATGAATCATGTATTCCTTTCAAAATCTAGAGCACTTCCTTTGTGAATTCTACTACTCTAACTTTCTACTTTTTTAAAAAATTTTATTTTATACTGGAGTATCATTGATTAACAGTGTTGTGTTTCAGGAGTACAGCAAAGTGATTCAGTTATACATACACATGTATCTATTCTTTTTCAAATTCTTTTCCCATTTAGGTTATTACAGAATATTGAGCAGAGCTCCCTATGCTATACAGTAGGTCCTTGTTGGTTATCTGTTTTAAATATAGCAGTGTGTATGTGTCAATCTAACTTTCTGCTTTGAATCTGGTTATGAAAACCTGTTATCCTGATCTCTTATGAGGAAAGATGGCTTTATATTCATTCTTAAAAACCCTCACCGTGCCTACTCAGCATAGAAACCTGCACAGAGCAGGCGAGCAACTTATGGTTGTCCATGTGAACCACTTAACAATTCCATTTTTTGATCATTCTTGCAATTGAGAAAGCATTTATAGTCCTCTGTTTGGACCACTTAGCACACGTTAATCGTGCACGGGTTTAAATCCCTATAACCCATTTAAGTGAATTTATTGTCCATGTAGTGAGGCTTATTCGGTGTGTTCAAGGAGATAGTGACCAATGCTGATACGGCATATTTTTCAGCTCTTCCCGCTCCTTTGATCCAGTATTCACACCGTCATTGCGCACATGAGTGTGGAGCCGGCAGACCACGGCCAGGGCCTCAGCCACAGAGGTTCTGAGGAATTCTCTGGCAGCTGGGTTAATGGATGTGCCGTTCTTAGAAATGAATCTCACATTTTGCTTCTCTTGTCAGGAGAGGTTCAGTGTGGTCCTTTATGCCTGTGGATGACTGAGGATGCTTGATGTGCTTCCTACATGGCAAGGAACCCAAATCCTGTCCAGTCAGGGGGCTCACTCAAGCCACACTGGGGACCACTTTTGATTGGGGGGTCATGGGAAGGCCTTCCAAGTGGCAGAATACAGTTGACCCTGCTATCCACAGGTTGCACATCCAACCACAGATCAAAAATATTCGGAAAAAAAAATCCAGAAGGTTTCATAAAGCAAAACTTAAATTTGCTGCATAGCAGCAACTACTCCATATTACTTACATTGTATTTATAATTATTTACGTAGTATTTACACTGTATTAGGTATTATAAGTCATCTATAGATGATTTAAAGTATACAGGAGGACGTGCATAGGTTATATACAGATACTACGCCGTTTTATGTAAGATCTGAATATCCTTGGATTTTGGTGTCTGTGGGGGCAGCGGTCCTGGAACCAAGCCCCTGTGGATACCTCAGACACCAAGGGATGACTGTGTTCTCCTTTGCTCTCTCACTGAATTCCTCTCAGGAGAGCTGCACATTTCAGATCCACCCGAAATTGTGCTTCTTCAGGTGAGAAAAGTAATCTCCCTAAGTCCCAACCATGTCCCAAGGACTGTTGGCATTAATTCAACAAGTATGAACTGAGCTCCTCAATGTGCCTCTCTTATCAATACTGAAGATATAAAAGTGTATGTAGTCTGTTGATTGGTGGCCCTCAAAGATATGTTCACATATATCATAGCCCCTAGAACCTAGAAAATGATCTTATTTGGATAAAGGTCCTTTGCAATTATAACTGAGTTAAGTATCTTGAGATGAGATGGTTCTGGGTTATCTAGGTGAGCCCTAAATCCAATGTCAAGTGTCACACAAAGAAGCAAAACAGAGAGGAGGAGAAGCTCCTGTAAGGATGGAGGTGGGGATGAGGATGATGCATCCCCAAGCCAAACAACGCCTGGAGCCACCAGAAGCTGGAACGAGCAAGGAGTGGAATCTGCCCCAGAGCCTTTGGAGAGAGTGGGGCTCTGTTAATTCCTTGATCTTGAAGCCTCCAGAATGCGAGAGAATGTATATATTTCTGTTGTTGTAAGCAACAAAGTTTGTAGTAGTTTATTATAGCAGCCCTAGAAAATTGTTACAGTGAACTAAAAAGACGAGAATCCCTGCCCTTGTGATGTACTCATTTTAGCTGGGTGCAGACAGACAACAGAGAAGGAAAATGTATTGGATGTTGGATTGTGACCAGTGGGGTAGAGAATAAGCAGAACAAGGGGACTGGGATTAGGGGAAGAGCTGTGGTTGTGAATTAAGCGATCGTCAGGTAAGGGCTTACTGAGAAGGGGACATTCATGCAGGACTTGGAGGAGATGAGGGAACACATCACGTAGGTGTCTGGAGGAAGAAGCCCTGTAGATAGAGGGAAATGCAATGGCAAAGGCCCTGAGACTAGAGGTGTCTGGTGTATTGAAGGAATGATAAGGAAGCAAGGGTGAGAAGAGCAGATCATGTAGAGCTTTTACTTGTGTGTATCCATTTACTCGGCACATGTTTATTGAGCATACACTATATTACTTCATGACGTTCTTACAACAGCCTAGAGAGGTAGGTATACAATTCCCACTTCAGAGATGAAAACACTGATGCTCTGCTCAAGATTACTCAGCTTTTATTTGGCAGCAATGGAATAGGAATCCAAATTCAAAGCCCTTTCCCCAACAAGGAAATGATTTAGATAAATAACTGTTACCTCATTTAAAATTCTTCTTTAAGTGTTTAGTCCCATATGACTGTCTTGAAAAGCCCAGCTTGCCTCGAGGCTAATGCAAATGTGGTATGAGTTGAAAACTGCTGTTGGGAGGCGAGAGGGGTCTGTTACTTTGGCAAAGGTCAGGGGCGGTGAATTGCTATCTCTCATGATATCTTCAGAATATTGCAGTAGCTTTGTGACTCCAGGTAGCATTGACTGATATGACTGATACTTTATCTCATTAAGTGGATTGTGGGTTTTTTCTTTCATTTAATATCTCAGAAAGCCAGATTCATAAACAGGGACAAAATAAGGAATGCTGTGTAGGGAGAATAAATAATATAAAATAAATAAATGTAAAATCAGGATAGTCACATATGATCACAGATGCAGCTGCTGAACATGGAAAAGAGAACAGAAAAGATACCTTATTTCTTATGCAAACAGGTGCAACCCAGTTGCAAACCTCTCAGACTTGATCACATTGGCCTCTCATGTTGATCATTTTATTTTCTGTTCTGGGATGTTACAGGAAGAAGCCAGGCAAAGACAGGTGAAGGAACCAAAAGTGAGCTCTACCTACTGCTCCAACATAGCGTTAGAACACAGAGGGGCTTACTAAGCCTCATGGGCAATTCCTACTGTTCCATTCAAAGGAGCCTCTGAATGTTTGATGGAAGTGGTTAAAGATCTATGAACAGTGCTTAATCAGCATACTCTCTCTCCTAAATAATTCTTTATAAGCAGGAACGTACATATCTATGATGCTTCTCTGCCACTTCTTTTATATTCTCATTTGGTTTTTGAGGAAATTCCCAGTGGGTTTGCTTGATGTAAATACTGTACTTCATCACATTAATAAGGGAGGATGTAGAAGAATCAAGACAATTGAATGAGTCAGCCTAAAGTAGACACTCATTAAATGCTCTCTGGAAAAAATAATAATCTCTATTAATGAGAGGGAAATTCTGATTCAGTGAGGATGTATTCATGGGTCAGTTAATGCAACAGTGGAACACCGAGTCCGGCAGCAGAAACATACTCAGGTGAGCTGGACCCAATTCCTGACCCAGTGGATATTGGCTTTCTGTTTCAGCCATTATGGTAGATGGCAGGGACTCAGATGGGGAAGGAGAAAGAGAGGGACAGGGAAGGCTGCAAAAGGCTTTGCAGGCTCAGGAGGATGTGAGTTGGCCAGTCAAAATGGCCTTTATCAAAAAGTCTACAAAAAATAAGTGCTGGAGAGGGTGTGGAGAAAAGGGAACCCTGCTGCACTGTTGGTGGGAATGTAAATTGATACAGCCACTATGGAGAACAGTATGGAGGTTCCTTATAAAACTAAAGATAGAGTTGCCATATGATCCAGCAATCCTACTCCTGGGCATATATCTGGAAAAGACGAAAACTCTTATTTGAAAAGGTATGTGTACCCCAATGTTCATAGCAGCACTGTGTACAATAGCCAAGACATGGAAGCAACCTAAATGTCCATCAACAGTGGAATGGATAAAGAAGATGTGGTACATATATTCAATGGAATATTACTCAGCCATAAAAAAGAGTGAAATAATGCCATTTGCAACAACATGGGTGGGCATAGAGATTAATCATACTAAGTGAAATGAGTCGGACAGAGAAAGACAAATATTATATGCTTTCACTTATATGTGAAATCCAAAAAAAAAATAGTGCAAATGAATTTATTTACAAAGCAGAAACAGACTCACAGATATAGAAAGCAAACTTATCGTTACCAAAGGGGAAGCAAGGGAGGGATATATTAAGAGTATAGGATGAATAGATGCCCACTGTATAAAATAGATAAACCACAAGGACCTACTGTATGACTCGGAACTATATTGAATATCTTGTAATATATATATGTATGACAAAATCACTTTGCTGTATACCTGAAACTAACACAATATTGTAATTCAACTATACTTTAATAAAAAGAAAAAAAAAGGATGTGAGTTGGAAGAACTCTGAATTAACAACAATCATTTCAGCTCAGACCTGGGCACCCACATTAATTAAGGTATTGGTTAATAGCTGTAATAAAGATGCTCCAGCCTTATCCAGCCTTCAGGAAGGGGGAAGGGAGGAAGAGGAGAAGGTAGCATCTTTTTTTAAAGGACATTGGCTGCAAGTCTTCATCTCATTTCACTTTGTTCTCCATGGGCCAGAGCTGAGTCACATGACCACACTCAGCTACAAGGGATGCTGGGAAGTATAGTTTCTAGCCAAGTAGCTATGTGTGGAGGTAAAACCCAGAGAGTGCAGATGAGATTCCATTACCACAGGAAGACACACAGTTTCTTCCAGAGCCAAGTGAATGAAATAATGCCATTTGCAGCAACGTGGGTGGACCTAGAGATTATCATACTGAGCGAAGTATGTCAGACAGAGAAAGGTTCTACCCTTCATTGCTGGATGAATATTTTGCTTTGCTGTCTCCACTTAAAAATTAGGTCAGTAAAAAAAAAAAAAAAAAAAAAATTAGGTCAGAAGAAGAGAGATGTTCTCTACTAAAGCCTGTAAACTCTAGGGCCCAGCCCCGTCTCACTCTTCCTCCCTTTTCAAATCTCTTTTCTTTCCAGTTCCCTACATTCTGCTACACATAGACATACTAAAGCACTGTTCTGAAGTCCCTTGGCTGCAGGCAAGAGACCCGGCCCCCACCATAGCTCAGTGTGTCGTACAAGTTGAGCTGGCTACTCTGACCGATAGCCTCAGGCATTCACCTGTCCGATTTCTAGGGACAGTGTTGAACAGCGTTTTCCCAATGTGAAGGGCAAAGACAAAGGAGAATCTCCAGTTGTGTGTGTTCATCTCCTCTTCCTCCCAGATACACAGAACTCGTCTCACAATGTAGTTTGTTTCAGAAGCAATGTTGAATTCTCATCAGAGCTTATGCTCACATTCTCACCAGGAGCATCTTAATTGGTTCTCTATCTCGGACAGGAGGGCTTGGCTTCTCTGGATTTTGCTGTGTTTTGATTTGATTTGTTTCTTTTAACATATTTGCAGTGGGTTCAGCATCTTTAAAATAATTCCTGCCAGGGCATTTAGGAGGCCTGACTAAAATTATAGCAAGTTGTAGGGTCAGCCTCATCCATAGTGGATCAAAATGAATAGCAGACGTTGAAAGACTTCAATAAAATTATGACTTCAATTAAAATATGACTTCTGTTATATTATTCAGAATATCTTCTTCCTAGCATTGGTGTTTTGTTTGTTTGTTCATTTTTAATGAGGCAAAAGTCCTTAATTTGCAATTCACAGTATAATTTAAAATCATTTTGAAATGTACTAAGTCCAGGGTCAGCATTGCATTTTATGTCCTTGAGGTCAGTAGCTTAAGACGGCTGGTGTTTTAGGTGCACAGTGCTGAACTCAAGTGTCCTTTAACATGAAACTCTGTAGTAATTGTCATCTTCTGGATGCTCAGTGGAGGTACTTTCAAGTCTGAATCACATCTTTAATTCAAAAAAGGCTCAATGTAATAGTTAATTACCATGAAGGAGTTTATTGCCATGTTAGGTGTATGTTTTTAGATGCGAGTGATTATATAACTTTTCATTAATACAGAGAGAGAAGAAAATGTGATCTGAGATGCCTTCTCCCTGATGCATAAGAAAACAAAATTCAGACACATCTCATAAACAGTTTGGACTGACACAACTTACTTTCCCCCAAGGCAGGTACTTTGTGAAAAATGCCAAAGCCTGCCTTTCTGGGCAAATCAAAGACTAAGCCTGGGAAAGATGGGGTGGGTTGGGGAAGTCTGGCCCAGTGCTTCGCTGCTTGGTGAGGCTTTAATGACACCACTCTCTGCCATGTCGTTTGTTCTCAGTCTTTGTTGACAGGCCAAAACCGAATGAGGATTATTCACTTTTGTAATCACTGGTTTGCTTCTGATAGTGTCTAATCAAGAAACTAAGTGAAATGAGCCATAACTCCAGCAAGGGTTTGAGGGGAGTCAGGAGCCGTTACTAACGTTTAAAAAGTGGGTCTTTTCAAAATGATGGCAATTGGATTTTCAGAAACTGGTTTTACCCCAATATGATGTTTGGGTGAGTTAGAGTAGAAACTCCAGTTCCTGAAATTCACTCAGATAGGAATGATCTGATTTGCCATTAAAGTGCTGCACCTGTTCCCTTTTCTCCTGATTTGAGTGACTTAAATTCCAGTGATAGCCAGCAGTGTTTATTGACCCTTTCCACTGGACACCATGGGAACCGACCTGTGAAATCTCTCTCACTTAATTTTCATCCTAGTCCTGAGTTATGTGTATCAACCTGCAACCCATTTCACAGATGAGGAAACTACAGTTCAAAAATGTGGCTTAGCTTGTCTAAGATTCCATGACTTGTCAAATTCTGAGCTCTGATTCTCTAAACTATATTGCTGCCCTGAGAAACTTCCCTAAGAGCAAAAAAAAAATATCTGGTGAGGAAATGCTTTAAAATTATTATGCATCTAACTTTTTCTTTTGTCCATATCCATACCTGGCCAAACAACAGTGACAGAAGGTCACATTGTATTTGTCCTTTTCTCCAATTGGTTACCTGCCTACTTACTTTATTACTTTTATTCATCATTAAGTGATTGGTAGATGATAATAGCTAAGTAAAGGAATGCAAATGAAGGGAATTAATCCATTCATTGATTGAATCACCATGTACTGATTCATCATGTGCCAGGCACTGTTGCTGGCTCATGAGATACCCTGAGTTTGCATTCTTGAGAAAGAGGAAGACAGTAAGTAGTATAAATAACAAAAAACGTACAGTGTGTACATTTTGATAATGGGAAGTGCTAAGGACAAAAAAGCAAAGAAATGCTAAGGTGGGGAAGTATTGAAATGTTAGATGGCGAAGCCCTGTGGCAAAGATGATATTTGAGTGGATACCTAAAAGAAGTTAGGACATGTGGAAGGGTGCCTTGGATATGTAGGGGAAGAGCGTCACAGGCAGAGGGTATAACAAATGCAAGGGTCCTGAGGCGGGAGCATGCCTGGGAGTTTGAGAAAGAGCCAGTGAGGCTGGAGTGACTGAGGGCAAGAGTAGCAGGACATGATGCATAACATGGACTAAGTTACATAAGGTATATTGTAGGTTAGAGTGAGAACTTGGCTTTGACTCCACATTTTGAGTGGAGTGGTGACATAAACCTAAAGCTGTATCTGGACCTTTCTTTGCTGTGCTGAGACCATTGCGGGTGGGAGTGGATGGAGGGGGAAACTGGGAGACCAGTGCAGTACCTGCTGCAATAGCCCAGGAAGGAAGAGGCCTTCCTCCCTCCTTTCTTTAGACTTCATAGATGTGTGTTTCATGTCTATCTCATTCAAAAGGATGAGTCACTGAATGACACTTAATTAGGCCTTTTGATATTAGCATCCATTATATTACATTTTCTGAGAGAGACGTATCTCCTTTAGGAGACGGTGTTGCAGAAAAACAACCCTCTCAATTTAAGCAGAGTGGATCAATAAGAGCTGTTTTTCATTTGCTTCAATTATGATGTTTATTAAAAAAGGAAGGCTGTGAACCAACTGTAGTTAAGTCTGTTATTTTAAGAAAATTACACATGCAAGTATTTTAGGTGTCTTCCTATGTAGTAACAGATACTTCCCATTTTCGTTTCTCAAGATAATTCTAGATAATAGACATCATTATTCCCATTTTACAGATCAGGAAATTGAGTGTCAGAGATTCTGTGCAAAAGCTTGTAGAGCTGGGAGGGAGGACTCTTCACATCTGTGCATTCTGGCTCCAAAGCTGGTATTCTCTCTGTATATTTAATGGATATTTGTATTTTCAAATTAAGTATCAAATAGTGCATAGTTAATACTGGATAATGTGTTGTGTTTTTTTTTCCGGTACGCAGTCCTCTCACCGCTGTGGCCTCTCCCGTTGCGGAGCACAGGCTCCGGACGCGCAGGCTCAGCAGCCATGGCTCACGGGCTCAGCCGCTCCGCGGCATGTGGGATCTTCCCAGACCGGGGCATGAACCCGTGTCCCCTGCATTGGCAGGCGGACTCTCAACCACTGCGCCACCAGGGAAGCCCTGGATAATGTGTTTTTAGTCAAATCATTGAGTCATGTAGCTGTTCAATCATCTGGAAGATTATCTGTGTCAGGGATTGTCACCCTTGAGCATGAACCAGAATCTTCCGGAGGACATGTGGACCTGCACATCACTGGGCTCTATCCCCAGAGATTCTGATTTAGTCTCAGATGGAGCCCAAGAACCTGCATTTCTAACAAGCTCCTAAATGGTGCTGATGCTGCTGGTCCTGGGACCACACTTTGAGAATCCCTAGTCTACGCCAGTCCTATCATTTATGCAATGAACAAATTGAAGATCAGGGAGGTTAATACTATCTTTAATGATCAGGAAAACCTCCTCCCGCCTGAATTAACTCTGCAAGAAAAATTGAACTACAGAGATAGATAACTAACTCTCAAAAGTAGAAATTTAGAGTTTGTTGACTTCTTTGCTTATTTTAATTCAGGAGTATAAACCATAGGATGTCTTTGTTCTCACATTTTCTCTTCATTTATTATCTCCTTTTGAAAATTTAATCTAGAGGAGCTCTGTCCCTCACACACTTGTCACTTCTGCTGCCCTTTATTTTCCCTTTTCACTTTGAAATTTGTGTTGTGCTTTGTAGTTGCTCAGAATACTTTAAAAAACATCATCACGTGGATGGATCTGTTACAAACATGGCTGGTGAAGGCTCTAGATAGCTGCCCAGACCCCTACTGAATCAGCGTTGCTTTTCTTTCTTTCTTTTTTCTTTTTAAAGGAATTAGAGATAACTTGTGCATTTGAGGCTAGAAACATCCTTTGGTGCAATCTATCAGTCCATTTTTGATGTCAGTCACAGTAGTGGTGCTTACTTGCAGTCAATTGTAGAAAACAGCTATTCTGGTACTGCTCATCCTTCAAGGTGAAGTTCAAAGGCCATTTCTTCCATGAAACCTTCTAGGACTCAGGCTCAAACCAGACCGCTTGTTCTTTTTTCCTTCCCAGAGAACTTAGTTCACACTTCAACTGTATTCCCAGTTATGCAACATTGTCACCTGATTTTAAACGGCTGGCTGACTCACTGACTGCGTCGTTATTAAAGATAGGGCCTGATCTTTCTTCTGTTTTATGCGTATGGGACCCATAGAATCCTTGAGACTAGTTTGCTGAGTAGGTGAGAGACAGCAAAGCCAAGTAGTAAGAGGTGTGAGCTTTGCAGTTGTGCAGATTTGTTTGGACACTAGGTTCTTCTACACCTGTCACACAGGTGTAGCTTCACAGATATACCTGTCACACAGTCTCCATTTGGACTCAGTTTCTTTATTTGTAAAGTGGGGAGATAATACCAATATGACACACAGTTGTGTAAAATTAATAAGATACTGAGATAACGCATGCAAAGTCTTAACACGCTGCCTGACTCGTAGAAAGAGCTGAATAATATTAGATGTAAGTGCAATGTTCACGGACCCACTCTAACCTCTGGAGGGTTAGTTAAATGGGAATTGAGTTACTAACTTCAATACGTTCTGGAAATCCAAAACCGTCCCCCTAATTTATACTGATTTCTGGGAGCTTGTGTCTTCATAACCTGCCTTGCCTCTGGGTCCTGTGCCTTAAAGGCTGCCTCTTTCTTGAGCTACGCCGAGCAAACAGTAAGACATGGCTCCTGAACCAGTTTGCACAAGAAACACACATACACATCATTTATGAGCAGGGTAGATTTTACCGCGGATTTGAGGATCTGGGAGGTCATTCATGATCTTCCACCACCTCTCCAGCTTTCCCCTTTCTTCCCACCCTGCCCCAACCACAATTCTGCTCGGCACATCTTCTTGCCCAATTTCCTGTTTTCTCCCAATTAACCTTTCATTATTTATGCAGAGCTCTTTAGCAACCACTGTTTTTCCCACCCAAACCCAATGGGAGGCTCAGTAGATCCAAGGGTCTTGCCCTTGCCCGTCTTCCTCAGTGCACATTGGGGTTGAGCGTAGCAACCGTTTTATTCATTGCAGCTATTATGAACGTTCTCGAAGTTGTTACTGGTGAAAGAGTGAGAGAGTGACTTTACCTCATTCTCCCATCATTCCTCATGCACTCTTGTTAATCATCACCAGATTTCATTTTTATACCCATTCCTCAGCCTAGAACTGTGTCCTCCTTACTCAGTACCCTTTGAATGAACAACAATATGAACAAAAACTTGTATCCATGATACCCAGGCTTAAAAGGCATTAAGAACTCAGGAGACCATCCAACTCAAACTTACAAAATTATAGAGAAAATACGTGCTATACTTCAAATGTGGTACTTTTCTGAGTTCGTTGGTATTTAATTACTTAAAATACACAGTAACCATCCCTTTGCATTGCTTCAGTATAGCTACTAAGCTCATGGAGATGTTAAAACAATTTGAGGGATTTTGGGTTTCTGTCTTTCTTTTTTGCCTTTTTACTCAAAGAAATGGTGATTTCCTTCTTGCTAATGAACCAAGCCCTCATCAGAGGAAAAAAAAAATAAAATCACTGTTTCCTTACCACCTTTGGGCTGGATAATTCCCATTTCATTTTCCAGGAAGCTAAATCTTCACATGGCTTCACTTACAGAGTGAAGAAAATCAGACCTCTTAGTCATTTTGGGGAAAATAATGACAGACCCTCTACAAGAAAAGAAACAAAAATTAATGACAAAACACATGAGAAAATGACAGATCATTTTATGTGCGTGAAACAGACCTTGAAGACAAACAGTTCTGTGTGTGAACTTGATCAAAAGCATGATTCTCAGCTAATTTCTTGGCTCTAAATTAAATTATTGCTTTAGAGACATAAAAAATGTAGATATATACAATTCCCCTCTGCTCTTCTGGGTATATTCATCTTCTCTTTGAGTACTTGTCCATGTATTTAATGACTGCAGATAATGGATTTTAAGTGTATTTAAAAAGTTAAACCTCTTGGGATTCTATTTTGAATGGAAAATATCTCCCAGCAGACTTTATTTTTGAAAATTAAAAGTAATACACGGGCATTGAGATAACATTTAATTGAGCATTTGTGAGTCATTTTTCCCACTCTGCTGATCGTCTTTGTGGGTAATCATGCAACTGAGAGTGCAGAATACATCGGGAGAGTTTACTTGCCTTAGCACTCGGGTGGCTTAGAGTAGGTCTTTTGAAAAATCGGGGAGAAAAATGTGACCTTGACCTACAGCAGGGGTCAGCAAACTTTTTCTGCGAAGAGCCAGAGAGTAATTACTTAAGGTTTGTGAGCCAGACAGGCTAAAGTAGCCATGGACAACATGTAAACAAATAGTGTGGTTGTGTTCCAATAAAACTTTATTTAGAGGAAGTTGGCTGGAATTGGCCTTTGGGCCATAAATTCCTAACTCCTGGTTTAGAGGGACATGTGGTCGTAAGATGACCTGCAAACTCTTGATTTCTCTCAGCTGATTTTAGATTTTTATGTCAGTATATGAGTGTGAATTCAGCTCATGTGTTCAGCATCTCAACTGGGCGTCTCAACTCTAGAAAGTTTGCAGTGCAGCTTTCTCTACACAGCTGCCATAAAAAACAAATAAACCAAGGCAATTAGGCCCATTTGCTAGTGTCATAACAGTATTTCCCTTTCACAGGTTCTATGCACACCCCAAACCCTGGTTCACAAGGTGGGATTAAGAGTCTCCCTAAGAGCCTTGAGGCTCCCTCTCTCCATTGGCACAGGAGATGAACAGAAAAGCAGAAAGAACATCAAAACCTCCAGTCCACATTTCAAAGTTGGGTGCCAGCATGGTATCTGATATAGGAACAGTCTGACAGGTCATACATCAAAGACTGATTCATTTAGAAAATAGTTACTGAGTGCCTACTATTTGTCAGGCTCTGTGCTAGATACAAGGGTTACTAGGCTGACAAAGCCCCTGTAAGTGTGAAGGTTTTATTCTGGTAAGGGAAGGGGGACCAAGGGAGGGGTGGGACTGAGTTTCCTCTTTGAAAGTGGGAGTCTGGTAAGCAGCTGTGTGGTAGCAAACAGAAATATCAGCCTCATCTATACACACCTGTATTCATTCCACAAAGCATATGCCTAGTCTCTGCGGAGTAAAGAGGGAATGAAGACAATGAAGATAGAATGGCAAGCAAGACACACTTCCTTCAAGAAGCTCACAGACTAGTAAGGAGAAAAGCAAAAGAACAAGCGATGACTGTTTGAATTCCTGAGTACTCTGGCACAACACGAAATTCACAGAAAAGGAAATTTAAATGGCCAATACTATGAGACCACACCTAACCTCACTATTCATCAAAAATATGCAGATTAACACCATACTTTTTTCCATCTGTTCAATTGGCAAAAAATATTATTCACTGTTAGTGTGAGGAAAGAGAACTCTATTACACTTTGCATTAGGGTCCAAGGCCATAAAATCTTTCTGGTGGACGATTTGTCAGTGTCTAACTAAATTTTAAATGGGCATTTAATTTCAATCAGCACTTTATAAGATGGGTCTCAACTGTAGAAAAATACTTGCACATATGCACAAAAAGGCAGGTCTAAATGTATTTATTACTAACCAGTTAGTAATTATGAAACAGGAAATACCCGTGTCCAGCAACAGGAGACTGCTTTAATGATAGCATATTCATACTAAGAGGAATTATCCAGTCATGAAAAAGAAGTATTTCTATATGAGCTGACATAAAAAGCTTGTAATAGATACAAGAACAAAACTACTGTACCATATCCGTGTGTATACAGTTTGTTAATGTGGTAGAATATACACCAAATCGTGTGGTTAATGGGATAAGTGAGGGATGGATGGGGGGTAAATGGGTGCATTTCCCATTTCACTCCAGTGAAATTAAAAACATTTTATTGTATTTGGAAATGGCCATTAAAATAATATGTGTTGTAGGATGGGTGCATACTAAAAGATTATCCACTGTGTAAGTTCACCCTTAATCATAGAAGGGGCTGCAATTCAGTTATCTATAGAATAACCAATCTACACCCCTGGGGTCCCTTACTTATTACTTTGAACACCATACTTCTTCAGACTGGAAAGAAGTCATTCCTTTCTGCCTGATATTATCCCAGGATACATCAAGTCATATTCCTAGTGATGGTATCTGAAAATCAACATAATTCAAAGGTCCTCTCTTCACAATGTTTGCAGTAAGATTTCAGCATCTTAACATTTAAGTGTTTTCAGATTATATCCTTTTAAACATCTGCGATTCATTATCGTAAATATCACAGTTGTGTGGGACCATATGCTTCAGCTTGCAGCACATATACATAAAGAAAAAGCACGAGCAATAAATTTCAGGAACCTTAGACTTGCCGTGGGTATGTGCAAAGAGAACATTTCCAGACACGTGGGGCCTTCTGTAATCACAGTAATATGCTTGAGATCCCCTATAAGAATCCTTCAATTGCAAAAGTTGCCACTTTTGATGGAAAGCTGTGATTTACATTTGGCTCATGCACTTCCCATGATAATTCAGGTAGGGTGGAAAACAGCACAAAAGCCTTCAGCTGCACTGGCTTTTACTTCTTAAGGAAATGAATGTGGGCTATTGTTGTCAAGTGAAGAAATCATAGGAAAATGGGATACATTTAACAAGTGATGAGATACTCTTGGCAGGCATCCTCTTGCATTCCCATGAGGCTAAAGCTAGATACGATGCCATACGGCATAAGGGATGCAGTAAAAAATCTCTTGGCAACTGGAGGATGAATAGGCATGACCTAGAGGGCTGATCATTTTCTCGCTGACATCAGAAACCCGTATATGCATACAAGAATTAATTGTGCTTCATGTATTGTAAGCCAGATCATTTTATTTTAATTTCCAGATAAGGTCTTGTCAACTAGACAGAAGCAATTTGTCTGAGCATCTCACCCACTGCAATTAGGGAGGAGGTGAATGAATTAATTGGTTACAACCAAAAAGAGTCCACTAATATTTTTGATTGCCAACTTTGACCAGGGCTAGTGCAGAGTGTATCCAGAGAGATGGAGATGAAGCTATAGGAGGCTCCCAGGTTACCAAAGGATAGGTCAGGAAAAAATTGTGAAGGTATAGAAGTTGGTGCTCTGCCCTGTGTTGCAGTTTGATTGACATCCCTGCTGGTTATTAACAAGCCACCAACCTTGTCAATACCTCAGGCATACCTTTTAGGAAGGACACTCATTGTTGCCAGAGACAGTGTACTTGAGCCCCCAAACACAACTGTGCAGGTAGCACAAGGACATCTCTGCATAGAAACACTCTCGGTATCCACAGGGAATGCAGGGTGGGATGTTCAGAATGCCTCAGGATTTTTAATACACAAGATGCCCATCCACACACTGGCTACAGGTTATTTATGAGTCTTCATGAAAATCAAACCACTCTGAAGATCATGGATCAAACTTCCATGCTGTTTTTTCCCCTCCCCCATGTGCTGTCTCCTGTAATCTGGGGATTTGTGATGAATTTGTAGTAGAATAGCAGAGCGTTGGTCTGCAGGGAGTCCAAATCTCTAAAGTGCTTCAATAAAAGTTATAGATAGATCAATGGTAGCAAATTTCACACTTATCTTTTCTTTCACCCTTTAAAGAAACCATGCTAATAAAAGCTCTTGAATACTTTTAGATGATTTGGGTCTGCATAAGGATGTGGCTGGGTCCCATGCATGTATTTTCCTAAACCTTTTTCAGAGCCTAATTATCCCCTGAGCTTTGATCTACAGAGTCTTCTGGCTTCTGCTCTATGGGCTTTCCTTCTGATGGATTTTAATCATTTACTTCAAGATTCTGCGCATCTCTATCTTTGACACCTCTTTCACCTCTAGACAGACGATTTAACTTCCTGTTAATCCAGCGCTCCTTAACTGCAGAATGACTTCTAACATTTACTTTGAATTTCACCATCCTGGAATAACCCTGCCTCTTCCCCCATGACCTGGAACAGGACTCTAGAATAGAAGTAAAGAGCAGAGTTCCAGCTTTGCTACTTAATGCTGTGTGGCCTTGAGAAATTATTTCATTTCTCTGCGCCTCAGTTTCCTCATCTATAAAATACTACCTTCATGGGACTGTTGGAGAATTAAAAGAAGTGTTTATTAAGTATTTAGCTGTAAATGGTAACTATTACAGAAGGTAGACATCAACCATGAAAAATCAGCATTCTGGTTTAGCAGGGTGTCTTAAAGATCTAGGGAAATTCTTTGGATAATTCCCAAAGCATGTTCATATGAATCAAAACGCTTTAACCCTTGATGCTGCAGCCATTTACGTTCACTGAGCTAGTATGAACTGGAGGGAATGATCATATTCACATGGCATTCACAACTAGGTCATAAACCAAAGTTTGACATTTTACAAATTCTTGTTACCCCGTCAGTTTGTCCATTTTGTGCATCACGTAGATTAGCAAGCTAACCCAGTAAAGGTTGGTTTGTTAAATTTTATGTGAAAAAATTCCTGTCTTTAATCACTAGCTTTCAGAGACTTTTTCAAATATAGTAATTAAAGGACACGGAGTGGTACAGTGAAAAGCCTGGAGCGTGATGGAACTGGGTTTGAACTTAGTTTGAACTCTGTCACTAACCTCTGCATGATAGGCAACTCAGCTTCTCCAAGTGGCCCTCACTTCCCCTTCTGTAAAACAGTTGAAATATCATATAAGGATTGGGGTGGGGGGCATCACTGACTGAATATCTATTATGTTCTCAGTACTCTGCTAATAGCTTGCTGGTTAGCTTCTCCTCTCCTAGAAACCCCCTTCCTCTTACAGGTTCGGAACACTTACAGATCATTGTTAACTGAGTACTGTTTCAGATTATAGATTATAAACTCTTTATAGACCATCTTCTCTATTCACAGTAGCATTTTAAAATGTATTTCAGTCTTTTAAATCAGAAGCTGATTCAATACACATTCCCTGAAGACTCATACTTTGTTTATTCAGCTTGGACAGTTTAATTTATTTCTAAACTTGGGTTACCCCTGCTACACTCCCACCTGCCTTCATCTCCAAATCATCCTCATTTCTTCTAAAACCCAACAGCTTCTATGGGAGCCCAGAAAGAGAATAGTTGATCATCCTGCTGACAGTTCTAGGGAAGAGACTGAGTCAAAACTAAAGGACCTTCAGGTCTACGCTGCTCAGTTTTGCTGACTTGATGGTGGTCATCATTATAATTAGATCTTCAGACTTTCATAGCCAATTAAAAAGTTTGCCCACAGGATTTGCATACTTTTACCATTTGCTTTATGGATTAGTATCAATATTTACCGTAAGAGTTATAATTCATCCCTTCAAATGTTCCTAATGTGTAGCTGCATTCTTAAATATAATTTTATTGACTTAAAGCCAAAACATTGTCTAGAAGAACACATCCAATTTTATAATAAAATGTAGAAAACTTATACAGAAATTTGCTTTCTAAGCAATTTTTAGAGAGTACAACTCTTCAGTAAGGTGAGATATACTTGTTGATAACCCCTCACCTTGGATATTTCTGGTAACTATAAACCTGTTCATTGGCTGACTTTTTCTTGCGGCTAGAAATAATTTATTACCTAGAATTATGATCTGCTTGCTTCGGAGATCTACCCTATGGTGGTGTTTGGCCTTTTGACACAGTGAAGAAATGGAACACCCATGCTTCAACAGGACAGCCCTCCAAGTGATTGTGTGCTCCAGCCTTCTGGACTCTGAATATCGTGAAGGCAGATAATCCACCTTATTTGTCTTTATGTTGGCATTTATCCCTTACTGCCTACTGTCTTTCATCCTGTAAGTGGACAAATGATACTTCTATGGATTAGTGTATGAATATGTTGAGATTTAGAATAATAGAATTTCCCAGCTGTAAGAGACACTATCCGATGCTGGAATCTCTTCTACAACCTTACTGCTCAACCGTCATTTAAGTTCTACTTGAAAGTATCCAATGACCAGCAAATTATTTCACTCAGAAATAACGAGACCTTCCAAATGGTACCCTGAATTTCATCAGGCTTTTCTAATATTTGGACAATGACAAGATCATGCAGATGGTAATATTTCTACTGCAGCAGCTTATAGCTCCCACAAGCACAATTGTAGGACACCAACCCACCTTGCTCCCTTGGCTTTTATTCTGGTTATTTCTGGAAGGCCCCAGAGCAATGTATGTGGCCCACCTTCTTTTTTTTGTTGTTATTCTTTTTTTTCATTGGAGTATAATTGCTTTACAATGTTGTGTTAGTTTCTGCCGCACAGGGAAGTGAATCAGCCATACACATACACGTATCCCCTCCCCCCCCACCCCTTCCCACCCAACTAGGCCATCACAGAGCACCGAGCTGAGCTCCCTGTGCTATACAGCAGGTTCCCACTAGCTATCTTTTTTTTTTTTTTTTTTTTTGTGGTACACGGGCCTCTCACTGTTGCGGCCTCTCCCGTTGCGGAGCACAGGCTCCGGACGCGCAGGCTCAGCGGCCACGGCTCACAGGCCCAGCCGCTGCGCGGCATGTGGGACCTTCCCGGATCGGGGCACGAACCCGCGTCCCCTGCATCGGCAGGTGGACTCTCAACCACTGCGCCACCAGGGGAGCCCTAGCTATCTATTTTACACATGGTAGTGTATTTATGTCAAACCTAATCCCCCAATTCATCCCACCCTCCCCTTCCCCTGCTGTGTCCACACGTCCATTCTCTACATGTGCCTTTCTGTTACTGCCCTGCAAATAGGTTCATCTGTACCATTTTTCTAGATTCCACATTTATGCATTGATATATGATATCTGTTTTTCTCTTTCTAACTTCACTCTGTATGACAGACTCTAGTTCCATCCACATCATTACAAATGGCCCAATTTCATTTCTTTTTATGGCTGAGTAATATTCCATTGTATATAGGTATCACATCTTCTTTATCCATTCATCTGTTGGTGGACATTTAGGTTGCTTCCATGTCCTGGCTATTGTAAGTAGTGCTGCAGTGAACATTGGGGTACATGTGTCTTTTTGAATTATGGTTTTCTCAGGGTATATGTCCAGTAGTGGGATTGCTGGGTCATATGGTAGCTCTATTTTTAGTTTTTCAAGGAACCTCCATACTGTTCTCCACAGTGGCTGTATCAGTTTACATTCCCACCAACAGTGCAAGAGGGTTCCCTTTTCTCCACACCCTCTCCAGCATTTGTTGTTTGTAAATTTTCTGATGATGCCCATTCTAACCAGTGTGAGGTGTTACCTCACTGTCATTTTGATTTGCATTTCTCTAATAATTAGTGATGTTGAGCAGCCTTTCATGTGCCTCTTGTCCATCTGTATGTGTTCTTCACTGAAATGTCTAGTTAGGTCTTTTGCCCATTTTTTGATTGGGTTGTTTGTTTTTTTGATATTGAGCTGCATGAGCTGTTTGATATTTTGGAGATTAATCCCTTGTCTGTTGCTTCATTTGCAAATATTTTCTCCTATTCTGTGGTTGTCTTTTTGTCTTATATATGGTTTCCTTTGCTGTGTAAAAGCTTTTAAGTTTAATTAGGTCCCATTCACTTATTTTTGTTTTTATTTTCATTACTCTAGGAGGTGGGTCATAAAAGATCTTGCTGTGATTTATGTCAAAAAGTGTTTTTCCTATGTTTTCGTCTAAGAGTTTATAGTGTCCAGTCTTACATTTAGGTCTTTAATCCATTTTGAGTTTATTTTTGTGTATGGTGTTAGGTAGTGTTATAATTTCATTCTTCTACATGTAATTGTCCAGTTTTCCCAGCACCATTTATTGAAGAGGCTGTCTTGTCTCCATTGTATATTCTTGCATCCTTTGTCATAGATTAGGTGACCATAGATGCGTGGGTGTATCTCTGGGCTTTCTATCCTGTACCACTGAACTATATTTCTGTTTTTATGCCAGGACCATATTGTCTTGATTACTGTAGCTTTGTAGTATAGTCTGAAGTCAAGGAGCCTGATTCCTCCAGCTCCGTTTTTCTTTCTCAAGATTGCTTAGGCTATTTGGGGACTTTTGTGTCTCCACACAAATTTTAAGATATTTTGTTCTAGTTCTGTAAAGAATGCCATTGGTAATTTGATAGGGATTGCATTGAACCTGTAGATGGCTTTGGGTAGTATAGTCATTTTCACAATATTGATTCTTCCATTCCAGGAACATGGTATATCTCTCCATCTGTTTGTGGCATCTTTGATTTCTTTCATCAGTGTATTATAATTTTCTGCATACAGGTCTTTGGTCTCCTTAGGTAGGTTTATTCCTAGATATTTTATTCTTTTTGTTGCAGTGGTAAGTGGGAGTGTTTTCTTGATTTCACTTTCAGATTTTTCATCATTAGTGTATAGGAATGCAAGAGATTTCTGTGCATTAATTTTGTATCCTGCTACTTTACCAAATTCATTGATGAGCTCTAGTAGTTTTCTGGTAGCATCTTTAGGATTCTCTATGTATAGGATCATGTCATCTGCAAACAGTGACAGCTTTACTTCTTCTTTTCTGATTTGGATTCCTTTTATTTCCTTTTCTTCTCTGATTGCTGTGGCTAAAACTTCCAAAACTATGTTGAATAAGAGTGGTGAGAGTGGGCAACCTTGTCTTGCTCCTGCTCTTAGTGGCAATGGTATCAGTTTTTCACCATTGAGAACAATGTTGGCTGTGGGTTTGTCATATATGGCCTTTATTATGTGAAGTAAGGTCCCTCTATGCCTACTTTCTGGAGGGTTTTTATCATAAATGGGTGTTGAATTTTGTCAAAAGCTTTTTCTGCATCTTTTGAGATGATCATATGGTTTTTCTCCTTCAATTTGTTAATATGGTGTATCACATTGATTGATTTGCATATATTGAAGAATCCTTGCATTCCTGGAATAAACCGCACTTGATCATGGTGTGTGATCCTTTTAATGTGCTGTTGGATTCTGTTTGCTAGTATTTTGTTGAGGATTTTTGCATCTATGTTCATCAGTGATATTTTCCTGTAGTTTTCTTTCTTTGTGACATCCTTGTCTGGTTTTGGTATCAGGGTGATGGTGGCCTCGTAGAATGAGTTTGGGAGTGTTCCTCCCTCTGCTATATTTTGGAAGACTTTGAAAAGGATAGGTGTTAGCTCTTCTCTAAATGTTTGATAGAATTCGCCTGTGAAGCCATCTGGTCCTGGGCTTTTGTTTGTTGGAAGATTTTTAATCACAGTTTCAATTTCAGTGCTTGTGATTGGTCTGATCATATTTTCTATTTCTTCCTGATTCAGTCTTGGCAGGTTGTGCATTTCTAAGAATTTGTCCATTTCTTCCAGTTTGTCCATTTTATTGGCATAGAGTTGCTTGTAGTAATCTCTCATGATCTTTTGTATTTCTGCAGTGTCAGTTGTTACTTCTCCTTTTTCATTTTTAATTCTATTGATTTGAGTCTTCTCCCTTTTTTTCTTGATGAGTCTGGCTAATGGTTTATCAATTTTGTTTATCTTCAAAGAACCAGCTTTTAGTTTTATTGATCTTTGCTATCATTTCCTTCATTTCTTTTTCATTTATTTCTGATTTGATCTTTATGATTTCTTTCCTTCTGCTAACTTTGGGGCTTTTTTGTTCTTCTTTCTCTAATTGCTTTTGGTGCAAGTTAGGTTGTTTATTCGAGATGTTTCCTGTTTCTTAAGCTAGGATTGTATTGCTATAAACTTCCCTCTTAGAACTGCTTTTGCTGCATCCCATAGGTTTTGGGTTGTCGTGTCTCCATTGTCATTTGTTTCTAGGTATTTTTTGATTTCCTCTTCAATTTCTTCAGTGATCACTTCATTATTAAGTAGTGCATTGTTTAGCCTCCATGTGTTTGTATTTTTTACAGATCTTTTCCTGTAATCGATATCTAGTCTCATAGTGTTGTGGTCGGAAAAGATACTTGATACAATTTCAGTTTTCTTAAATTTACCAAGGCTTGATTTGTGACCCAAGATATGATCTATCCTGGAGAATGTTCCATGAGCACTTGAGAAAAATGTGTATTCTGTTGTTTTTGGGTGGAATGTCCTATAAATATCAATTAAGTCCATCTTGTTTAATGTATCATATAAAGCTTGTTTCCTTATTTAGTTTCATTTTGGATGATCTGCCCATTGGTGAAAGTGGGGTGTTAAAGTCCCCTACTATGAATGTGTTACTGTCTGTTTCCCCTTTTATGGCTGTTAGTATTTGCCTTATGTATTGAGGTGCTCCTATGTTGGGTGCATAAATATTTACAATTGTTATATCTTCTTCTTGGATCGATCCCTTGATCATTATGTGTCCTTCTTTGTCTCTTCTAATAGTGTTTATTTTAAAGTCTATTTTGTCTGATATGAGAATTGCTACTCCAGCTTTCTTTTTGTTTCCATTTGCATGGAATATCTTTTTCCATCCCCTCACTTTCAGTCTGTATGTGCCTCTAGGTCTGAAGTGGGTGTCCTGTAGACAGCATATATATGGGTCTTGTTTTTGTATCCATTCAGCCAGTCTGTGTCTTTTGGTGGGAGCATTTAATCCATTTACATTTAAGGTAATTATCGATATGTATGTTCCTATTCCCATTTTCTTAATTGTTTTGGGTTTGTTATTGTAGGTCTTTTCCTTCTCTTGTGTTTCTTGTCTAGAAAAGATCATTTAGCACTTGTTGTAAAGCTGGTTTGGTGGTGCTGAACTCTCTCAGCTTTTGCTTGTCTGTAAAGGTTTTAATTTCTCCATCAAATCTGAATAAGATCCTTTCTGGTTAGAGTAATCTTGGTCATAGGTTGTTCTCCTTCATCACTTTAAATATGTCCTGCCAGTCCCTTCTGGCTTGCAGAGTTTCTGCTGAAATATCAGCTGTTAACCTTATGGGATTCCCTTGTGTGTTATTTGTTGTTTTTCCCTTGCTGCTTTTAATATGTTTTCTTTGTATTTATTTTGACAGTTTGATTAATATGTGTCTTGGCGTGTTTCTCCTTGGACTGTATGGGACTCTCTGTGCTTCCTGGACTTGATTAACTATTTCCTTTCCCATATTAGGGCAATTTTCAACTATAATCTCTTCAAATATTTGCTCAGTCCCTTTCTTTTTCTCTTCTTCTTCTGGAACCCCTATAATTCGAATCTTGGTGCGTTTAATGTTGTCCCAGAGGTCTCTGAGACTGTCCTCAGTTCTTTACATTCTTTTTTCTTTATTCTGCTCTGCAGTAGTTATTTCCACTATTTTATCTTCCAGGTCACTTATCTGTTCTTCTGCCTCAGTTATTCTGCTATTGATCCCTTCTAGAGTATTTTTCATTTCATTTATTGTGCTGTTCATCGTTGCTTGTTTCCTCTTTAGTTCTTCTAGGTCCTTGTTACACATTTCTTTTATTTTCTCTATTCTGTTTCCAAGAGTTTGGATCGTCTTTACTATCATTACTCTGAATTGTTTTTCAGGTAGACTGCCTATTTCCTCTTCATTTGTTAGGTCTGGTGGGTTTTTATCTTGCTCCTTCATCTGCTGTGTGTTTTTCTGTCTTCTCATTTTGCTTATCTTACTGTGTTTGGGGTCTCCTTTTTGCAGGCTGCAGGTTCGTAGTTCCCGTTGTTTTTGGTGTCTGTCCCCAGTGGCTAAAGTTGGTTCAGTGGGTTGTGTAGGCTTCCAGGTGGAGGGGACTAGTGCCTGTGTTCTGGTGGATGAGGCTGGATCTTGTCTCTCTGGTGGGCAGGTCCACGTCTGCTGGTGTGTTTTGGGGTGTCTGTGGACTTATTATGATTTTAGGCAGCCTCTCTGCTAATGGGTGGGATTGTGTTCCTGTCTTGCTAGTTGTTTGGCATAGGGTGTCCAGCACTGTGGCTTGCTAGTCATTGAGTGAAGCTGGGTGTTCGTGTTGAGATGGAGATCTCTGGGAGTTTTTCACCGTTTGATATTATGTGGAGCTGGGAGGTCTCTTGTGGACCAGTGTCCTGAAGTTGGCTTTTCCACCTCAAAGGCACAGCACTGACTCCTGGCTGCAGCACCAAGAGGCTTTCATCCACACGGCTCAGAATAAAAGGGAGAGAAAGTAGAAAGAAAGAAAGAAAGAAAGAAAGAAAGAGAGAGAGAGGGAGGGAGGGAGGGAGGGAGGAAAGAAGGAAGGGAGAAAGAGGATAAAAGAAAATAAAATAAAGTAAGATAAAATAAAGTTATTAAAGTAAAAAGTAATTATTAAGAAAAAAAAAATTTTTAAGTAAAAAAAAAAAAAAACGGACGGATAGAACCCTAGGATAAATGGTGTAAGCAAAGCTGTACAGCCAAAATCTCACACAGACGCATACACACTCACAAAAAGAGGAAAAGGAGAAAAAATAATAAATCTTGCTCTCAAAGTCCACCTCCGCAATTTGGGATGATTCGTTGTCTATTCAGGTATTCCACAGATGCAGGGTGTACATCAAGTTGATTTTGGAGATTTAATCCGCTGCTCCTGAGGCTGCTGGGAGAGATTTCCCTTTCTCTTCTTTGTTCGAACAGCTCCCGGGGCCCAGCTTTGGATTGGGCCCCGCCTCTCTGTGTATGTCACCGGAGGGCGTCTGTTCTTTGCTCAGACAGGACGGGGTTAAAGGAGCAGCTGATTCAGGGGCTCTGGCTCACTCAGGCGGGGGGGAGGGAGAGGCATGATGCCAGGCGAGCCTGTGGCGGCAGAGGCTGGCATGACGTTGCACCAGCCTGAGGTGGGCCGTGCGTTCTCCCGGGGAAGTTGTCCCTGCATCCTCCCGGGGAAGTTGTCCCTGCATCCCGGGACCCTGGCAGTGGAGGGCTGCACAGGCTCCCTGGAAGGGTGGTGTGTATAGTGACCTGTGCTCCCACACAGGCTTCTTGGTGTCTCATGCCCGTCTGTGGGGTCTGCGCTGTTAGCCGCGGCTCGCACCCATCTCTGGAGCTCCTTTAAGCAGCGCGCTTAATCCCCTCTCCTCGCACTCCAGGAAACAAAGAGGGAAGAAAAAGTCTCTTGCCTCTTCGGCAGGTCCAGACTTTTCCCTGGACTCCCTCCCGGCTAGCCCTGGTGCCCTAACCCCTTCAGGCTGTGTTCACACCACCAGTCTTCTCCCTGCGCTCCAACTGAAACCCGAGCCTCAGCTCCCAGCCTCCCTTGCTGCTTTTAATATTTTTTCTTTGAATTTAATTTTTGTTAGTTTGATTACTATGTGTCTGGGTATGTTTCTCCTGGGGTTTATCCTGTATGGGACTCTCTGCGCTTCCTGGACTTAGGTGGCTATTTCATTTCCCATGTTAGGGAAGTTTTCAACTATAATCTCTTCAAATATTTTCTCTTTCTCTTCTTCTTCTGGGACCCCTATAATTTGAATATTGGTGTGTTTAGTGTTGTTTCAGAGGTCTCTGAGACTGTCCTCAATTATTTTCATTCTGTTTTCTTTACTCTGCTCCACAGCAGTTATTTCCACCATTTTCTCTTCCAACTCACTTATCCATTCTTCTACCTCAGTTATTCTGCTATTGATTGCTTCTAGAGTATTTTTAATTTCAGTTATTGTGTTGTTCGTCACTGTTTGTTTGCGCTTTAGTTCTTCTAGATCCTTAACATTTCTTGTATTTTCTCCATTCTGTTTCTGAGATTTTGGATCATCTTTACTATCATTACTCCAAATTCTTTTCCAGGTGACTTTCCTATTGCCTCTTCATTTATTTGGTCTTGTAGGTTTTTACCTTGCTCCTTCGTCTGTAACATATTTTTTTGTTGTCTCGTATTTTTTGATGGGTGGGGCTATATTGCTGTCTTACTGGTTGTTTGGCCTGAGGCTTCTAGCACTGTAGTTTGCAGGCAGTTGGGCAGAGCCTGGTCTTGGTGCCTCTATGAGGACCTCCAGGAGGCCTCACTCTGATTACTATTCCCTGGGGTCTGAGGTTCTCTGTTAATCCAGTGGTTTGGACTCAGCTCTCCCACCACAGGAGCTCAGGCCTGACCCCTGGCTGGGGAACCAATATCCCACAAGCCATGCGGTGCTGTGAAAGAAAAGAACAAAAAGGAACAATACAATAACAAAGAATAAAAAATAAAACAAAATTAGAAAGGTAAAAAATATATTAGGAAAAATAAAAATATAATTGAAACAACTACAGCAAGGTAAAACAGAACCACAACAGAAAAAAGGAAAAAAAGGAACAAGCCAAAAGGCACAGAACAATAACAAAGTACAAAGAGTAAAATAAAATTAGGAAAATAAAAGATTTATTAGAGCAAATAAAAATATAAATGAATCAACAACAACAAGGTAAAAGAGAACCACACCCTAAAAGAGAAAAAAAAAAAAGGCCTTGGCTAGGGGGGTGGAGCTTAGGGGGGGTGGAACTTAGGCAGGGGCGGGTTTTAGGGGGGGTGGGGCCTAGGCGGGGTGACGTTTAAGCGTGGGGCGGGGCCTAGTCTCAGGACCTGTGCATTTTGGGAAAAAGGCAGCACAGCCTGAGGGGCTCCTCAGAGTGTGGAGTTCTGCAGTTTGGAGGTAAGGCCCGGCCTGAGGGTGTGTGGACGGTTGGAGAGGTCTCAGAGGGGTTCTTGGAGTGCCCCGTGCAGAGGTAGGGCCCTGGGTGGGGGTGTAGGGGCGAGGCCTAGGCCTCCAGGAGGCTCGCTCCTGGAGGGAGCCTCTGAGGGCGTGGGTTTAGGCCTGGGAGCCCAACAGGCTCCCCGGTGCCCAGGCAGGCGGCGAAAGTGCTGGCCACGCTCCCTTCTGTTCCCCCCCCTCCTGAGGGTGTCCCCAGTCACCACTGGACCCCTAACCGTGGGTGGGCCCCACTGGGTGTGGGAACTCCTCCCCCCACAGCCGCCCCTCAGGGGTGCTGGTCCCGTTTGTCCGGCCTTTACACTTGCCTCCCCTTTCCTCCCTCACACTCCCTCGGCAGCCATACGGCCGGAGGGGGCCTGGGTGGGCAGAGGATCAGGCCCGGGATCTCAGCAGGCTCCCGGGGGCCCAGGTGGGCAGGGGAAATGCTGGCCACGCTCCCTTCTGGTCCTCTGCCCTCCCAGCGGTGCCCCCACTTTCCCCTCTGAGCATTGGATCCCTTCCCCTCCCCTAGCCGCCCCTCAGGGGCACTGGTCCCATCCCGCTTCCACTTCTCCTCCCCACTCCCTCCCCCGCAGGTCCTACCCAGTCGCTGGGGGTTCCTCGCATCCCCTTAAGTGTCTGTGGTCCCCCACTGGTGCCTGGTAGGTGACCTAGTTATGCAGAGACGCGAACTCCATGTTCTCCTAGTCTGCCATCTTGACTCCACCGCCTCTGTGGTCCACCTTCTTAAAGGTCCCTTTCTCTATATGTATGTCTCCTCATGGCGTATGGGGGTATTTGGGAAATCACGGTACTGCCAGAGCAGCATACACCGTCAGGATCTGAATCTCAATCTAGGCTCAGCCAGGACACTCTGCTACATGTTTCCAGACAGCTCCAACAGCAAGATCAAATATAAGTTATAGTGGAGCAAGTTTCTTTTCTCATTAACTTACCCTATAGATACTCAGAGAGGGAGACATGTGTACACATAATTACTAGATAAATCAAAAACTGAGAACTGAGTAAGAGACATAGGCTAGTAATATGAAATCAGAGGGAATCTCTGTAAATCTGAGACTTGGTGATGCTCAAAGTTGCTGAATCAGTGATTCCTGTTTCAATGATCAGGTGACTTTCAAGCCAGCTTACTCAAATCTTTACATGAGTTTGGGCCATCCTTCTCAGTTTTGTTTGGGGAGTTTCAAATGTGCTTATCTACCAAATTACAGTTCTGCTATTTATTCGTTCAACAAACAGGACTGAGTATGTACTGTGTCAGGCACTGTGCCATATAAATTCCAATCTGAGATACAAATTCATAGTGATTATAACCACCATGGGATAGAAACTGCGTAGCATTTTTTCAGAAAACAACCTGCTATGTTTTAAAAAAAAATCAGTAGCAAGAGGAAAATGTAAGACCCTGGCAGAAAAGACTAAATCCAGAGCTAGCAGCTCAGTTTTTAATGGTAGGTAGAGAAAATCCCCTGCAAGCAGATGTGGGCTCTTTTTCCAGGAGGAGTCCCTTAAGGGTTTACATGGCAAAAAAATAGGTTTCTGCTGAAGATCACTTGATGGAATCATTCATTATGATGTCTTTGGCTGACATGATAGAATTGAAACTCTATTTTATCAAACTTGGGATTGACACATGAGATGTATTAGGACCGTTTTATGTGCATTCTGCACCTATCAGATCTACACAGCCTTTGGAGGTGACATCCACTGCTGGGATAATCAGTCATGATTAGGAGCATGACAAGAACCTTACAGAAGCTCTGTGGATGTCAATGCTGACTCCAGGCCAAACATGGAACACAGGATATGGTTCCGTGCATTCAGGAATCAGGAGGGTAGACAAAATCAAGGCTGGAGGATGTATCGTACGGGGATCTGGTCCAACGTGGGTGGGACTGAACATATGTTAATGAAACCTTGATTGACTAGAAGGCTTGAGTAATGAGGGTGTTCTGAGAAGCAGAAGAAACTGTTTTCTGTTTCTCTCACTTGGTCAAATCCAAAGAGCCTCTGGACTAAAGTCGTTTGAGTTCTTTCAAAGAAAGTTGGACCCTACTGAGGGTGTGAAAAGCAATTAACTGATGGTGTGTATCCTGGGCAGAGTCCATCTGATGTTTCTGAACTAAGTGCTATTTCAGTTGTTAGAAAGGCATGGCTTTCCATGCCCCAGCGAAGACTCTGCAGATCAATGGATATGCAGGCCCTTCGTGCTAAATGGAGCAATTGAATTCTGTTTGACTAACTGAGCTATGAGTACCAGGATATGTGGTACAGTCTTAAGAGGGAGTAAACAACGTACATACTGCATTTTTGTTTGTTTTCTCTTTTTTTACCAGCATACTGCTGAAACAGCCATTCTCTTCCGTGTGCAAGTATAGGTTGCTAGAAGTAGATCCAAGTGCGTCTGACTGTGGGAGGAATACACGTCCCAGGTTGACTGGTTCCAACCCCACACTACTACTGATCGTCACATATCCCCACACACGTGTACAAGTGGAGTCTTGGCCACCAAGACTCCACCAGGCCACCAACTCTGAGAGGCCCTAAAGTTATGTGTAGACCAGTCTCTACAAATGTGAATAATGTGTTTAGGACCATTTGCCCATGTAAGGTACGAGTGCATGGATCACAGACTCACCCCAGAACACTTATAAGAATAGCACAGATTCCATATTTAGTTCATACCTACCTACATGAGCAGGCCTGCTCTTTATTTTGCAGATAAATTTAAATCCATCTGCATTGTTATATTTTCTGGGATCATAATATGGCTTAATTTGCTTCCTCACACATTTCTAGATGGTAAGGATTCTATGCCTTTTCCATTTCCATCCCTAAGAACCACATTCAAAAGAAAGAAATAGAAAAGCATAAAATCAAGGTCAGGAAGATTAAGCCCCTTAATTCACATGCCAAACTACCCATTTCAATTGTGGTTTTGTCTCCCAGCTAAAGTTTGTCTTCTGTGACATTTGCATTAAGCCCAGAGGACATTTTGAGTGGAAACAGGCTGAAAGCATAATTGAAACTCTGAGTGGTGCCATTCGCCTAATTTGCATTTTTCCCCCAGGTGGGGACTTTTTACTTCCCCCCTTTCTTCTCCTAGGGTGTTCAAAGATTATTTCAAAGAATGATGTTGTGCAATTGATTCCAGTAAATCCCCATGTGTAGTATATTATATATATAATTTTTTTTCCAGAAGCTCTTTTAAGTACTAGTGATAAGCTATGTAAGGAAGTCCTTTGTAGGTTCAGAATAGTACAGATGGCTCCTTTTCCCCCTCAGATAGAGGTTTTCAATATTTGTTCACAAGTTTAATTGTTTATTAGAATTTTTCCTTTCAATTATCTTCATGATGTTATTCTGAGCTACTTAGGAGGTTGTCTCTATAGAAACATCTATTTTTTTAAAAAAAATAGACATAGACTATTCAATTTCATCCTTCATGTGTTCTTTGAACTCTGCACCCTGAAACATGCACTGGCTTGATCTCTATTTAAAAGTTTGAGAATCACTGACATTTTGATTGTGTCAACAAAGTTCATAATGTAAGACAATGCAGGGCTGATCCTATCAATTGTGCCCTGTAATAGGAAATTTAAGGGGAGATTACAATCAGTGGGGAAGTAGAGTCTGTTTCCTTCAGGGGGACGAAGAAACAAAGAGTGTTGTGACCTATTTCTGTTTTGATTAATATTAAAACACGATCGTCGGAGTGGTCTAGATTTGTGCCTTTTCTAAGGTTTTCGTCTTTCTCATGACCTCATTACTCATGTTGTATATATTATTTCAAATATCAGAAGCTCTCCTAGATTATATCAGATAATCATATATAATTATATCAGAGCCCTCCTAGATTTTAAGCCTGAGTAGGGTAGAGCCAGGCATGCATTTGTTCAAATGAGGGAGGAATATAGCCCAAGCCAGCATTTCTGGAGAATGGAACACACATCATTGTGAGGGTTTTAGTGCATACATGGACAAACATATGTTTTTACTTGACTTCTTAAATTTATTTTTAGAAAAAAAACACATTTGGCACATTCATCATGTACTATAAAGATTATCTTCAAATAATTTTGTAAATGAAAATGTCAGTCAATTAAAAGAAAAATATTAAATGAATAATAGATCAGGTGTGAAAGTATGGCTAGACTGTGAATCTGGAAGCTAGTTGGTTTTTAGGAAGGAGCACATTTGCTTAGGCAGACTAGCCTAGACTAACTGGCCTTAACCTCATTTGGCCACACTAGGTCTCGGTTGCCAGAGGAAAAAAGTCCTCACATCAAATGCGTAATTTGAGGATTCACCGCAATCATGAATAGAAGGCTCTCAGCACAGCGTCGCTCTTTTAGAAAAAAGAATGACTTGGATTTTTGGCCTCTTATCTTTACAAACAATCATTTGAAGAATATTTAATATCACTTTGTGGCGTCCACTCTGGGCAGGCACTGTAATTTCACTCCTTTGATGTCATTTTTCCTTCATGACTTCTCATGTGAGACAGGTAGGGCTTTGCCAAGAAAAGTGGGAGGATCCAAAGATGGGCAAGTTTGGATCAGAATCATCTGCCTCACTCCTTTAGCCTCAGCAGAAATGTCTGTAGTAACCATCCCCATGGTAACCGCATAGGCCAGAACACGGGTACCTGCCTAGAAGGAGGCGGAAGGACCCAGGAGGCAGGCAGAAAACCAGCTAGAAGAAGGAAGCTGTGTAGAAAAGGAAAGTGAAGCTCCTTTAATGCCCAGAATTACAGGAATAATGATGAGAATAGTTCTTATTCATGGGGCACCAGGGTCTGTCCAAAGTGCTTTATGTACCTAGGTACATATCTTGTTTAATGCTCACCGTAAGAATTATAGTACCTATGAGGGGAGGTACTGTTGTTTGTTCCTTGGTTAAAGGGACAGGTGGCTTTCCCAAGGTCTCAGGGCCACTATACATGAGCCAGGATTGGAAAAGGACTTAGAAACCTACCATTAAAACTGCTGCTTCTTAGGGCACGAGAATAGCAGTTCCTGGCATGATAGGTCCCCACCCTCTTCTCTGTGCCAGGAATCGCTGGGAAATGTGGAAACCTGGCATCTTGACAAGGAATCCATTGTCCAAGGTCCTAGTTCTTGGCCCTGGCTGCATTAGATTCATCTGGGGAGTCTTAAAGAGATACTAGTGCCTGGACCCCAGCCTAGCTATGTCAGAATCTCGGTTCGGAGTTGGGACAGGTATTGCTACTTTTAAAAAATATTCTCTAGGTGATTCTCATAGCCTTGAAAAAGACCCACAGTCTAAAGCACTCACTCCTGAACTGGTAAAAGCTGTCTAAAATACATATGACCCCATTATGCAACCCTAGTTACTTGATAGCACAAGTTGGGAAGAGAGCTAGAATATATTGAGGGCCTGCTGTGTGCCAGGTCCTGAATGTAGATGTGGTCTCTCAGTGTGCCCTCACCTGGTACCTCTGACGACCTGGAGGGATCAGTGAGAGGCCTGAGGGGACAGGCTGGGGGCAGCTGCCCTTTTTCCTCTCATTTATCATTTCTGGGAAATGGATGTGCCGAGAGCTTGAACTGTAGATGCAGACTGATCAGACTGGGACCAGGTGTCTGCCTGTTCTGGGTGTGTGGCCTTGAGCATGTTAGTCAGTCTCTCCAAGGCTCAGTCTTTTCTCCCATAATATGGAAATGATGCTTATAGTAGATTATGCATTCTCAGTGGGGCTGTATGTCACCAAAGCGGTGACATGGGTTCTTGGGAGAGAGGCAAAAATTGTACTTTGTGTGTGTGTGTAGAGTACAGATATACATGCAGTTAATAAACTGGTATACAGTATGTCTATGACATTGACGATTCATGAGAATGGTGGCTGTTAGACAAAAACATCTGAAAACGCTCCTGGGTCAGGGGAGATAATGAAAAAAGGTGGGGAAATGCTGCTATAGATTAGAATTGCTATGAGGCTAAAAGGAGAGACTGAATGTACAGTCTCAGGCACAGAGCCTGGCACTCAGATGCCACTCAGTAAATAACAAGTTACTGTTCTTTGTCAAAACTTCATTCAACACTCACACACCGATCCCAGCTATGCTTAGTGGCTATGCGAAGCTTTATTGGGATTATGAGGGAAGATAAGGCACCACCCCTGACTTCACCAGTGAGCTAAGGCAAAGCTAAGCACAGGAGGCTAAGTGCTGGCATGAATGGATGCACACAGAGCCTGGGGAACTAAGGGGAGACCATGGCTGAGTTCTTCATGTCCTACCTGGCTCCACTGCTGGGCTCAACCAAGACAAGAGGTGATAAGGGGCCTTCCTTCTCAGCCTTGCCTGCAGTATCTTCTGCGCCCAGTGTGGAAGAGGTACCCCTGCACCACCACCACTAGAGCATCATTTAGCCCCGAGAGAGTAATTAAGTGGAATTGTTATTGATGGCCTCCTGTATGGAAAAGCTTTCTGTTCATTGCTGGAGATGAATAAAAGAATAAGATCCAATTTCTGCCCTTGGTTCTGATGGGGAAAACAGATACATAGAGTGGACCTGTTGATATGATATAAAATTCACTATGTACAGGAAATGCTGGAAACACAAAGAGGATATTTGGAGAAGTGGCCCAAGCTGACTCTCCAAGAATGATAGAGTTAATGATAGAGGTAATGATAGAGTTAACAGGGTGAAGAAGCTGGGAAGTATTTACCTTCTGCACAGAGGGAGCGATACAATCCATCAAAGGGGTAGGAGAGTAGCGTAGCTGTTGGGAGGTGCGGTAGTGGGTAATGTGGGAGACACAGAGTGAAGATGGATGCCAGTGGGGGGCCAGTGGACAGCTTGGACAGGGAGGATGTTGAGTGTTGAGCATTATTTTGCATGGGGAGCCAGAGCTGTACGGGAGACTCAAGAGGAGGAAAGTCGGTTCTACAGTTGTGATGGACGGGTCCCAATTTCCTTCAAGGAATACGTCTTTATGTGACCTTCCAGACCCCACATTTCCTGGACCAGCTTATCTCTTCTTTGCTTTCTCCCTTGCTCTCTGTGCCCATCTCACTGGCTTATTTGCAGCTCCCTGAATGCCACAGGGCCATTCCACATGTTGTGGTTCTGTCTGCCTGTAATAAGTCCCCTATTAATGTCCATCTCCACCCCTCCACCCTCATACTAGACTTCAAGCCAGGGACTGTGTCCATCTTTGTTCCACATTATAAGCCCAACATCCGGCATAACCTGGGCTCAGGAAATATTTGTGGAAGGAAAGAGAAAAGGAAGGAAGGGAAGAAGGAAGGAATTTACCTGTGAAACTAGAACCCCTACAGAGTCTCTCTATTCTGGGAAGATAATTACTGTGGTGATAATAACCATATTAGCCTTTGTGTGCCTTCCCTAGCCTCCAGCCCTTCCCAGCTGAGACTGTCTTCTTTGATCCTGCCCAGGGACTAAGGCCAGAACCAGCATCCTGGCAAAATAGACAACAAGTTCCCAAGCGGGCCCTGTCATCTGAGCAGTGTGCCTTCAGTGGATTGATGCTAACTGATGGTGACAATGAAAGCAACCTCCGTGTCTCTCCTTCATAGTTCACTTCCAGAACCTGAACCCAGCCACGCCCAATCACTCTTAGCTACGAAGATGGTCAGAGGAAGTGAACAAGTGTCTGAGAACTGCAGACTCCCAAGAGATCCCATGTGTGTACATTACAGAGAAGCCCCTAGAGCTGACTTGGCAGCCAGGAAAGGCGCTGGAGCCCTGACACAGAGGGACCTTGAGGTGGCACTGGTACCCTGGGAAGTGCTTCCGGACTGGGCGGGAACGTGAGAGCAGGACTGAGCTGGGGACTCACATCATTATATGCAGGTTCTGATGGGATTTCAGGAGGGGAGTGTTTTACAACAGGGCTGTGTCTTTACTGAGATCAGGTAGTGGTGAAAAGCGGACAGACCAGGGTTCAAATCTTGGTTTTATGATTTACAGACTGCATGCTGGGCACCTCCTTTGCCCTCTCAGAAGCCTCAGTTACTTTATCTACAGACTGTGGAGGGAGGGGGTCAAAACTGTTGTAAAGATTAAATAAGGTCACGTACGTAAAATGCTTAGCCCTGAGTCGCATGTGTAGAAAGTGTTCAATTCACATTAGCCATTATAATGATCAGCTAAAATGGTTATTATCACCATAAGAATTATGGTCCCAGAATAGAAAGATCAGCTTAATTCAGCAGACAGTTATATGGCTTTAACAGTGTACTTGGACCCAGGTAGATATTGTCACTAAAAGACACACAAGAAGGTTCCTGGTAGTAATATTTTAAGAACCCCAAACTGGAAATAGCCCATATGCCCATCAACAGTAGAGTACATAAATGGACGCAGTATGGCCACATAATGGAATTCTATACACTGACGAGGATAAACTGCGCTACTTGCAGCCACTTGGATGGATCTTACAAACATAATGTTGAGTGAAAGGGGCAGACACAAATGAGCACCCACTCTACGATTCCATTTGCATGAAGTGCAAGTACGAATGAAACTAATCTATGGTATTAGAAGTTAGGATAGTGTAGCCTTTGGGGAGGAGGGTAGGGATTCTACTCGGGGAGGGGGAGGAAGGGGGGCTGGTAATATTTTGTGTCTAGGGCTGGGCACTGGGCACACGGATGTGCCCACTTTGTGAAAATTCGCTGAGCTGTACATTCTGATTTATGTGCTCTTCTGTATCTGTGTTACGCTCCAATTAAAGGTTTAGTAAACGAACAAACGAGACTGTTTAGCAGAGCGCTAAAAAAACAAGTGGGGGTGGGGAAGAAAGCAGGTAATACAATTCCACGCTTACCCACAGGGTCCCCAGAGTTTACAGAGGAAGGCAGACAGGCATACACACATACAGACAATAAGTGGTGATACCTGTAGTAACAGAATCGTGCACTAAGTAAACACGCACCGCAGAGGGAAGCGTGACGGATGAGCCGTCACAGCTGCTGCTCATGTTAACGGCCCTGAGCTCCATGCGGTTCCGCCAGCATGGCTGCTTCTCGGACACGACCTAGCCATGCAACTGTAGGAAGTGCCCTCACATCTCTCCAGCCACTGTCCTGATCTGGTCCAGGCGTCACTGGTATGACACCAGACTAACAGTTTTCTTGGCTTCTCTTCTTGCCCTTCTCCAAACCGCTCTGTAGAACCCAGAGCTACTAAATTAGAATCTTTGGACTGGGTGCTCGGTACTTAAAAAACAAATCTCCCATGTGATTCTGATACACCCCAGCCCCATGGGAAGCACTGATCTACACTGGAACCAGAACACACACCTGACCTTGACCCTCTCCACACTAAAAATAGTTCAGGGCTATGGACCAGAACACACACTTGACCTTGACCCTGTCCACACTAAAAATAGTTCAGGGCTATGAGGCAGCCCCCTAACTTAGTGGCATTTCCTAATTTGTATCTAAAGAACATGTTCAGCTTCATTTCCAGCCTCTCCACCTCCCCAGCCCTGCATCATTTCAAGTCCACCTCTGGTCCCAGTGCACTGAGTTAGTTCTCTTTCTCTGAGTCTGTTTTGTTACTTCACCACCTCCATGCCTTTTAGTAACCTAGAACCCCAATACCCTCTTAGGGGCCTTCTAATTTCCCGTTCATCTTCAAGACCCAGCTCAGATATCGTGTCTATGAAGCTGTCCCTCAAGGCTCCTGAACTCTCTGGTTCTGCCACAGCACCTCGTACAGAAGGGAGGAGATCGTGTCCTCAAACATCACTCCACCATATCTGACTGTACGCTTAACTCACTACACTCCAGGGCAGGGAAGAGGTTCTCTTTGTGCATCAAAGGGCTTTGCACCTGCCTGGGCCATGGGAGGTGATTAAGGACGATTCTTGATTGAGTGAGGTCCTTCAGCACAGTCAAAGCCATATGGCTACAAGAGGGTGCTGTGGGATAAGGGGCAGCATTTGTGGATCTGGAATGCAGAGTGGTAATCCACATTTAATGGTCAAAGATAGCTCCAGGACTGAGCTGCCCAACCTACTCACACTCCTGTTTCTGTTCATGTGTTTTGTTTTTGCCAGTGACCTTCAGTGACTGTAAGGGAAATGACAAGCTACACTATGAGGTCTCCAGCCCATACTTCAAGGTGAACAATGATGGCAGCTTAGTCGCCCTGAGAAACATAACTGCAGTGGGCAAGACTCTATTCGTCCACGCCCAGACTCCCCATGCAGAAGACATGGCAGAACTCGTGATTGTCGGGGGGAAAGACATCCGGGGCTCCTTGCAGGTAATATAACTGTTTGGGATAAGTTGGGTCCAAGGAGGAACATTGCGGTCTGTATGTCTTATGGGGAAAATGGGTCTTTGGTTTATTATTGGTCAAGATTCTTTTGCTGTTTGCAAATGATAGAAACCTAACTCAAAACACAGTCTGGCCGGGGGAATTTTGGGGGTCATGTGACAAATATTTCAGGGTTAGCTTTGCCTGCTAGCATGGCTATGTATCTGTGCCCAGATGACGACATCAACTTTGGTCTTATCCATCTGTGGTTCCATTTTCCTTCTACTGTCTTTACTCTTAGACAGTCCCAACCATCCCTGCTTCCCTGTGTGGAGGTCTCAGCAGCTCCACTTCATTTTCTCAGTCTGATGTCACCTGAGAGAGCATCTCTTCCTGATACTGGCAACCCAAGCTTGAAATCGAATCTCATTGGCTGTCCTTAGAGCGTGTGTCCATCCCTGAGCCAGTTACCGTGTCCATTTGGTCCTGAGGCTCTGGTTGGCTAAGTCTGGGTCACATGCCTTGCCCCCAAACCAGGGTAGACTCAGCCCCACCTAAAGCAAATGGACTGAGAGTGAAAAAAAGGGTCGTTAGTTACTCAGAGTAAGTTAGGGTGCTGTCATCTAAGGAAGGGAAATGGAAGTTGGGCAGGCAAGAACCAGAGTCGCCCACTGGAGTTGTATATGAGGCAACCATGGCATGTGGCGCTGCCCCTTTGCCATGCACTGGTGCCCATTCCTTTCCGCATGCATGTGTATGCAGATCTCTGCCCCTGCACACATGTGACTTTAGGAATGCCACAAAGTGCCCTTCAGGCTTCCTCATTGTGTCATCCAGAAACATTTGGTACAATGGACTTACCTACTCCTGCTTCACCAGGAGTTCAGAGACTCTGTGGCTTCTCAATTATAGACAGGGATGACACCCAGCAAGACCCAGGCAAAACAATAACAATAATAACGGCGTGGCCCCAGCCTGGTGCGGCTAGCCTTTTCCTACCTGCTCCTGGCCTGCTCTTACCCAGGTTTTTAAAGCCTGTGATTCCCACTGCCTTTCTCCATCTGCCACGCTCCCCATAACCCTGCTTTATCTGCTCATTTTGTTCAGTGGTGGAGTGAACACCGATTCCACAGCTGGGGAGCAGAGACAGTACAAATGGCAATGTGAGTGTTGCTTTCCTGCCAAGGCTGTGTGTGTGATCTTGAAAGAGTCATATATCTGCAGACTAGAGGGGTTAAACTGTCTGCAATGGCAAGTAAGTGGCACGTGTGCTGCCCCACTCTGTCACCATATACGTGGCAGATACTGCTAATCACCCCTGGCTTGACCTGAGTATCTCTCCCAATGCAATGCTTCTGGAAGCTACTATCCATTGGTCATTTAGAGATGTTTGTAGGGCTGGAACATATTTGCCATCCCTGGACTGGACAAGCTCCGTAATTCCCCTTTATATCTGTGAATCTGTGAGTTAAGGGTAGATAGCAAGCTACAAATGAATCCACAGTGTGCCACTGATGTTTTCAAAAGAAAATAGGATCTCGGTGAATACATACCAGTGTGGAAATCCATTGGCACCACAAAAGCGAGCTTATCTCTCACTTAGCCGTGGTCATTTTCACAGCATCTCACTAACTCATGATATAAATGACTTGCAAATATCGAAAGCAACAAAACTGCCAGAATGTGCAGCACAGAGTGTTTCTTGGGAACAAGTAAACGGCCCAGAGATTCACAGTAGGGGGTTCACATCCAGGACAGGATGTATTTAGATGAATATTGTTCATTGTGATTGACAGCTCATCTTTAAATCTGGAACAGACAGTATCGTAGTATTTAGCTCACAGCAGAGTAGAAGGGATTGGAGGCACTTCTTAGGACAAAACTTCGCTTTCATAGGCTTGGAGACCCAGGATCGTTACGAAGAGACTCAGTCTTGAAGAGCTGGTCTCTTGAGTTCCAGAAAGACACCCTTCTGGAGGCAAAGCTCCTGGGAGCCCGGGCTGTTTCTCATTTGTCTCTTTCTGAACACACCGTCCACATAGCTTGACTGTAATCGTTTGCTTCTTATAAAGCACAGTGGAGGCTGCTGTCCTGGTCAGTTTGCCAGGCTCCAGCTGAACGGGGCATTCATCTCCCGCCTCCAGTAATTCTATGAGGTTTGAAAATCGGCCTTGTGAAGTTGCCCAGATGTGTCCATAATACAAAAAGTCCCCAAAAAGAAAAGGCTAGGAAAACAAAATAGCTAGCCAGAGAAGCCCTCTAAGGAAAGCACAGTCCTTCACGGATACCCAGTTGGTATTTTTGAAGCCCTACTCTGTGTGGCAGAGTGGGCCAGCTGCTAGAGAAGGAAAGCAATAAGTACACTAGTCAGCTCAGCTCCTGGTTGGGGAGAGAAAGTGAACGTGTGTGTTGATTAAGTACCAAGTAGGGAGGCAGTGGTGATGGCTGCTCTGTGCCTTTAGAGAAGCGAGAGGGCAGGGGAGGTGGGCTGGTAACGACAGCCAATGAGTGCCTGGCGCTTACTGTGTGCCGGGTGCTGCACTCACAGGCCGCAGAGGCTGACTCATCTCCCCACCACCGATGAGGCACATGCTACTGTCCCCATTTTACAAACTGCGGTAAACCGAGGCACAGAGAGGTGAGTGAGAACCTGTATTGTTTAGCGGGACTCTCATAAGTGTGTGCATCTCAGGGTATGCTTTAATGGGTGTTATTCCTAACCCTCACAACCTCCTGTGAGGCTGCTAATGGCGCTCCCTTCCTACAGATGTGAGGACTTGGCCAGGATCTCCTAGCTTGAAATTGGCAGAAATGAGATTGAGATTCTGGCCTCTCTACCCATTCTCCTTCCTGCCACTTTGCTCACCAGAGGACTGTGCCCCTTGGGTGGCTACCCATGGGTCCAAAGGTGAGGGCATGAGTTAGAGCAATACAGTAGCGATGGAGGGGAACAACCAGTGGAAGGTGTGGTTTGAAGGAAGAAAGAGCCAAGATTCAGCGTCCTGATGATTCCAAATTGTCTAGCCTAGGAGGATGGAGATGGATTGGACCAGTCAGGGAAGGATAGGTTGGGAAAGGTGAATAGTCCAGCTTCGATGCGTTGAGTTGGCAGCTCCTGGGGACATCTTGATAGAGACAGGGATGGATCTCTGGGTAAACATCTGGGGGAAAAGCAGCATAGTGGTGGGGCTTTGGCTTTGGTGTCAGACTTAAGTGGGTTCAAATTTCTGCTCCACCACTTATGATGATGTGACCTTGGGCAAGCCACTCATCTCCCTGCACTTCAACATCCTCATCTACAAAGCAGGGTTAAGAATAGAGCCTCTATCACAGAATCATTCCATTGGGCTCAGCACCAGACACCCAGTGACCTGTCCCATCAAGGGCATTATTTTAGAACCTCTCGAGAAAGGATAAGGAACCATGGGCTAAATGTCCTCTCTGAGGCCACGACACAGAAACCAGAGATTAGAGCTAGAAGAAGAAAGTGAGGCCGAAGAGAGAAGCAAGGGCGCTGGGGCACCCAGCACAACCACAACAGGAGAGATGTCACAGCGGGTGGTTTCACATCACTATGTTTGGGAAGGAAGGATTCTCTAAGACAAATGTAACCCCAGTGAAGCCCAATTCAGCTGCAGTAACTGGAGCCCAGCAATTCTTTAATAAAAGGATGTGCCGGGCTTCCCTGGTGGCGCAGTGGTTGGGAGTCTGCCTGCCGATGCAGGGGACGCGGGTTCGTGCCCCGGTCCGGGAGGATCCCACGTGCCACGGAGCGGCTGGGCCCGTGGGCCGTGGCCGCTGGGCCTGCACGTCCGGAGCCTGTGCTCCGCAGCGGGAGGGGCCGCGGCAGTGAGAGGCCCGCGTACCACCCACACACAAAAAAAGGATGTGCCTCTCTTACCTTACCTGCTCCCTGTGACCCCGTTTCACGGGAAGGCCTGTAGCCCAAATCTGTGAAGTCTGATTGTTAATGCTTTAATTATAGACGCTCAAGCTATTGCTGCCTTTTTAATGGGTTGCCCAGAAGCTAGTACCTTCCTGGTCCGTGTAAGATCATCTTAGATCTGCATGGGTGGAGGAGCAGTTTAATCCAGTGTCTTTGGACAGACGAGGGGAGATGGTTAAGGAGGGGGCCAGGGTTAACCATGCGTGGACAAAGGCATTTTCTAGCCTGTGGAATGTGATCATGAACTTGACTCACAGAAGAATGTCTGGACAGAACTGTGGCTTGTCCCCACTAGATCTGCTGTCCCTCACTGCCTGGCAATGGTGAACATGAAGACAAGAGAGCATTTGCTTTTATTTACTTACTTATTAATTGGTTAGTTATTTTTACCTTGAATATAGAACTCCAAAGGTTTACATGGAAAAGCTCTGTGTTTCATTCCTTTTGCATCTTGGATAGAGATGTCTTTACCGTCGGTGTAAATGGAACTCATCAACCTCATTTACACGTTTCAAGCCTGGGGAAAAAATATGCCTCTTATTTATTTATTTCTAATTTAAGAATTTGTAGCTTCCATAACTGTAGATTATGGCACCAAATTCTGACATCAAATAAGAACTCAATAAAGTCAGGCTGGGAAGTAAGAACATCAGAGAGCTTGCAGGAATTTATTTTGAATTGATGTTTGGGAGCTAAAGAGACTGTAGCTACCAGATACATTTTGAAATGTGAGAGTTCACGCTCTAAGCAACTCTAGAATTTAGACACCTGTGACCCAGGCAGCTGGGTCTCATGAGCAAAGGAGGAGACATGCATGTAGCAGAAGGGAGAGTTGTGGAGGCCCACAAGCTACAGGCTTGAATCAGGCTTCCCTGCCCCCAGACTGGGGTTATCAGTGCAAATCTGATCCCATCACTCCTCTGCCTAATGGGCCCTTCCTTCCTCATCAGGCTCTTTGGCTCTTGGGATAAATTCTGAAGTCTTTATATATGTGTGAAAAGGTCCTTTACAGTCTAGCCTGGTCTCTACAGCCTTCCCTCAAGCCTGATTCCTGTTCATTTCTAAGTGGCGTGACCTGCTGAAATGTTACTTCCTCCCAGAGCCTTCCCTGGTACCCGTTCCAAAGGAAGGTCTCACCTGCTAGTCTCACTTCTAGCACCTGTTCTATTCCTTCCTGGCCTTCTTCTCAGTTGGTAATTAAGCATTTACTTCCTTATTTAAAGGATGTTTAAAGTGTGGCTCCCTGATGAGCCTATAAGCTCCCTGAAGGCAGGAATATAGTCCATTTGCTTTCTACTTCCCTCTCTCACTCCCTGCTTTCCTTCCTTTCTTCCTGGCGTGTCCACTGCTCTATCTTCAGCACCGGGCACAGTGCTGGCATATAGTTGGTGTTCAGTAAATGTCTTTTGAATAAATGCATGAGTAGATTGAGTCCCTCCTTTCATACCACTCCCTGCATTGAACTCTGCCCCCACCCCCCAATACCAAACCACATGTGGTTTCTTGAACTGGCCAAGCTCTCCCTCCCGTTCCTGCTGGCCATTCCTCTGTCTGGATTATGCCCTCTTCGCCGTGGCCCCAGCTGCCCCATGGCCAGCCCCAGTTGACAGGGCTAACTCTTTGGAAACTTCTGGACCTGCCAAGATTTCTCTTCTTCAGGGACACCTCTCTGACTGTCCCCTGGCTGGTTAAGTGATTTTTCCTCCGTGCTCCTCAGAGAGCCCTGCCTGGTTGCCCCCCATCATAGCCTTAAACATTAACCATCTCATTTTTCTGTGTTTGTTTTCATCTCGATTCTGAGCTCTGGAACTCAGGGCTCTGGCTTCCATGCAGGAAGGCTGAGAACACTGCCCTGGAGCTGGATACCTTGGCATGATTCCCAGTGCCACGCTTGCCACCTCTGCTCCAGTTCCGTCAGACGTAGAATAGGTTCATAATAGTATCAACTTCACAGAGATGTCACAAGGATTAAATGAGTAAATGTATGCAAAGTATTTAGAACAGTGCCGAGCACAAAGTAAGGGCCACGAGAAAGCCAGTTATTCCTCCTCATCATATCATTAGAGTCAGTCTGTAATACATGCACAGTGAGTGAACTGGGCAAATTCAGACAACCCAATCCTTCCTCCCAATAAGACCAAATTCTGTCAGTTACACAACCTAGAGAATTCAAGATTATACATGAACTTACGTGAAACACTGACTGAACTTCCGAGAGAGGATTCTTTATTCCTGTGGGTTCACTTAACAAACATCGAAAGACTTGAAGTATGTAGAAGTTAATTACAAACAGTTTACACTTCTTAACTGGAAGTCAGTGCATGGTATTCTCAGTAAAGGGAAACTGGTCTCTTAATCAAGTTGCTTAAATTAAATGCAAAAAAAAAAATATTTTCCCCTTTTTTTGGCCATTTAAAAAATCCCTGAAAAAAAATAAGGTGAACAGAGAAAGTTATGACAGAAATTGAAAAGGCAAAATTTAAGGCTTGTTTACCTTGTTTGATCATTACCACTGTAAGCATGCAATTTAAAAGACATAAGTTTGGGGCTTCCCTGGTGGCGCAGTGGTTGAGAGTCCGCCTGCCGATGTGGGGGACACGGGTTCGTGACCCGGTCCGGGAGGATCCCATGTGTCGCGGAGCGGCTGGGCCCGTGAGCCATGGCCGCTGAGCCTGCACGTCTGGAGCCTGTGCTCTGCAACGGGAGAGGCCACAACAGTGAGAGGCCCGCGTACCGCAAAAAAAAAAAAAAAAAAAAAAAAAAGGCATAAGTTTGGCTCCTAATCCAGTTCCAACAGTCATAATGGAAACAGTTACAAAAAAATAAAATAAAAGGAGCAAGTAGAGGAAGGAGCAACTTGGGAGAAACCATTGTTTTTATTTTTAATATTTAAAATAAAATATGTCATCAACTGATCAGAAGCCAATATTAATATTGCTGTTAATTATGTATCTTGATCCTCAGGGGAATTATACCTTTTAAATCCACTGCTTTGCAGAATCTTAAGGTTCCATTTGTTAAGTACCTCTTGGAACGGTGAGTCTAGGAGCTCAAAAGCAGCGGCTGAGTGCCCCTCTGTTCCTGCATATGTATGTGCTCTGGGACATTTAGCTGAATTGTTGTGGATGATATTAATTAACTGGGACCTGGAATGACTCCAAACTGGGATTTAATCAAACATTTAATACTTAATAAGTCATGTGCCACTGAAAAGTCACCTCACTGCTTTGAGGTTTCGTTTTCTCATCTGTACAGTGATACCCTGGCCTTGCTTATATACCATAATGGGGTACATGAAGTTGAAAAAATATGTATTGTACCTAACCCAGTGCTAACAGCAGATTCTCAATCACGAATTGTTTATTCTTCACTGAAGTACCCAGTTGCTGTCACTTATGCATATTTTTTTCCATTTTTACTAATCTCACACATTCTAGACAAAAATATTTTTGCACTTTTGTTACTGAGATAAACTCCAGTTTTTATCATCCCTGAGCCAACCATTTGAATCTTCTCTGTTCTGGCCACTATACCATCTAACCCCCAAAGTGCCTGTCACACTGCATCCATGTGACTTGACTTCATTTGTTTAAAGCGTCTCTGAGAATGAGAGCAACCAGCTTATGGTAAAATTAAGAGCCTTGTCTCCAGATCTTATCACATTGACTGGGAGGGGCTTGGAGTCTGTCAAGCTGGTCAGTGGTATCCATCTTGCTCCCATGAAATACGTTGTATAACCACCATGGTGGAGAACCAATCTGGGCATTTACTGTGGCCATAAAGAAATGAAGAGTTAAAGCTGTAGATATGTAATACGCTCTGATTTAACAAGAGTGTTAACTTCAAAAACCTGCAGAGGACCACTGTTCATGGCAAATGCCTCCCCAGTTACTATTAAGGAAAATCAGTATCCATTTAACTGTTACCCAAATTGGGGAAAATATATAGCTCCAAAATTATGGTACAGATCCAAGAATTGGGCCTAGAATAGGATATTAGGCTGTTACATTTTGACACACAGCTAAATTGTTATGTTTATGATTCTTAGCTCCAGGATACTATTCAAATATAGTAGCTAAGAGACATCCTTCGACTCATTAATTTAAGGAGATAACAGATTGCTTTGTGGATCAGAATCTAAGAAAACTATATTCTGAAGATTAATTTTAATTGAAATGCTTGAGGAAAAATAACTGATCCCATAGAAAGTCTAGATAACTAAAAGTAGCTTCTTTTTTGGCTTGTGAAGACTCAAGATTTTATGTTGTACAGAAGTGTGGGCCAATAGAAAAGCAATGTGAGCCACATATGTAATTTTAGGTTTCCTTATTGTAACATTAGAAAAAGACACGGATGAAATTAATTTTAGTAGTATATATTAAACCAGGCACTTCCCTGGTGGTCCAGTGGGTAAGACTCCCCGCTCCCAATGCAGGGGGCCTGGGTTCGATCCCTGGTCGGGGAACTAGATCCCACATGCATGCTGCAGCTAAGAGTCTACATACCTCAACTAAGAAGCCTGCATGCCGCAGCTAAGACACAGTACAGCCAAAATAATAAATAAGGAAAGCTAATAAAAAATAGTATATATTAAACCGTATATAGTGTATATTTAACATATATATATTTAACCATAAATATACCCAATGTATATATTTTATATATACATACACACATACCCACACCCAATATATGCATATTAGCTTAAATTTCATAGATGTAGATATTCTCTGTATAGATATATCTCTATATCTATTTCTGTATATCTAGATACTCTCCATATCTATATAGATATATCTATATATATCTCTATCTCTCTACATATACATATATACATATATATAGATATATAGACAGAGATATATCTAAATAGATATGGAGAGTATCTATGAAGTGTGTGTGTATATATATATAAATAAATTTATCCCAATATATATAAAACCTAAAACATAATTTACCTAAGATATATCAATAAGTAATCAGGTAAACATTATTAATAATTTTTTACATTCTTTTCATACTGAATCTTTGAAATGCAGTATGTATTTTACACTCACAGCACATCTCATTGTAGATTAGCTGGATTTTAAGTGCTTAATAGCCACAAGTAGAAATTGGCTATCAGTTAGACAGGGCTGCCATGGAATTCTGCTGGAATATTTATAAATTTTGAAAGAGAAATGGAAAGAGTCATTCACTGGGGGCCTACTACATGTCAGGACATTGTCTTAGATGTTCTCACACACACGTCTGTTTTTCTGCTCCTCATAGCCAGCCTGTGCCACTGGTAAACTGTTTCCTACTTTGCTGATGCAGAAGTAGCCCAGGTTCAGAGATGTTGAGTGACTTGGCCAATGTCATCATCCTGTCAGCAAGTGGCAGAATTGGAAATTGGGCCTGGGCCTTCTGATTCTATGCAGTCCCTGCTATTTTAGTAATACTGACATTTACAGCGGAACTAATGCTTTTCTGTTCTACTATAAAGACTATGAAATGACAGGAAAATTAAAACGTGGTTAGAAAATAAAAAATGAATGCAGAGCCGAGCAAAAACGCGTAAAGAAATTTTAGGTAGGTGGACAAGTCCTGTGTTATCACAACACTTTTAAAAACTCTCATCATGAATAGACTCTTTGGAGAAAGAACCTCATGGAAACAGCACAAGGTTTCTAAATACAAATGTCCCTTAGGCCCTGAGTTCCTTTATTTCAGACCTTATCTCATTCATCTTCATAGTCCTAGAGTCTAGTGAAAATGTATTACATTTATACTTTTTAAATTATAATTTAAAATTTTATTTTAGTATTTATTATATGGATTTGATCCTCACAACAACGCCTTGAAGCAGATGGTGTTATTCTTGTTTTATGAGTCAAGAAACTGAGACTCAAAGAAGTCAAGAGGTCGGTCAGTCTCAGGTGTTAGAGCAGGTCAAGTGGCACCTCAGCATTCAAACTGACAGTGATTCCCTAGGCCCAGTGTTCTATCCACAGCTAGCTTTCCAACAGCTGCTTGGGGCTTTTCAAGTAAAAGGAATATAGAATCATCAGAGAGAAATTTTCACCTAGTATTTTTGATGGGATAAGATAATGTGATAGAATGCGTATTTTTCTAGGCTCTCTGATATACTTCTAACCTCCTATCTTTTATTATTACCATAAATGAAATACAAGTGAATTCTAAGTGTAAGTATTGAGGTGGTAACCTGTTTTTTAAACTCGCCTCTTATCTGGCACACGGAGATACGTGGTCACCATGGTCTTTGCCAGTTGGCATGGCTGCTCTTATTGGAGATGAAATGACGTAGGAAAATTTCAAACTGATTAGAAATTTTAAAAATCTTATAAATCTGAGATAGAATTCTAAGGAAATTTTTGGTAGTTGGAGCCCTGTGTTGTCGTGACACTTTTTAAAAACTTTCCTCATAAATAAAACTTTTGGAAGTAGAACCACTTGGAAACAACACAAGATTTTCAAACATAAATGTCTCCTAGGCCACTTTGCAAAAGTCTGGTTCTCAATTCTGATTGAAAGAACAAACAAAAAATTTTCAACGATAAGAGGGCACGGTTGTTGATACAGACCATGGACTGTCTCTATGTAGTTTTTTGGTCTCAATATTCGAAAACTCGGTAGCAAAGGAACATTGAGAGGATGTACCACTTACTCAGTCTCCCTCCACCAAGCACATGGGTTAATTAAATTATGTGTTCTTCACCCAGACTTTTAAGGAAGAAGCCTGAGCATCTGGAGAAAATAAAGCAAAGAAGAGCATTATGCCTCCAGCCAACCATATCCTCTATCTGCCCATGCAGGTTTCTGTGAGCCGGGCTTGATTTGTGGTACATGACAGGGTGGCAACTCCTCTTGGGCCACACTTTGATGCTGTTTGATCCTCAACTCAATTGCTTGTTCATACAAAGCCAAGTCTAGTCTCAAGCTATCACACAGACAAACAGGAATGAGCCTCTGGCCAGGGCCCAACCTCATCAGGCTTATTTTGTCTTTTTTCTGCTCCTGTTAACAGAAGTCCTACCTTCTAGGGATGCTACTTAAAAATAATAACAGTAATAATAATACAGTAAGTCCGCTACGTATGAACAGGTTCCGTTCCAAGAGTGCATTCGTAAGTCCAGTTTGTTCCTAAGTCCAACAAAGTTAGCCTAGGTACCCAACTAACATAATCGGCTATATAGTACTATACTGTAATAGGTTTATAATACTTTTCACACAAATAATACTTAAAAAACAAACACAAAAAATAAAAATTTTTAATCTTACAGTGCAGTACTTTGAAAAGTACAATAGTACAGTACAACAGCTGGCATGCAGGTGTTGGCATCAAGCGCACAGGCAAGAAGAGTTATTAACGGGAGGAGCGAAGGAGGTGAGAGATGGTAGAGCTGAAGGATCATCAGCAAAAGGAGACGAAGGGCAAGCTGCAATTTCACCCACACCTGGCGTTGACGGCACAGGTTCTGGTTCCTTGCTGGATTCAGTTCTATCTACCCTCTTGGAAAAACAATCCAGTGATGTCTGGGTAGTAGCTCTCATCCTCCATGCGCCTAGAGCCCGAGCTCCGCAACAAGGGAAGCCACTGTGATGAGAAGCCCGCGCATCACAACGAAGAGTAGCCCCTGCTCATGACAACTAGAGAAAGCCCGTGTGCAGCAACAAAGACCCAATGCAGCCAAAAATAAATTTTAAAAAAATATACTATTCTACTGTACTCTATACAGTACTGTACAGTAAAGTACACAAAAGCACAACCACTTGTAGAGGATGCACAGACATAACAATGTATGCCAGACACGTGAACTAACTTACGTGACTGGACATGCGCAAGTGCGTTCGCATCTTTGAAAGTTCATAACTTGAAGGTTCATGTGTAGGGGACTTTAACAACAACAAGAGTGCCTACATCCCAGTGGGGTCCACAACAGAACCACACTTTGCTGAATTGCTTCTTTCTTATAAGGCCAGAAGTATCAACAATCAAAAGGCAAATACTGTGGGTACGTGGGCATCAAAATATGATTTATTTATTTAGTTTTGGCTGTGTTGGGTCTTAGTTTCTGTGCGAGGGCTTTCTCTAGTTGCGGCAAGTGGGGGCCACTCTTCATCGCAGTGCGCGGGCCTCTCACTATCGCGGCCTCTCTTGTGGAGCACAGGCTCCAGACGCGCAGGCTCGGTAGTTGTGGCTCACGGGCCTAGTTGCTCTGCAGCATGTGGGATCTTCCCAGACTAGGGCTCGAACCTGTGTCCCCTGCATTGGCAGGCAGATTCTCAACCACTGTGCCACCAGGGAAGCCCAAAATATTTTTTTTTAGCAGAAAATAGATTTTGTTAACACTTGCTCTTCTTTATCATGCAAAGAGAGATAAATTATCGAAAAAGTACTTTAAATAATATCCCATATACAATTTCAGGATTTGACTTATCAATAGGCTTACTCGTAGGCAGAGAAATTTCAAATGCTAACAAAGATGGCATCTTACTGCTCTTGGCAATTCCCAGTCTCCAAGTACTGGTGAACATAGCCAGTTGGAGAGATCTTTAGGTGGAGAAAGAGCTTCCCTAAGGGGTGGAGAAATACAAATATTCAAGGGCTACTCAAGGCCAGTAGGGCTCAAAAACTGTGAGACTGCCTTCCAGGCAACAGTTCAAAAAGATCCTTCTTGATTAGAGGCAGCCTTCAGTTGGCCTGAATGTATTGCTCTAACTCCACTGACCCTAGTGGTTTGCCACCATCCTTACAATTCAGAAGGGGAGATTACAGAGTCTTCCTCACTGTTTTTTGTCTCTTACATCAATAAGAGAAAACTGGACCTGTGGTTCAAGAGGGGGCTTTTCCTTCCCTTGTTGTCTACATAGTTTCTCCTGCCTCCCAGCTATTTATGGAAATTAGACGGTTCCTTCAATTTTCTATTTTTGTGCAGCAGATCCTTTTGATAAAAGGTGTGCATTGTCAACCAATCCCTTCATCATATCAGGCAAATTGGGCTTCTGTTGACAACAACTTTTTACAACTCCTTTCCTTTGAAGTTAAGAAGCTGTAAACAATGATGGTTCTCCAAGAGACCCCAGGAATGGTCTGAATAACTATAACTAGGCTTTTCCTGAAGACCACACCCTGTCCATCACTCTCATTCCAGATGCCCCTGTATGCTACTTATATTTTTTTAGCTTCTGCTGTGAGATTTAAGACAGCAAATCAGGATGCATTATCTTCTTCCTTTTATTGTCCGTTCTCACAAACCCCAGTTAACTCTCACAAACCCCAGTTAACACAGATAATTGAGGCTTGACTGCTTTTTGACTCCAAGTCTCTCATTCAATTTGGACCTTGTTAGCAAAGCCTAGCTCCTAAGAGCGTGACCGTCAGTCTTATTTGCCTGGTTTTCCTGTGATTTCCTCTTTCACTGAGGCCTTTGGATATTTTTTCTACATAGAAAAAAAATGACCCAGAAACTGAATCAAAGAAAAATAAATGCAAAAATCCCAAGAAAGTCCCCCTATATATATATTTTCAAATTCTACATAAATCTTACAATTTTGATGTTGGTTTATTAGGTGAAGTAAAATTATATGCTCCATAAGGGTAGAGACTGTGACTGAACTGTTCATTGCTGTAAATCTAGCACTTAATATAATACCAGGCACTGAATAAATACTTATTGAATGACTAAACAAATGCCAGAGGTGGAATGAATATTCATGTTAATAATGCTGATCATAGCCAACATTTATTTAGCTCAAATTCTGTGCCAGGCACCTCTCTAAGTGAATTTCTTATGTTAAATCATTTAATCATTACAGCAACTCTATGACATAGGTACTATTATCTTCATTTTACAGATGAACAGAGTAAGACATGGAAAAGGTATGTGACTTTCCCACAGTTATACAACTGGAATATTTCAGAGCTTATACTTTGTACTCAGACTGTTCAAAAAGCTTTATCAAAACATTTTATCCTTTTTTGTCAAGATAGAGCAATATGAGCTGAATATTATCACTGAATATTAGTAAAGTAGATTCAGAGTAGTTGAATAGCTGCATCTAAAAGATCTGAAAAATAATCTTTCAGCCTAAAGAATGGCTTCTGCATGCAGTCAGTGGCCCTAACTGACTGAGTTCGTCCCAGTGATGGAGACGAAGATATGAAGACATGATTTTTAATTGTAACTTTCACAGCTCTGGGGTCCTAACTGGACTGTAAACTCAAGATTCAAAAAGAACTCAAGTACCTACAAGAATGCACTGAAATTAATAAGGCAACATCAGTGGGTATAGATGTGAAGCCCCATCTATAGACAAAAAGAAAATTTTGGAAAATGGGATAGGCGTGATGTGAAAAGACTTGGTTGATGAAGAATTCACGTTCATGGAACCACAGCACCTTCCTCTCTCCAGGTCCCTGCCATTATGGCTACTCTGTGATTACTCACGCTTAATTTATTGCTCATCACCTTGAGCACTACTCCAAGACTTTTCCCTTTTCCTTAAGCAATAGGCCCTACCCCCCTGCCTGCAATTTTCTGCAGCTGGCCCTTCATTTCTCTCTGATGAAAAGTTTATACCATCCAACCTGAGCTTTTCTGATTCCCTCTTCCATCTCTTCCCACCTCCAATCTTTCCCTCGCCTCTCAGAGAAAGACCAACTCTTCCTTCTCTTTTTGAACCTTCACTGTGCCCTTGACCCCACTCCTTTCTGCTTCAGTTTCATCATATGCTCCCCTTCAGTTTTACACCTTCAGTGGTTTCCTCGTCTCTGAATCTTCCCCTCTGCCTTCAAACATGCTCCCATCTCCCCAGGTTGAAACAAATTTCCATAGGGCGATTTCACTTTCTCATCACTGCCCTTCCCTTCACCAGTCTCCTGGAAAGCAGTCTTCACTGAAAATGTCTATTCCATCACAGACTCACACCTTAATACTCCAAAATGGGCCTCCTGCCCTCAACATTTTGCTGAAATTTCTCTCTTTTGAAGATCATGGAAAGAAAAGAGCTGGTTTCCTTAAACTTTTTCTACGTCCTGCCCACTTGAATTCTCTGAAGCATTTGGCAACTTATTTTAATTTTATTGAAGTGAAACTCATATAACATAAAATTAACCATTTTAAGTTGAACATATCAGTGGCATTTAATATATTCATGATGTTATGCAACCACCACCTCTAGTTCCAGAATATTTTTATTACTGCCCCCAAAAACCCATCGTATCTAGTAATCATTTGATCCCTCTAGTCCTTAGCAAACACTGATCTGCATTCTGTTTCTGAGAATTTACTCATTCTGGATATTTTATATAAATGGAATCATATAATATGTGGACTTTTGCAACTGGCTTCTTCTACTTAACATAATGCCTTCAAGGTTCATTCATGTTGTAGCATGTATAACTACTATATTTCTTTTTATGGCTGACTAATACTACTCTGTATAGATAGACCACTATTTGTTTATTCATGCATCCATCGATGGCCATTTGGGTTGTTTCCACGTTTTGACTATTGTGAATAGTGCTACTACAAACATGCATGTACATGTATTTGTTTAAGTATTAGCTTTCAGTCCTTTTGTGTTTATACCTAGAAGTAGGAATGGGATTGCTAAGTCATATGGTTTATGTTTAACTTGTTGAGGAACCAGCAAACTGTTTTCCATAGCAGCTGAACCATTTTACATTCCCACCAGAGCGTTTGACAGTTTTGAAATGCTCCTTGAAATGCTGTCTCATCTGCCTTCAAAGACATCGTACTCTCCCACTGGTTCTCCCACTCTTTATGTGCATGGCAGCCCCTTATATTTGTTCTCCTCTAATTCCTCTTCCTTCTCTTCCTGTCATTGGAGGTGTCCTTCAGATTTCTGTCTTGATTCTCCTCTGCTGATTTCTACCATTCTCAACAATCTCATCCAACTGGGTGGCTTTAAACATCCCCTCTTTAGGACGTCTCTAAATTCACAGCTCCATTTCTGACTTTAGGTTGCTCATGTCTGCTGCCTACAGGACATGTCCACTTGTATGTCTTGTCTCTCAAGGTTAGTGTGTGTGTATACAGACACTTACTCTCGTGGACCTCTAAACCTCATCTTCTTGGATTCTCTATTTCTTACAGTGGCATCCTTGTCTTCTCAGGCATCCGAGCCTTAATTTGTCTTTGATGCTTCATCACCTGAGAAGTCGGTGGCACTTCTCATTCTTTCTCTCTCCCATGAGGTTTTTACCTGTACACCTTCTCCATTATAGTCGCTACAACTAGTTAAGACATGACATCCTCTTACCTGGCCTGTGACGGTGCTTTGTGAATAGCATTTCTCTTAAGTCTGACTTCTTCTCTTCCCTTTTGATCCAATCCACATGCCTATTACTGCTGAATTGTTCTTCCCAAAGCATAGCCAGGATCGTATCATGCCCTATTCAAAGGCCACCAGGGGCTTCTGATGCCTACTGAGCAACATTCCAGTTGACCCCAAACTGGCTTTGTCATCTTCACCCTTCACTGCTCTTTATCACTCATGTGATTCTCCCACCAAAGTAAGCTCTTAGCCTCCACATTCACTTAAAATGATATGGTCTCTTCTACATCTGTCTCTAGGGGTGGTATAAATCGGTTGCAATAGGCTTACAGGAATAAAGACCAGGTTAGGAGTTGTGATGTTAGCAGAACCATTGATTTATTTTTTTAATGATGTATATTTTAGCCAAATGAATGCTAATGCCAGTAGGTTAATTAGTTGCTATGAACTTCTCTTTTTTTGAGATTTGTAAGTAATCATGGTGAAAATAATGCTACAGTCAATAATGAAACATGATATACTTGTAAATCGTACAGATTACATAATTTGCAATGACTGGGTGCCGGGAGCTCTGTAATCTGGATCTCATTAAGATGCTCAGAATCCTTTATACATGTCCTAGGGTTACCACTTATAGTGAGAGCTCTCAGGAAATTTCTGCTTATTGACCACAACAGCCAGATACGAACTTCATCCTACCTACCATCCAATGTAGCTGTAGGTAGAATTTACAATACCTATCATATTATTATTCATCATCTCATTAAGAATGAAGTATTCAAATTCCTGAGAGAAACTAAGACCCCAAACTGGATTGTTTCCTCTGAGGGATATAGCTCTCTTTTCTAGGACTTCACTCTTGGATTTATTTTGACTATGGCTTCTTTGGTCAACCATTTAATTTTTATTTTTTTGGGTTAACTTTGTCCTTGTTGATGCTAATGCACTCCTGTCATGTGGACATGAGGAAAATTCAGATACTGTATGAGAGGGAAAGTGGTTAGATAAATTAGAAGCATGAATAATTTATGGAGAAATAATTCAAGCAGCTAACTATATTGTGCATTCTCTGCTTACTTCATGAATGATCCATATGCCAAGTCCATACAAGTTAATGTTTATTTCTAGAAACCTTTACCAAAATGAGCAAGAAGTAGTAAATGCCTCATTATCCTTTCAGAGTGCCTAATGATACATTATTTTCTGTTATAGAACCTCAAGGTTTCTGAATGCATTGTTATAAATCCAAGCTGTCACCATTTCTTTGGCAAGAAAAAGAACAGCATCCTGTAGAAATAAGATGTAAGATTAACAATTCAGGTTCATATTTTTTCATCGCTCCCTGAATTCTGACACACATGGCAAAAAACTACATTCCATATTTGTTTTTTAGAAAATATGCTGTAAAGACCCATAAAACATTTAAGAATATTTAGAAAAGCAAAAATGGAAATTTCAGAAATAAAACTTTAAGTAAGAACAATGGAAAATAGACCATCAGCAATTATTAATGAAATAGACATTTTATAAAGTAGTATTTGGCAAAGTAAATAGGTTGTATATGTTGGACCAGAGTTTAAAGATATCCTGGTTTTTCTTTCCACATAAGACAGCCTACTGGGAAAGGCCAAAAAGTGAGTCATTTAATAGTTAAGCCATTGCAGTCAAATTTCCTGGGTTTAAATCTCAGCTCTGGAGTTCATCGACCTTGAGATTTGTGATAAATTCTTTTTTACCATTTTAAAACTTAACATTTAAAAAAAATCTGTGAAATGGGAATAAAAATAGTACCTCCTAGGGTTAATATGAGAGTTGAATGACATAATACATGTGAAGATCTTAGGACAGTGCCTGGCACACAGTAAATACTAAATACCATTATCTAGTACAGAAGAATGACCATGTCCTAATATGGTACATACAGTAAATGCACAGGGTAGGAAGTTCTGGCTTTAACTATAACTTAGTATAGGAGCTAAATGGGTATCATAAACTTAATGTAGGGCCTCAGTATGTGTCAAAAGGACCCAGTTTTCCTTTGTTTTTTTGGCTTTTTATGTGTCCTCATTTTTAGACGTTCTCTCTCCTTGTGTATCAGAAGATACTCATTTTAGGATGATGCAAACAGGACTTATTTACAATGAGATGATTTCCCAAGGTAAGGTGGAATATAGAATAACATGAGGACCCAGAAATATAAATTGATAAATACTCCAATTAAAAGCAAAAATAATTACACTGGATTTTAAAACAACAGCTATATATCGCTTAAATTAGTTATACTTTAAATGTAAGGATACAAAAAGATGAAAAGTGAACAAATTTAAATAAACTTATCATATAAATGTTAACCAAAACAAAGTTGGTGCAGCTATGCTATTTTCAGAGGAAATATAGATGTTAAAGAAGTATTACTACAGATAAAAAGGGTTATTTCAGAATTATAAAACCATACAGCTGGTAGATGTAACAGTCCTAGATTTGGCTGCATTCAATAACAAATGTAAAATAAAACTAATATATAAAGCAGAACTAATAGTAAAAATAGAAAAACCCATAATCATAGCTAGAAATTTTAACTCGCTTCTCAGTAACTGATATATTAGTCTAAATGGAAATAAGGTTAATGGAAATTTCGATAGCATATATAGAACACTGTGTCGAAAAACTTCAGAATACACATTCTTTCCAAGAACACATGGAATAGTTTCCATTATATCATATGCTGGTCATAAAGTACATCTAAAAAATTTCAAAAGATAGAAATCATACAGAATATGTATTCTGACAATTGTGGATTTAAAACAGAAATCAATAGTAAAAAGAAAACTAGAAGATCCCCATATGTTTGATATTCCAAAGCAGTATACTTTGAAATATTCCATGGGTAAAATAAGAGGTAATAGTAGAAGGTAGAAAACATTATGAGTGGAATATTTTGAAAATATAACAAAACTTGTGGGATGCAGATCAAGTAAAGGAAAATTTTATATCTTTGAATGCATAACTAGAAAGGCTGAAAGTAAATGATCTAAATCAAAGAATGGCAAATTTAACCCTAGGAAAATAAAGGGAAGGAAATAATAAAGATAAAAATTATAAAGATAAAAATAAAAAGCATAGAAAGTAGATTAAAATAGGAAAAAATGTAAGAAAATCACAAGTTGGTTCTTTGAAAAATTCCTAAGTTGGTAAGTCCCTAGGAAGGATGACCAAGAAAAAGAAAAAAGGTGCGATTACCAATCAAATGAATGAAAAAGGAGATATCACTAGGGATCCTCCAAAGATTTAAAAAAAAAAACACACAAGAAAAGGGCATTGTGGACACACTTCTGAAAATCAATTTGAAAATTAAATAAATTTGACAAATTCTCTCAAAAAATAAAAACAGACTTACCAAAACATAACAAGAAGAAATAGAAAATCTGAATAGCCCTATATCTATTATTTAAAAACTCTATAGCCTACAAAAACTCCAGACCGGGTGACTTCATGGTGAATTCTACCAAACATTTAAGGAAGAAACTAAATCAATTTAAAAAAATCATCCATGAAATAGAAAAAGTGAAACCTTTTTAAACTTCTTTTATTAAGGCAAGTATAACCTTCATTAAAATAGCAGACATAAACATTAGAAGAAAAGAAAATTATAAGCCAGTTTCTCCTATGTATACAAATGGAAGATAGATAAATTGGACTTCACTAAAATTAAAAAAAAAAAAGAAAAAACATGCTCATCCAAATACACCATTGAGGAGATAAAAAAGTAGGCTACAGAGTGGGAAGGATATTTGTAATATGTGTATCTATTATAGGACATTTATCCAGGATACATTAACAGTTCCTGCAAAATAATAACAAAAGGCAGATTAAACCAATTAAAAATGGTTAATGGGTTTTAACAAGCCCTTTACAAAAGAGGATATCCAAATGACCACTAAATGTATTAAAAGGGTTTCTAAAGTCATTAGCCATCAGGGAAACACAAAGTAAAGCTATTAGGAGATTATACAGAGATATTATTATATACACACACCAAAATGGCTTAGACAGTACCAAGTGTTGGCAAGGATGTGCAGCACCTGGAACTCTTAACACACTGCAAACTGAACATCTGTGACCTAGAAATTCCACCTCTAGATCTATACCTAGAAGAACTGTATACATATGTACACCAAAAGACATTTATAAGAATGTTCAGAACACTATTCATAATAGCTAAAAACTCGAAACACCTCAAAAGCCCATCAAGGTACAAATGGATAAATTTTAATATATACATAAGAGGAATATTATGTAGCAATAAAAAATACTATTATGCTTAAGAACCTCATAGACATAACATCACATGAAAGAAGCCAGATATGAAGAGACAGGCCCAGGTAGGTGAAGTTGAACAATGGGCAGAACTATCTGACGGTGGTAGAAATCAGAACAGTGGTTACCTTTGGAAGCGTGATCACTGCAGAGGGCATGAGGGATGTGTCTGTGGTGATGACAGTATTGTATATCTTGATCTCCATGGTGGTTACATAGGAGTATTCACTACATGCACACACAAATTCACGAAACTGTACACTTGCAGTTTAATATATGAATGATAAATATTATGCTTTAATTAAAAAGTTGAAAGTAAGTAAAAGGAGAGTGGCAGTTGGATGACTCTTCCTTTTGGTGAGTTAGCAAATATTTCTTACTGTCACCCCAGGTGTAAGAAGAATGCATACATACCACTGAAGCTGTAGCCTGAATCCTTAGTCTGACACACAAACCTGGCTAGAACCAGGTCCTAGCCTCCCTCCATTCCTTCTGGCCTGCACCATCTTGAATCTTCTTGACACCTGACAATGTGAAGTTTAAACCCCATGAGATAAAATCACCTCCTACTCTAGAAGTGGGAGAGGAAAGGAGTTGAGACCAGCGTGTGGGTCAAGCATACCTGTATTTTAAGTACCACTAAGAAAGAAAAATGCTGACACTTAAATTTGGACACAGTCCTTCCTTAACATCAATTGCAAGATACATCTCTAACTTTTAGAGACATTGAAATGGGGTAGGGGAAATGGCTTAGAAATAAGAAAAAGGGGTGTCTTAGATTATCATGACTCCCAAGCAACTTTACTTTTAAAAGTAAGGATACTGAGTTTCCCTGGTGGCGCAGTGGTTGGGAGTCTGCCTGCCGATGCAGGGGACGCGGGTTTGTGCCCCGGTCCGGGAGGATCCCACATGCCGCGGAGCGGCTGGGCCCGTGAGCCATGGCCGCTGAGCCTGCGCGTCTGGGGCCTGTGCTCCGTGGCGGGAGAGGCCACAACAGTGAGAGGCCCGCGTACCGCAAAAAAAAAAAAAAGTAAGAATACTTATTTAACTCCATGAAATCTTTTTTGTCTTAAACACACAAATCATTTAATAGTATTTCTTAGCCCTAAATACAAATTTAGTTTCTTGTTCTTTGTCAGTTAAATGCTCTGTCAGGTTTGGAGTGTGACTTTAGCCCCTCTCCTTTTTCAGAGCCTTCTGAAGATTTTTTTTCATCTTTACCATTTTTTGGAGAAAAAGTAGGTTTCACTTCACTCATCAAACAAAAGGACCTGGGTAGCAGAGCCTCTATGTTTGATTTGAGTGGGCTTTCTCATATATGCCACTGGCCAGATTCTTCTAGAAAAATATTTGTCCTTCTCTGATGGTTTGCTATTTTTGTGTTTCAACATGCGGGTGTCAAATAACATGTTTCTCTTTTTCCCAACCTATGTGTTCTTGTGACCTCACAGATTATGGGGATACCTTTTGTTCTGACAGATGCTCTTTCAGACTTCCTGCCATGGTGCTGAGGGATGGCATGGACAGAGGGTTCTAACTGCCAGGAGGATAGGGCTGGGCCTCAGGAGCCAGTCTTCTCTGCCCAGCTCCCTTGACCAGAGTGCGGAGAAGAGAATAATGATGTTTCCATGATAATGCTGTTTTTCTTGTGTGTCTTCCAGAAATGGAATTGGACGCACAGGAAAGAACAAAAGAAGTCTTATATAGCACATTACAAACTAGAAAGCTTTTGAAGTCAGCATCTGGGATGGTCCTAGAAACAACATGCAGTCAGGGAAAAATAATTACTGCTGACACACTCTGCCCTCAGAGAAACTGTCTGGTGGTGAGATTACCTCTCTTCCAGGATCCAACAAAGCTTTGGAAGGATATTTTCTTTGCTTTGCTTCCTCCCCACCCTGCTGCCACCCTGCAGTAGTGCCTCTTGCTCTGTGCTAATCCATTCTCATTCAGAGATGGATGTACTGGTTGGCCTGCATCTGCTTTAGTTTGAGTTCCCCAGAAAGCCTGAGACAGGGACCTGGGTGCTGGAAATGTATCTGGGAGGTAGTCCAAGGGAGCAGAAGTGACGAAAGGGTAAAATGAGACAGGGAAGGAGAAAAAGCTACTCAAAAGGTAAACTATCGAGGTTGCTTCTGTGGGCATTAGGATTAATTTCTTCACTTAAACAGGAACTGTGAGAGCCCTTTGGAATACCTCCCAGAATCATCCACCTGTAAGATGGGGATGCTGGAGACTTTATCCACAGGCTGCCTACTCCCTTTGGATTGAGAGTTGTCTCAGGGGGTGTCAGCTGCCTTGTGTTTAGAACAAGTTCCTGCATGTGTCAGAACAAGTCCTGGGAAGAATGACTTGCAGTCACATGAACTTGGGGTAAAACCCTGGGACACGGTAAGTCTGTGCCCACAGAGAACTGTGCAGCACAGCTGCCGCTGAAATCAGAGGTGGCTGAGAGGGTGTGACCCGGCCAAAGGCACAAGGGCAGGGGACTGCCACTGCCTCAGGCAGCTCCAGCTCTCCGGTGATGTCACATTCAGAGTGGACACGGGATTGTTTCGCCAGCGCTGTGGTTTGAGCCAGGATGTTCCATGACAGGTCAGTCAGAGGACAGCCCAGGCTTAGAGGACTGACTTTCTGGATTTCTAACACACACATCTTCAGTGGAGTTTAGAGACAGAATGATCATCCTTCATGAAATGAACAAATATTCAGTTAACTCAGACCTCCTTGATTCACCATATTTCTGAATACAATACTTTGGTTCTTCAAAATCCAAAGGTCCCTAGTAGACAACTGAGGCTCCACACCAGGGTGGCAGAGGAGCCACGCTGGTGTGCGTGTGAGGAGCAGACTTAAACCATATCATATGAATTCCCGGAATCATGGTTTATGTGACTCTTCTTTCCGAAATGGTCCCCAGTGACCTTCTCCCTGTGCCAACCCTGGCATGTAGTGGAATGAGTAAGTGGCAGGAGCAGATGAGTGAGAAGTGTCTTTCCCAGTTGAAAATTCCTCTTACACACCCATCACTGGTGCGCTAGGGAAGATGCTCTCCCATGTGCCAAGGGACCAACATCAGAGGGTCCAGGATACCCACTGCAAACTTGTCACCAAATGACTTTAATACTAACGAGCTCATGTTGCTTTTTCCACCACAGCTAAATGAAACCAGGGACTTGTGATTGCAACTTTAGTTAACAACTATATAATAATATTTATAAATATATAAAGGAATAGAGCAAAAATAAAGAAGCCCTACCCCACGTCTCAAATATGGCAATTGTGAGTAATCTCTGCCCAACAGAAATGAAAGGTAATTGGACTTCGGGTTTGCCAATGCTTGTGTTAATGTCCGTGCTAATGCTGGCACTGAGGTGTCACAAGAGATGATGATCTGAGAGAAGGGCACTCTAGGGACATTGTGGGGACTGGGATTGGAGGCTGGAAGCCGAGATAGTGAGTGAGTCTGGGCAGAGAAGTAATTTATGCAGCAGAGGAAAGTCAAGAAGGAGGTGTGTTAGCAAAATAAATGGTATCACAATTGCTGAGACTTTAGGACCGGGGGCGTTGTGACGCCTCTCTTGGACTTTGGTTCTGGGCTTTGCATCTAGAAAGATAGAGCCTGGTCTAGGAATAATGGTGCCGAGGTCTTTCCCTTTTAAGCATCTGATTAAACATCATCTCCTCGGAGAAAGCTTCCCTTATCACCTTACTTAAATTGGGTACACCCTGTTAATTTTCTGTCACGGTGCAGTGTGTTTTGTGTGTGTGTGTATGTTCCATTCACAGCATTTGTCACAATGTTCGACGTTTAAAGGCATTGTTTCTTTTCTTGCTTGGGGTCCATCTCCCATGCCACTTTGTTCCCCACTGTGTCCTTAATACTTCAGTGCCTGGAACATAGTTCAGTGCCTGGAACATAGTCAGTACTGCAGAAAGAGTTATTGAATTAATAAGTGCATTTCTAATTGAACAGCTGTTAGACCATAAATATCCAGTGATGCTTTTGATGTCTTATGGCTGGGTTCCAGTGGGAAGTGACAGAGGATGGAGGTTCAGTTTTCTTTTGCAGTGATAAGCGGGGGAATGACCTACAGACTAACCGTAAGATGACCATGCTGGCTGCTATGTCACAGGTGGGTTAGAGCCATCACATGAGTGGAAGAGAGGTATTTCAGTTATCGCTGTGTGACAAAGTACCCCGAACTTAGGGACTTAAAATAACAACCATTCTATTTGGTCATGTTTCTGTGGGTTCAGAATTCAGGCAGGGTTCAATGGCATATCAGGTGGATCTTGCACTGAGCTGTTATCAGCTGCTGGCTTGGTTAGCCTGAAGATCCAAGAAAGCTTTACCCAGAAATCTGGCACCGCAGTGCTTCTTCATATGGTCTCTTTCCATATGCTACCCTGGGCTTCCTCAGAGCTGATCAGAGGTCTTATGTGGTCATTGGCTTCCAAAGGGATCAGTCCAAGCATGTGAAAGTGAAGCTACATCTCTCTTAAGGCCCAGCCCAGGAAGTTACACACTACAGCCGGAGTGGAATAGACTCCACCTCTTGATGGGAAGATTGGCAAAGCATTTACAACCATTTTTTTAATTCATCCTAAGGAAAGGCTAGTTAAGAAGTTGTTACAGTAAACCCAGCCTAAAATTGTAGTGATGGAGATTTGGAGAAGTAGATTGGCTTGAAATATTACTGGAGGAAGTCATGACAGGGCTGTGCAGGGAGAAGAGCTGCGCCATTTGTCTCTGTTGGTTTTCTATTACAGCTATAAAACGTTATCACAAACATAGTGGCTTAAAACAGCATAAATTTATTCTCTTGCAATCTTGGAGGCAGACTGAGTTTTACGAGGCTCAAATTAAAGTATTGGCAGGGCTGGTTCCTTCTGAGGACTCTAGGGGAGAATCCATTCCTTGCCTCTTCCACCTTCTAGAAGCTGCCGTTTCCTTCATCTTCCAAGTCAGTTTTGTAGCATCTTTTTTGGGGAGTGGCTTGGGAATGATCAGATATACTGGGGAGAGGCAAGTTCAGGGGACAGAATCAAGATTTGAACAGGCTAAGTATGAGAATGTTGTGAGATGTCCAAGTAGAGATCTCTAAAAATATCAGATGGATGTATGACATTACATTCTGAGCTGGAAATACACACTTTGGATTTGTCAGTCTCAAGTTCTCTGAGGATTTTGGAGGTCGTTGAGGAGAAGACTTCATGGCAGCATTGCCCAGTGGAAATATAATGCGAGGCATATGTGTACCTTTAAATTTTCTGGTAGTCACGTTAAAAAAGTAGGAAGAAACGATACAATTAGTTTTAATAATATCTTCTTAAACCCAATGTATAGCATAATTATCATTCCATCATTCAATCAATATTTTAAAATGAGCTATTTTTATTCCATACTAAGTTTTAGAAATCTAGTGGGTTACATACAGCACACTTCATTTTAGACTGGCCACATTCCTACTGCTTGATGGCTACAGGTGGCTCGTGGCTATATACTAGACAGTAGGGCTTTAGAGAAGATCCTAGAGGCTAGCTGGGAGGGATCCCAACATTTAGAGGTTGGGTATAGGAGAAGCTTGAAGGTAGAACAACCAGGAGAGAGTGGTATCACAGAGGTAAGGAAAGCCTGGAGAAGTGGGTGTGGTCAGCTCTGATGAATGCTAGAGCAGAGAAATGGGAGGTGGGCCATCGAGTTAACACAGAATTGCCGCTAATTAGGTGACAATACAGACTGATTGTGGGTGCTTGTTCATTGGATGTGTTGCTGTCTCCCAAGCTCTCTTCCCATTCCCTCTGGGTAGTAGAGGTAAGGGTCAGCAGTGAATACAGCTGGGGAAACTTCCATCTTCAACACCTCAGCTAGACTCTACCACACCACTGTGTAGCAACTAGCAAATGGCTTTGGGATCTAAAAATAAGAATGCAGACTGTCTTTAGACAGAAGGAACCGCAGTTTGCATGAGGTTCAGGTATAGAACAATCATCTCAACTCCTGTATGTTAGTGCAAAGCTTGCCTTCTGTAAAATGTCTTAAGTATAAGAGCTGTAAAATAAAATACTCATGGATTATACTGTGGTGTAATATCTAGAAGTCATAAGACAGTAACAGCTTACAGGTCCTTCTAAAACTAGGTACGAAATTTGAATTTGGCACGTGCAGGTAATTTCTGAAACACTTTGGCTTTTTCTCAGCTTCATGGCAGTGTTGGGTTTTCCTTACCAAGTGGCTAAGCTGTAGGGTTATCAAGGACTAGGGGGATCTCTAGAAAGATGCAAAACTATTCATTTTAAAATTGAGAAAATCCTAAGCAAGCTACCCTGGTTTTCCTGAGGCAGAGGTGGTTCCTGAGCTTGGGGACTTACAGAGCTAAAACCAGGAAAGTCCTGGGCAAATGGGGACAAATTGTTCACCCAGCCAACCAAGGACCTCCTGATATTGTCAATCCCAAGAGAAGAACCACCTCTTACAACAAATGCTTACAAAAGGGATTATAAAACCTGAATGCCAGTTTATTAATTTGCAAAGAGGAATGAGTGTGACAAGGACCGGAACATTCAAAGTCCGTGTGATCAGCATTTTCTTTTCCTATATGAAGCCAATCTATTAATTTAAAAAGGGGAATAACCATCATAGGCGCTGAGATACACAAAGCACAAATGATCAGCAAATTCTTTCCCTGCATGGAGCTGATCTGCTAATTTACAAAGAGAAATTACCGTCAAAGAGACCAGACACTCAAAGTCCACGTGGTCAGCACACGTTCAGCTTCTCCCTCACTATTTGTGGAAAGCCAAATCATAATTGGAAGACTGCTTAATAAGTATCAAGTGTGGTCAGAGTGGCTGTTCAGAGGAATGGGGCTAAGAAAGCCCGCTAACTTAATTCCACCCATGAGCCCAGACTGCCTTTGCCATCCGGGTGTCGGCTCTTGGCCTCAGCAGTACTTCCTGCCTCCAGGATGGGCACTGCCAGCATGGCATCTTGTTATCTAAGCTTCCATTGGTGGCCACCCTCTTTAGGTCTATCTCATTCTTTAGATGTACTAACCCCTTCAAACAGATGGCTGAGTTTCACTTCCCTGGAGTCATTTTGTCCTAATTTTGCCTTTCTTTGTTCTTACTGATTATTTATTGATTTACAGATTCCCTTCCAAAGAGCAGCCTTCATTCCCTTACTACTGAATCTTAGGGCAACAGAAAGCAACTCACTATATCTCTCTGTCATCTTGATCAGTTTGCAGAGAGGCTGTGTGGGGCAATGGTGAAGAGCATAGACTTAGAAGTGAGAAAAGCCTACTATCTGCTTGTCTACTACCACTGAGAACTTGGGCAAGTCACCATAGCCCTTGGAACTTCAGTTTCCCCATCTGTAAAATGGGAACCTTCCAAATTTGGTTGTGTCAAGGATTAAATGATAGAAAACATATGAAGGGACTAACCTAAATAGTATTTGAGACAGTCAACACTTAATAAACAATAACGAATAACCATACCAAGGACTATCACTTTCTGTTAAAATTTTGAAGTTTTCATGTTTTTCAAGCCAGACACACTAAGATTAATGATCCAAAGGCCTGATTGAATGTTTAGCTTTAGAGATAAAGTGCACATCCTATAACATTTTTGGTGCTATTGAATTAGTATAGTCAACGGAAACGTAAATATGTTAGGAAAATGCTGGAATGGGACAGGATGAAGAAATGGGTTTTAATGAAAAAGAAAAGGCAGAGCAGTAATAGGACTTAGCTCCCCTCCTTCCTCCCTGACCCACCCTTCTCAGCCTGCTTGGCTCATCCCTCTTCCTCTCCCTGGCCTCTAAATCTTGGAGTGTCTTAGGCCTTGCACACTCTCCTTCCTCCATTCTACCACTTAGTCAAGCCAAAATCTTGAAGGAGGACCTAACAGGAGTATTTACAGCCTGGGCTAGGAAGCCCTCCCCTTGTCCTTAATTCCAGGGCTACCAGAGCATGATCAGCCCATCATCTTATTGAATCTTCCCACCTAATGTATTAGTTGGGGCATTGCTGCCTTTCTACAGAAGATACAACTAGTACTTAGCAAAATGGCAGCCTCAGCAGAAATGGAAACTAAGAACATCAATGGGAGACAGGTGCCACTGTCAGATCTTATGGGTTGAATCATAGCAGATTCCAGCTTCCAATAGGATGATGATCATGATAATTTTACATATTTTCTAAGTTTCAGACATTGTCATAATCATTTTATAGGCATTATCTCTCTTAGTCTCTAAAACTCCTTAACACATTGTCACAATGACGTCCATCCCTGCTTTACAGATAGAGGAACTGAGGCTCATGGATGAAAACGAACTGATACAATGTCACATAGCTATTAAGTGAGACAAACTCAGGACTCTGTAACTTCAGAGATCAGTCTCACAGGAATACACTACACTCTCACTCATGCAGTAACGTTCAGAATCTGGCAAAGGCAGGTCAAGTTAGCCAAGGATCTGAGGCAGTAGAATTCTCACATGCAATGCTCTGTTTTGTTGCAGCAGCCTCTTTACTTAAAGACTAAGACATGGTCTTCGGAACCAGCTATCTGACAGTGCTCATGACTGGTCCATGACCCTTTGCTGTCACTAGCAGAGACTGGCCCCCCATCATCTTCATCATTAATGTTATTATTTTTGAATATTCCCATAGCTCTGAGAGAGGAATTAAGCAGGCAGTTGGGATGGGAAGGGTTGGAATATTTTACATCAGTGCAGCTGCACTCTTTGATTTGAAGATTGCAAGCTCGTTGAGGGGATGGTCTGTGCACAGCTTGCTCACCACTTTTTTCAGCCTTTCCACCCCCTACTCCCTTGTTCTTTTATTTCTGCCCAGTATCTAAACTTTCTGAAGGAAATATGGTCTTTTGCATCATGACACATGATCGCCACCCACTGGTCAGAAGGTTTTCACTGCAAAGATTTATAAGATTTGGGGTTGGGGGCAAAATATGTGTGTGTAACTGATTCACTTTGCTGTACACCTGAAGCTAGCAGAACATTGTAGGTCAACTATACTCCAATAAATTTTTTTTTAAGTTATCCACTTCCCATGCTCTTCAGTTCAGTGTCCAGGTACCCAAGAATAAGGGGGCAGTAACTGCTACAATTTAAGGTAGATTCTCAGAATCCCCAATGTGTGTTCTTTTTTTTTTTTAAAATTTATTTATTTATTTATTTTTGGCTGCATTGGGTCTTTGTTGCTGTGCGTGGGCTTTCTCTAGTTGTGGCGAGCAGGGGCTACTCTTCCTTGCAGTGCACAGGCTTCTCATTGTGGTGGCTTCTCTCGTTGCGGAGCACGGGCTCTAGGCACGTGGGCTTCAGTAGTTGTGGCTCGCAGGCTCTAGAGCGCAGGCTCAGTAGTTGTGGCGCACGGGCTTAGTTGCTCCGCGGCATGTGAGATCTTCCCGGACCAGGGCTTGAACCCATGTCCCCTGCGTTGGCAGACGGATTCTTAACCACTGCACCACCAGGGAAGCCCCCAATGTGTGTTCTTAAATTATCCTGTAATACATCAAACAAAATGATTTTGTAATCATACATCTTGAATTATTTGTGTCACTGTGTTTCTTCCATTAGAAGGGTAATCAGGAGTCTCAACCTCATTCAGCTAAGGCCACTTGTATTTATCAGGGTTCCAGCACAGGCCACAACTCACAGAAGTGGTTCTCTAACAGAACTGTGAAACCGAAGGTGGATTTCAGATTTCTGATTAATAAATACCATTTGTAAATATGATTACGTCACTTTGGCAACACCATTATTTTCTTTTAACACCATTATTTTCTTTTCTTTCTCTATCTCAATAGAGATAGTGCATACTGCACTTCAGGTATTGTTTTATGTGCTTTACAAGTATTAGGACCTTTAATTTATGTAGCAGCCCTCTAAGGTAGAGACTATTAATTATCATCCTTATCTCAAAGATGAGAAACTGAAGTGTGACGAGGTTAAGACAGCGTTCAAGTTCACCTATCTGGAAAATGCAGAGCCAGCATGATTCAAACCCAGGAAGTCTGGCACCGGAACCTTAGCCACTAGGCTATGCTGCCTCTCAGAAACATTATCACTGTTTCCTCCAGCCTCACCATCTTGGGGATGTTCTTATTAGCTCTCCCTAAATGCTCACTTTGTCCTCCAATCCGATGATAACTCTGGTCATCACAGATAGGGCCTGGTCCAAGGGCTCCTGAGACCTCAAGTTTTACATACTGGGTTCTGTCCCTTACAAGAGCAAGCAGTTATCTTTCAGAAGAAAACAGAGCTTTTGAAATAAATGTTGATTCTTGGCTTTTCTCTTGAGATACAGGTAAAGTGGGCAGTCCTTGTGGTTGCTGTGGACCAGATAAGGGAATGAAAGTCAGGAAATTAGGAAAAATTGGACCAATCGCACTTGAAAAATTCCCCAGATCTTTGAAGACAGTTTCACTTTTTTTCTAAGGAACACCATGCTTCTCTAGATAGAAAAAAAATTCACCTTAAATATCATACTAGCTGTTCCGGAATCCTCTTGCTTCTTGGCATGCTTATTAAGAAATTCTGCTCTTGCAGCAACAGATTTTAGCTTTCTTAGCTTCTGGAAAACTGTAAAATCATTAACTATTCTTTAAGAATGTAATACTGGAAGTACATGTTATGTCTATCCCTACAACTAAATATTTTGACATGAACCACTATAAATTTGATTGTGACAATTTCAGGGTGTTGGATATAATGATCTTTGGGGTCCTTTCTAGCCATTAGCAACAGTGGATCTATGAATTTGGATCAAATAATAACAAAAACATTTAAATTTCCCTTTATTTTCCTTTGTTCTTAATAGGTTAACGTATATTGATTTTATTTCACAACTTGCATGGAAATGAGTGTTTCACTTTTGACATTTTTATGATCCGTAGTTTCCATTCTTTTTACTAGCCTTGGTGCAGTATTAAAAAATATATATCTTGGTCATAAAAGCTGTTTTAGAAGCAGAAGTTGTTTTAGGAAAGCAAACATGACTTATATAATCTACTTTCTCAAAAAAAAAAAAAAAAAAAGGCCTTGGTAGCAACTTCGTTCAGGAGGGGAAAACGTTGGTGGGATTAGATGAAAAGGAAACACCCAAGATGAGTGACCTACACTTACTTTGGAGGGAATGACTGAACTCTTGCTGTTTATCTGTGAGAGACTGTAGATCAGGAACTATGGAAGGGCCTTGTAAGTCCAAATCAAAAGACCTAGTTCCACAGAGGAGTTGCCTTAGGTAACGGTATATGAATCAGGTTGGGTTAAGTTACGCTGCAGTAATAAACCGTCCTCCAAATATTAATTAATGGCTTAAGCAACAAAAGCTTATTTATTGCTCATGCTACATAACCAGTATTGGTTAGAGAAGTGCTCTGCTTCATGTAATCATGCCCCATGACGTCATGACTGCACCATGTTGATCTGATACCAGTAATTGTCCATGGCAAAGGAAGAGAACATTCCAGATTCTGCGTTCACAACTAAATGATCTGTCCTGGAAATAACAGACCCCACTTCTTACTGTAATCCATCTATTATAATAATGACATAGCCCCATCCAGTTGCCCAGGGGACAGGAGAGTGTGGTCATCACCATGCTCAGAAGAAAGGAGACCTGATTACACACGAGCATTAGACATCTCTACCACAATGGCCAGGGTGAACTGCGTGCTTGGTCTGTGCCAGGCAATGTGCAGAGTCCTCTGTGAGCAGCATGCTATGTGGTCCTCACAAACCCCTAGGAGATATGTGCTTTCATAGTCCTCTCTTCTCAGATAAGGAGACTGGGAATCAAGAAGGCTAACTGACTTGCCTAAAGATTACGTATTAAGTGGTAGAGCCAAGTTATAAACTGTGCTACCACTGCTCTTCTCTGGGATCCCCCCAAGCCTTGGCTAGAGCGCCTGACCGTTTGCTCTCTGAAGGGGAGGAGGACATTCGCTACCCTCGCTAATGCGTTAAAGGACATATCAGTGAGGGAGGGAGACATGTTCTCTTCCGGGAGCTGCAGGCCCTCTCCGCATGCCATTGGGAAACTAATAATTCATGAAATCAACTATCAAGTACAAGCATATTGTAATGAGTAGTCATTGTTTCAAGTCATAAACATAGAAAGGCATTTTTAACGTATGTGAGAGAAATTTAACCACATTTAATGTTTGAACAAAGGTTAAAAAATACATATCATATATAGGTGCGTATATAACCAATTTGAGAGGATAGGTATGCGTAAGAAAATTCTGAAATAATTTATATGTGTGTTGATTTACATATCTAATTTATATCATATATAAATTAGATAATAAATTAAATGCATAGGGTTGATTCTGTCTGTCTGTCATCTATATGCTCACCTATCCATCCATCTAAACCAGTTTTCAATAGAAATATAATTTAAGCCACGTACGCAATTTAGATTTCTCGTATCAGCATTTAAAGAAGGGAAAGGAAACATGTAAAATTAACTGAATAATATGGTTCATTTATCCCAGTACATGCAAATGTGATCATTTGAACATGTAATCAATGTAAAAGTTATTAATACGTCCCTTTTTTGAATGTAGTTTTTGAAATCCTGCATGTATTTTACAGTTAGAGCATATCTCAATTATATACTAAACATTCACTGGAAATGCTTGATCAGTATTCATAGCTCATAAAATGAGCAGTTGAAAAACTAGATTCACATGTTTGAGGTATTCCAAAGACACTTAAAAGTATTCCAATAATTGAATTAATCCATTGACAATGACTGGATTGAAGAGGTGCTTAGGTGTAAGACTAGAAATGCTACCTGTGTCTGACTCGTGCATCTCAATACGATCCTATCTTGTGGACTGAGAACACAATTAGTTCTCCCCAGAGGACTGGTAACTTATCATGGAGGCCCCCTTTCTATGGAAAATCAACAGAAATGCCTTCCAGCTGGGAGGAATTTCCCATCAGAAGCTAGATGATATTTGTGTTCAGGGGTCAGTGGGACCATAAACTTGGAGTCAAAACACCTGAATTCTAAATATGAGTCTTCTTTTACTAGTTGTGTGGTCTTGGGCAACTCAACGTAAGTGTTCTGGGTCCTGTTTGGAAAACGAGGGCTTTCGTCTTCTGAAAGCACGATCCAATCTGAGGGCCAGCAGCAGAATCACCATCACTATTAGAAAAGTAGAATCCCAGGCCTCACTTACGAATCTGAATCTACATTTTAAAGAGACCCCCCAGGTTGGAGAAGAGTTGGAGGCAGACTGCCCCGGAGGATTTCTAACATTTCACTGGGCTCTAAAATTCTGCTTATATACCTGAGAGTGAAATGCAGATATTTTAAGACGTGTGGCCTTTCCGAGAGTAGTTTCATATACTAGGATCTGAAAGAAACCCATTTCAGATGACCACAACACTAAGGTGTCCTTTGTGCTTGCATGTGTCACGTGCTGAGCTGGTCACTTTACTCAGAGCGGCTCATCAATTCCTCATCCTAATAATAGGACCTGCAAGGTGCTATTGCTATCCCCATTTTACAGGTAAGGAAATATGCAAGTTGAGAGAAGTTAAGTAACTCAGTTAGGCTTGCATAGCTAGTAATGGTGAAGCTGAGATTTGAGTACCAGTTGTCTGGTTCTAGAGCTTGCACTAAAACCACGAAGGACGTTCAGTGCCAACAACTGGGTTCTTTCGTGTGTGTGTGTGTGTGTGTGTGTGTGTGCGCGCGCGTGTGTGTGTGTCTGCACATGCTCTTGTGAGAATTCACATGCCTTTTGTATTAAACAGAGCATTGAAACTTTGATTTCCTCTGTGTATTTAATTAGGAACCACTATTTAATAACAACTGTGACAAAAGTTAAGCAGGCAGTCAGCAGCATGGTGATGAGAATTCCTAACATCTCCCTCCCCGTTGGCCCTCTCAAAAATTCCCCTGCTAACACACCAGCTAGATTTAAGGAAGCTGCTTCCAGAGTCCCTGCTGAAGATCTTATTTACATAAAGAGAATATATTGGTCTTGGGGAAGCAGAGAAAAAAATGTGGCCTGCATGGTTACAAAAGGATCCTGTATCGGTTGTCCTGGTAGCGTATCTCCCCATAATAATTGTAAACTATGATAATGTAGTTAATGTAACATAATATAGTGTGACATGATCTATATGTACTCTACTATGACATGTATATATTTATATATACATATATAACAGTGTAGCTATATATGTGTGAAACATGTATGAAATGAAAATACAGGTACTATATTTATGGAAAAAAATCTGCATATAAGTGGACCCATGCAGTTCAAACCCGTGTTCAAAGGTCAGCTGTACATACAGTATAGAGTACAATGTAACAACTGCACATCACGGAATGATTTCTCTGTGAAGGAGTCTTTGGAACTCCCCTTCAGTCATCATCTCCCTTAATCTTCATTAGATACTATTATTACAGATAATAATATGAGGATGAGCAATGAATGCCAAAATGAGGAGATGAATGCCAAAAGCTTAAGTGTGTTGCTAAGTCAATATTCAATGATATTAATATTCAGTTGTAAGTCAGTGTTCGTATCCAGATCTGCTGATTCCAGACATTAAATTCACTGTCTGAAAAACGCTGAATTAGACAAAGAGCAGAGCAGAGATTGTTGCCCTCCCTGTGGTGTCCCACCCTTATCCTGGACTCGCCCCTTAGCATGGCAGCCTCCTCCCTCCAGAGCCTGTCTCAGGCCCTCCCTTGACAGCTTGCTGAGTCGGGAAAGCCAAGGAAAGGTAGGATCTTTGGACTGACTCTCCAGTATCCTTGTCCATAGTGGACAATACCGGGGCATGTTCTCCACTGTCTCTCAGAGGGTCTCAGCGGGACTGAGTTCCACAGTGGTTACCTGCCCCTTACTGTGTCCTCTACATGCTTGTCTCCCTGCTCTGCCTCACTTCCCCACTTCCTACTTGTGATTCCTGGCATCACTTTTCAAATAAAAGACTTTCACCCAAGTCCTTCCTCAGGGTCTGCTTTGAGGGGACCACAAGGAGAGAGACTAAGTGACCTTAGGAGGATCAGCTTGTGACAATAGCCTGACCAAGGTTTACCACCTGAGACCTCCCTCTTAGCACTGAAGTGACATTTCATCAAAAGTGCTTGAGGGGACTTCCCTAGCGGTCCAGTGGTTAAGACTTCACCTTCCAACGCAGGGGGTGTGGGTTCGATCCCTGGTCAGGGAACTAAGATCCCACATGCCTTTGTGGCCAAAAGACCAATATATAAAACAGAAGCAATATTGTAACAAATTCAATAAAGACTTTAAAAATGGTCCACATCAAAAAAAGAAAATCTTTAAAAAAAAATAAAGAAAGAGAAGTGCTCAAGCTGCACTTTTCCTTCCCATCCACTTTCACCTGTCTTAACCTTGGGGTGAATGACGACATTCTCGAGCTAGAATGGCCCAGGCAGAGTTCAGTAACATTACTGTGGATGCAAAGGCAACCAGACTGTGGTTTCTGAACATTGCGTAAGATGCATGCCTTGCTACGTGGCTGCACTCTCAGAATGTTTGGTTCAGATGACCTTTAATGTTCTCTGCCAGGGGGATTTTGGCACTGTATCTATTGTATTACACCAGGAGTCTCTGCAAAATGATGGCAAGGAAATGCTATATTTGGGATTTCCTGAGTTTTCCAGTAGAGATTATCGATCTCGTTTGGGAAGGCTTCCTCTTCTCCTTGGTGATCAGATGTCCCTGTGCTTCTGGTAAAGGTTGCAGATTTGTGAATTAGCTCAGCAGATGGAAGGTATATTTTAGAAGTCAAACCGGCTAAAGCTCTTTGATACTGAACATATTCATAGGCAGAATTGCTGCAAAAATTCTCTCAACACATTTCTGGAACTAGATTTTACCTTTACGTGGCAGAATCAGTTTTGTGACCAAACCATGAAAGAGAAGGAGAAAATGGTCTAAATGTGTTAAGAAAAGTATACAAAATGGCTGAAAGCTGATAAATGGCAGAGCCAGGACTGAGGTCTGCTGATTCCAGACATCCTGCCTAACGAACATAAAACTGGAAGGGCAACAAGAAAAAGGGCTATGAGGAGACCAAGTGGCCCATATGGGCATCACACTCAACATGATGGCATGACCAGGCTTTCTTCCTCTGGCACAAAGAGCTTTTGAGCATTGTTTGATAATATTCCAAAAAGAAAATAGTAGAGCCAAGTTTCCCAAATGTTCCATGTAAAAACAGGAAATGACTAAAGCATTTATCCTGTCTTCTAAGTATGTCAAGGGTCTGGATCAAAACCCACCACCATGTCTTGCTCGTCTAGAGCTTATTATAGGGGTAGGGATGCTTAGACCTACAAGTATCATGTCTCCTTGGCTAGATGCAGATCCTTTCACCACATTACGGGAGCCTGCCCTTCCATTTTATAAAATAGTTTCTGAACTGTCTTTTTTTCCAACATTTTATTATGAACATTTTCAAAATAAAGTTGAAAGAAGCTCATAATGAAGAACCATACTCATAGCCTAGGTTCTACAATGAACATTTTACTTGTTTTATTGTGTGTGTGTGTGTGTGTGTGTGTATATATAAAATACACATACACACAAATCCGTCCCTCTATATTTTAATCAATCCATCTCATTTTCTTTGCATTTCAAAGTAAGTGACAAATACGTAATACACCCCCCCAAGTACTTCTGCATGCATATTATTAATTAGAGTTCAACATTTGTTTACGGTTCTTATTTTCCTTTTGAAGTAAATTTCATATAATATGACACATCCACAAATCTCATGTATACCGTTTGCATTCTGACAAGTGCAACCCAAATGTGCCATCCGAACCCCCATCAGGACAGAAACCGTCTCCATTACCGCAGAAAGTTCCCTTAGGGCCCTTCCTAGTCACTGCCTGCCTCCGCCCCTACCCCCAACTCCAGAGGCTACTACTGTGCTGATTTTTCCCACCATAGATTTCTTGTGTCTGTTCTAGAATTCGGTATACGTGAAATCAAACAGTATGTACGTATTTTTTATTTGACTTCTCTCACTCAGCATAAGGTTTTAGAGCTTCACCCATGTTGTTGCATGTATCAGTAGTTCATTCTTCTTTGTTACTGAGTAGTATTTCATTGCCTAGATTTAGCACATTTTTTAGTCCACCCGCCTTATTGATGGGTGCCTGGGTTGATTCCAGCTCTTGGCAACCGTGAATAAAGCACCATAAACAATCATTCACCTACAAATGTGTGTGTGGACATATGTTTTCATTTCTCTTGAGTAAACACCTAGGAATAAAACTGCTGCGTCCTGGGTTAGATTCATACTGGATATTATAAGAAACAGCCAGTGCTTTCTCCAGAGTGGTTGTTCCACTCCCCACCTATGCATGAGAGTGGCAGTTACTGCACATCTTTACAAACGTTTGGTTTTGCTGATCTTTTTAACCTTAGTTATTTTTGTACGTATGTAGTGGCATCTCATTGCAGATTTAATTTGTTACCCTAGTGACTTGTGCTCATTGGTCATTTATGCATCTCCCCCTGTGAAGGATCTTTTCACATATCTTACCCGTTTTCATTGATTTATAGGAGTTCTTTACATATCCTGGGTACCAGTCCCTTGTCAGATATATTTATATTTTACAAGTATTTTATCCCAGTCTGTGGATTGACTGTTCATTTTCTTAATGATGTTTTTTGATGGGAAAAAGTTCTTAATGTTAATTCAGTCTAATTTTAATGTTTTTCTTTTGGGGTATAGCTTTCTGTGTCTAGTCTAAGAAATCTATGCCTACACCCATAGTAGAGAAGGTATTCTTTTGTTTTCTTCCAAAATCTGTAGAGCTTTAACTTTTACTTTTAGGTCTATGACTCTTTTAGACTTCAATTTTAGGAATAAAATAGAGGTCATGTGTGTGGATTTCTGGCTGCTGTTAAGGTTTTCTCTTCATCTTGGGTCTTCAGCAGTTTGACGATGATGGGCGTTCTCTTTGTATTTACCCTTCTTTGGATTTGATTCTGTGATTTTATTGTATCACCATATCTGAGAAATCTTCAGCCACTATTTCTTCAAACATGTTTTTGCCCTAGTCTCTGGGACAGAAATTACCCATGTTAGACCTTTTGATATTCTCCCACACGTCTCTTAAAAGATCTGTTTGGGCCTTTTCTTTCTTGCTATTGTTTTTCATTATTGAATGATTTCTATTGATTTGTCTTCAGGTTGAGTGACTTTCTTTCAACTTCACTTTGCTGCTAAGACCAACCAGTGAATATTTTACTTCGTATATTTTATTTTTCAGTTCTAGAATTCCCATTTGGTTCATTTTTATTGTTTCTGTTTCTCTGCTGAGATTCCTGTCATTTCATCATATTTTCTTCTAGATACTTGATTAAAATTATAGTAGCTGCTTTCAAACCATTGACTGATAATTGCAAAATCTGCGTGGCCCCTGGAGTTAGTATCCATCGATTGCCTTTCCTTATGAGAATGGGTTACATTTTCTCTGCTGTTTTCTTTTTAGTGTCAATCAAAAATTGGATTGTACCCTGGACATTGTAAAAGATACAATATAGAAACTCTGGATTCTGTTCTGTTCCCCCGAAAGAGCATTTTGTTTGTTTGTTCTGTTGTGTTTTTAGCTTAGCTAAACACAAGCTTGCGTACTGTATCTGCCATGCAGTGAGTGGAAGCTCAGACACCGGTGGTTGGAGAATGCCCATCTATGCATGGTTCAGGGGCCACATCAGCAGAGTTTTGGGCAGACTTCATACACAGAAGTTGGGGGTCTCTGCCTCTGAGTCTCTCCTGTCTGGGTTTTCCCCGTTCACTGTCCAGCATCCAGGCTGTTGTCCTGAACCTTTTTCTGTATCCTATAAGCCACTGACCCTGGGTTTTCCATGAGACTTTTAGCTGTCCACCTGACATTGAATGGTCCTACCTGCAGACTGAGAGCCATGAAAATGGGAAACTCACCCAGTACCGTTTTCTTCTTCCAACTGTTTGCTTCCCTTCAGTTTCTTCCTGCTTTAGTTCACTCTCCAGGCCTCCCAGGTAGTTATTTATTATATGTTGTCAGGAGTTTCTGGCTGTTATCTACCAGAGGGTTCATCAAGTAAGGCTGCTTAGCTACCCCTGAAGTGGAATCCCCTGCACCACAGTTTTCAGTGGCTTCCGAGCATTCCCTTGTAAGGATGCACCATCATTTATTTACCTTATGTTGATGGTTATTCATATTATTTTCCTTATTTGCTGTTAGGGTAACTTTTCTCTGACATAAAATCAACCTCACTCTGATGCATACTTGATTTGGAACTGAAGCAAGGGACAACATCTCTGAGGTAAAGTTGTCCCATCTGTAAAATGGGGTGATAGTAATCGTAGCAACCACACATGTGCTTTAATGAGACTGAAATGAGGGTAATACTCCCACCAAATGCAAGTAGTAATATAATAGAACAGCATATTTAAAATGCCTAGTACAACTCTGGCATGTAATCCACTCACATCAGATGCTAGTCTCCTCTTTTTGTTGGCCTTGTTGTCATTATCCTTGTTATTAAATTTTTGCTCTCGCTCATAATTATATAAATAAAAGATCGGAGAACGCATCACATGTAATCAAATGTGTTTCTTCCTTTTTTGTAAGTAAATATATCATGAGGGTTTTCTTGGGTCAGTCAAGTTGCTTTTGAGAATGTGATTTTAGTGGCTGCATAATAATCTACTAAAAACTGTCATTCTTTATTTGGGTGATCCATGGTTTCTGGAAAAAAAATCAAAGTTACATATGTATATTAGGTAAATTCCTCTAGGGGAAAAAAATCCTTCAAAACAGCCTTATTTCTAATTGTAGCCTAGTACTTACGAAATAATGTCAACCAGCTAAAAGTTAAGTAGCAAATTTCAGAAGCTAGGATGCTCATTAAAAGTACTTTCATATTTGGACTAAGAAAAATGACACATCTGCCTCATCCCTTTTTAAGGAAATTGAAGTGCTTTATCAACTTTATTTCATTAAGATCCCCACAGCAGTCCTGTGGCCTGGGTGAAGGTCAAGGAGGCTCTGACTTTTGCAGATGGAGTGTCAAGTGTCATGATGATAAAGTGCCCTCTCCAGGATCACCCACAGTGGGGAAGAGCCCTTTATCTCGTTCCCCAGGTTTCTCTACTCTAGAGATGGCTCACGGTAGCCATGAGTCTCAGACTGGGGTTGACAGCCAGCTGTCCGGATTAGCTGAGTCTAGAAATCCAAACCCAGGAAAACCTGAATGCCCGTGTGTGAAAAGCATGGAGGGAAAATCTGGTTTCTCTCCCACTCATGCTCATTCCAGATATTTATTGAATGAGTAAATGGGTGGGAGAGGGATTTCCACCACATCTCCTCCTCCTGCATCCAGGTATTCAACTAAATATTTTGCATGCACTATGATTGTCTAATGCAATTCTTATGACAAACCTGTAAGATATATCCTATTATGAGCCCCATTTTAAAGTTGAGAAAACTAAGATTCACATAGTAACCAGCCCAGCGTCCACAGCTAATACATACTTGCAAAGAATCTTGCACTATTAAAATCAAAGAAGACTGCTTGTGTCTTGCACAGTCTTGAGGAGTGAAAAATCTGTTTCTCAAAATATAGAAGAAGCAATGAGGACAACTTTATTATAACCCACAAGGAAGATTATCAAGTGAATGGCAAGGGAAGCTTGGCAGAAAGTGGGTTATTTTGCAGTCCCTATTAGTAAAGAAGGATCTCCAGGGCTATTTAGAGTCTTTTAATTTTAAGAAAGTAGATTCGAAACAATCTGATTACTTTAACTGGTATTTATTGAACACTTACTGTGTATCAGCCACAGTGGCAGACCCAGAGGTTACATTGGTAAATGAAACAGATGTGATATATATTTCATGAACCTAATAGTATAGGGACGAAGACAGGCACTGAACAAGGGATTACAACTGTGCTAACAGGGGAGTTGCAAGACGCTTGGACATGTATCAGGGACAGCCACCTAGACCAAGGATCGTATTTCTAGAGTTTAAACACAAGGGCATGAACATGTTTTTAAATAAACAGAGTACTAGCTAATACTGGAGATGAAAATTTTCCAAATTCATAAAGATCTCACTAAGTTGGAGCAATGGACTGAAACCATGAAGATGAAATTTCAGCTCTAGAATTAGGATATACAAGCAAGTACAGAATCAGGAGGTTTGGCATGAGAACAGCTTACATCGGAAAGACCAGAAAATGTTCCTCCACTATAGGGTCGATATTAATTAGCAATGCATTTGATGCTGCTGTCTTAACAGCAATAATGAATTCACACATTTGTTTTATGAGGCATGCAAAGGAAAAAACTATGTTTTATATCTATTCCCAGATGGTATGTTTTGAATGGTGCCTTTTCCACAGACTTCTTTGGTAAGATGGTTTATTTTTTTGTGGGAAAATAATAAGTTTGGGAGCAATTAACTTGATCCTTAATAAGAATGATTCAGAACCACAATAGAAGCTGATATGCTTTCATGCTCTCTAAATTGCTTCACTAAATATATAGTAATTGGATATTTATAAGAATTCAGACTCGCCCGTAGCTAAAGTGGAAATGATAATGGTTTGGTATGGATACACAGTGTTAAATACAGTATCTTACTTGATTCTCAGAATACCCTTAAGGGAAACTCCCGACGGGTGTTTTTATGTGTACTCACTGTATGTCTCGCCTGTTTGAATGAAGCATTAGGACAATTTACATAACTTCACACTGAACAGGATAAACAAGGATGTGATGAAATTAGAAAGGATAGTAAGACTAGGAAAGCTAGAAGGAAGATGACAAGATAAGGGCACTCAGTTTTCAACTGTGCAGCCCTCACACACTTGCTGGAGGAGGAGTAAGAACACTGTGCCCATGTTGTGGATGTGAACATTGAGATTTGGAGAAATTCCTGACATGCCCAGTGTCATAGAACCTGTGAGTAACAGATCCCAAAACACATCAGCTCCACTGAAATTCTGTTTCTCTCTCTACTACTCTATGCTGCCTTCCAATAATATGAAAAATGAAATTGGTATTGGAAAAGATGCCAACTCAAAGAGAAACTCAAGAGAACTATAGTTGGAAACTTCTTTTCAGTATGTACCTCAAGCTGTGAATTGACGAGAATTCCACTCCCCCAATGCTTAGAACTTTTTAAATCTTAGCAGCTCACTGGTTGTTTAACATGCCTTATATTAATCATCTGATCAGAAGCTAAATATAATGAAGGGCATCAGGCCATTATAACACCCTTCTGCCTATCCCAAGTTATGTTTTATTAAGTTGAGTTGTCAATATTAAATCATCAAAAACGATGGCTCCAGGTAAGTCTCACCATCTCATCAATAATACTTTACCAACCGTGGTTCTTTGGAGACCCGAAATTTACAGTGAGTTTAGCACGCTGCTGCAGACCCATCATAATTTTTATCACGCTTTGTGGCTGCACTGACTTCCGGAAGAGGCTGTCCTAAAAGCCTACTGGGACCCAAATCAATTGTCAGATGTAAATTCAGGTGCCATAGGTAGCATTTTTCACACCCAACAAATTGTCTCTGGTTTTGAACTAATGATCACATAAAAGATTGGAGCCAATTGATTGCATTATCAGCAGGTGGCAATTTACGTGGCTGGGGCAGGTTTAACCAGGGCTAGCCAGGGAGAGGATTTGTGACTTTGAAAGTGTTTGTTTTGATACGGAATATCAGGAGTTTTTGTTTGCTTCTTCCTGCCTTTTTCACTTCCATGTTTATCCAGGACTACTCCCTTTCCCTTTGGGGTTCAGGTGCTCTGGGTAGAACGACCATGTGAGCCCTATTCTTAGAGCATGTTTGTGGAGGAGAACTCATGACTCTCCTTCAGAAAACAGTGTGCTTTCAACTTTAAAGATGCTGGGAAAACGTATTTATTTATTCCGTAAATACTGAGCAGGTATCAGGGATGCATTTGGCTGCAAGAGTTCAGACTCTTCCATAATTAAAGTGGAAATGATATTGGGTTGGTATGGATGCACGGCTTTAAATATAGAATCTTCCTGGATTCTCAAAATACCAACCAACTAGCCTGATTAAGAATAGCTTTTAAGGGGCTTCCCTCGTGGCACGGTGGTTAAGAATCCACCTGCTAATGCAGGGGACGGGTTCGAGCCCTGGTCCGGGAGATCCCACATGCCACGGAGCAACTAAGCCCGTGCGCCACAACTACTGAGCCTGCGCTCTAGAGCCCGCGAGCCACAACTACTGAGCCCATGTGCCACAACTACTGAAGCCCGTGCACCTAGAGCCCATGCACCACACCAAGAGAAGCCAGCACTGCTATGAGAAGCCCGCGCACCGCAATGAAGAGTAGCCCCCGCTCGCTGCAGCTGGAGAAAGCCCGCACACAGCAACAAAGACCCAATGCAGCCAAAAATTAATTAATTGATTTTTTAAAAAAGAATAGCTTTTAAGTAGGGGTGCTTTTTCTTATTTAACTTGAAGTCCCAGGATAGATGATTGTTCGGGTTGATTCAGCTGCTCAGCAGTGCCATAAGAAAGCCAGTTTATTCCTCCTTTTCATCCCACCACCCTTAATTGGCCGGCTTTAACCCTCATACTTGTCCCCACATGGTTGCAAGATGGCTGATGTGTTGTTCGGCTGTTGTGAGAAGGGTGAGCCAGCCATATTTGGGGAAACCTGGATTTATTTTCTGACTTGAAGGACTTCTCAGCGCCTTCAGTATGTTCATAGACATTAAGACCCTTGATGAGGGACAGTTATTATATTCAGCATTTTGCCAGAGTAAACATAGAGGTCTTCATTTTTTTCTTTGGAATACCTATTCAGAAATATTCTGAGTGGCAGTGTGAAATGCTGCCTTATTCCCAGTTCACACCCTTTATTAGGAGAGTTAAACACATTCGTCTCAAATCAGCACAGGCTCCTACACCTAAGGCAGGTGTCTAACTGCTCTGATTGAGAACAAATCAAGGCACCAGGGTCTTTGAAGGTGTCCCACGATGGGTAGATGGTGGCCCAAGTGCAAAATGATTAATAAAATAATTAATAGCAACTCAGATAGCAAGGCACTGATCTCTTTAAATTCACATCAGGTTCAAGACACAACTAAAAAAAAGGGTTTTCTTGGATGTAGCCTTGAGTCTGCAAGACAGTCTCATTTCCCCGAGAAAACTCAGTAAACCCTGAGCCTAGACGATACGGTGTTAGTGAGTAAGAGCTACAGTGTTCAGATCCTAGCTCTGCCATTTATAAGCTGTATGATCCTGGGTAAGATACTCTAAGCCTTGGTTTCCCAGTCTGTAAAATGGGATAGTTCCTGCCTGCTGGCGCTGTAATGAATACTCCATGAGATAATGGTTGTAAAGAGCTCATTGCAAGAGAAGGGAGCCATTTTCAGCCCAGATCCTTATTAAGAGCTGATCTGAGCTGAATCCCTACCTTTTTAAGTCTAAATTGGATTCTCCATTCCTCAAGGTCTTGTATAACTTTAACTTCTAATTTTCAAAGCAAGATTTTTTGACACTGCTGTTTTGACCTTGGCATTTGGACTATGCTTTGAACTCAGGTGTATGTCTTTGCTTTACTGATGTTCTTTACTCCAAGAAATAGATACAGACCACCAGTCTTGAATCCAATTAATATATTGTAGCTAGATATAATACACACAAAATCAAACAGGCAGTGGCTCAAACTGCAAATGTAAAATTTTTTGTAGAAGAAAAATTGGCTGAAGGATCAAATATTGTTGGCATCATGGAAAACCACAAAAAACGTCCTGTGAAAAATTAGACTTGGTCAGAGAATGAGAACAAAATAAAGTGACAATGGCCAGAACTACACAGAGGAAATTTTATTTTATTATTAACTAGAAATTGATGCAAGAATCAAAACTTCTTTTCAAAAATACAGGACTGCAAAATTGGACTTGGTAGAATAAAGCCACAAAACAGAACCCACGAATCAGAAGTTGCCACTGGAAAATTTTAATTTAGCAAAAACCAATCAATGAATCACATATTTGGCATAAAATTTATACACAATGCAGTTCATCCTGATGAAAATAATTTCATCATTAAAATTGAATTATTTTTAAATTTGAAATTATTTATACTGTGTAGAAAACTGAACAGTGACTTAATTTGGTTTAATAGAGTTTTCTTGAGAAATATTACTGGATGAAAATTGTTGGTGGAATTCTGATTCATTTCAACTGCTTTGAAATATGTATTAAAAACTAGCAAGGTCAATTTAATGAGATTAAAATATTCTTCACTAATTGTAAGTATAATGGCACCCACAGCCATGAACATCATTTATTAATGTTCCTATGTATTCATTGAATTTCTAAACCTAAAAACATTTTCTACAAATACTTAAGTCCATTTACTATTGAATACAAGATAGGTACTAATTAAAAATAGACTGAGAGATGCTTAGCAGGATGATTTCATAGTGTTAATAATGAGAGAAGCAGGGGGAAGAAGGGGTGTGGTATCACCTTTATTGAGCACTTGCTGTGGGACAGGCCCCAGGCTTTGGAAGGGCTTCGATGATGGATAGCTCCCAGCTCGTGCACACACTTGGGTATCATAGAAGTATTTAGGAAGTACCTCCTGTTCTGACTTTGCCTTAATTCAGATGTGCACTCCCCTTTTGGCTCATGACAGCAAGACTCTTCGAAATTCCTGCATCTTTAGCTTGTGCTGACACACAGCGGGTTTGACTCTGATGTTATTTTCTTATGCTGAGGGTGCCTTGTGGAGTTTCATGGGTTTTGTGCTTCCCTGCTGCCTGTTAGGCTTATAACTCACAGAGCTATGACTTTAAATGTCAGGATTGTCGCTGTAACAAGGGAGCAAAAAGCAGGCTGTTGACATTCTTTGGCCACAATTTGCAATACTCTTTTTTTTTTTCCTTTAACATTTTCATGTTTCCAGGTGTCTCTTGCCCACAGAACCAGGTCATTAGCCCAGAGTTTTAGTGAGATATGTCTGATCTAGAACCAGTAGCCGCCAGTTCCAAAAGCCATTTCTGATACAATATTGTGTAAACTGGTTTCCCTTTCTGAGTCTGGGCCTCTGTCTAATTTTTTTTATTTTATTGAAGTATTTGATTTACAATGTTGTGTTAAGTTCTGCTGTACAGCAAAGTGCCTCAATTATACATATGTATGCATTCTCTTTCATATTCTTTTTGATTATGATTTATCACAGGATATTGAATATAGTTCCCTGTGCTCTACAGTAGAACCTTGTTGTTTATCCATCCTATATATAATAGTTTGCATCTGCTAATCCCAAACCCCCAATCCTTCCCTCCCCCA